>NC_141034.1:25591666-25942500 GCF_052040795.2 Danio rerio | reverse complement strand
CCCAGCTGGGACTCGAACTAGCGGCCGAAAAAAAATATGTGAGGAATTTGTTCACAACTATATATTGTATCATTTCAGAGAAATAGAGTAATTGTAAATATATGCTTTTGTTATTCAGATATTTTGAATATTAACTTTAAATATTAATTTTTCAACTAAAGAAGGTTTTATTTGTCCAACAACTGAACATGCTTAGAAAACAAGAAAAATGTAAAGTTATGTCACAATATGATATGTAGGAAATATGATGCCATTACTTTAGATGTTTGTGTTTTGATACATATATTGTTCATATTTCAATTGTTCATTTTTAAAAACAAAAATTAAAAAGCCTTGTTTGGCTCAAATGTGAAGAATTAAGTGTTAAGTTTATATTGTTTATAAATTGATATTTATGTGGATTAGTGTTTAGAAGCAATTCAATTACTTAATGAGTAAATAAGATACTTTTCAGACAAAATAGTTGAAAAAGTAATGGGAATACAATTGTAATGATGTAATTAGTTATTAATTAATATTTTGAATTAACTTGAGGAGGAGCGCTATCCTGCTGAGGAATTTGCCCTCTCCTGTGATTTGTAATGTATTGGGCAGCACAAATGTCTTGATACCTCAGGCTGCTGATGTTGCCATCCACTCTGCAGATCTCTCGCATGCCCCTATGCTGAATGTAACCCCAAACCATGATTTTTCCTTCACCAAACTTGACTGATTTCTCTGAGAATCTTGATTCCATGCAGCTTCGGCAGCATTTGTGATGATTGGGACGCAGTTCAACAGATAATTCATCCGAAAAAAATTCCTTCTGCCACTTTTCCAAATGTTGAACTAGAAGTCAAGTTTTTATTTGTTGCTCTTACAAATGGGATCAACGACTTTTGTCAGATAGTGTACATATCGATAAACACAGCACAAGTTAACATAGTGGGAAATAAGCACTGCCACTGAGGGCGATCTACTATGACCAGACACGGCACATTTTTTTTTTTCTGTACTGCATGTATGAATGGGTGCTAGATAAATATGTGGGGGTGCAAAGAAAATAATTAATATCCATTATTCATGATGTGAAAGCTAGCCTACCTCATCAAAAATATTATTTAGCACACATATTGTTTTATTTAGGCCTATTTATTGAATTATTGTCCAAAGAATTGGCATATCCACAAAACAGACAAGCTTATAATAAGTGACCACAAAACAACAAAAACCTTTTTGATACAAAGGTGAAAGACTACTGAAATGTACAGCATATGCAGTCAGTTTGCATGCCTTTTTATGTTCACTTTCAGCACAGATGTCAAACTCAGTTCCTGGAGTGCCGCAGCTCTGCACAGTTTAGTTTTAACCCTACTTAAACACACCTGATCAAACAAATTGAGTCCTTCAGTTTTGTTTAAAACCTACAGGTAAGTCTGTTGAAGCAGGGTTGGTGGTAAACTGTGCAGAGCTGAGGCCCTCCAGGAGCTGTGTTTGACACCCCTGACTTAACAGCTAGCCATATCTGACTATTTATGTGAGATAGAACACAGGATGTACAATTTGATAACTGATCTATGTTTTTGTCAGTTCAAGTGCAAAAAGAACTGATCGCACGCTGTCTGAGGAAACTAAGATCATGCTGGTATTACGTGACTCACCTTAGTTGTTAACATATTTAGCAAACAATTGGTGTCAGCATCAACAGCCTAGTGGTTATATGCTAGTTTGATTCCCTACTTGTGGTCTTTTGCTGATTCTTCCCACCTCTTTCTGCTACCCATGCTTTCCTGTCTTCACTAGATGGTCTTATAAAATAAAAGGTTAAAAACCCTTAAAAATAAATATATATATATATATATATATATATATATATATATATATATATATATATATATATATATATATATATATGTATATGTATATAGATAGTGGTATTAGGTATAGAATGTTAGGTTAGAATGTTTTCCACACAAATGTATATATATATATATATATATATATACATACATTTGTGTGGAAAACATTCTAACCTAACATTCTATACCTAATACCACACACTCTCTAAAGTGTCACCTCCTGGCAACAACAACTGCAGCCATTTCCAGTGCTACATTTAAGACATGTTGCATTTTTTAATGCCTAAAAAGGCAAATACCTGTAATTTGAGATGTGCTATCACATTTCATTATTCATTTAAATACTTTCCTTCCATTAGATTTTCAGAATACCTGCTGTATTGTTTTAATGCCAAAAAGCTGCCATAGTCTTTTCTGTACTATTCTGATATTTATCCGAGGACAAAAATTTAGTTTTTTTGAATGAATGAATGAATGAATGAATAAATGAATGCATTTGCATATACTTAAGAACAGTTGAAAATGTTGCTATTAATTTGTTTTGTGGTAACATTTAGAATTATGAAGCCTGTAAAATAAAAAAGGGCAAATGGCTTCATCTAATGATTGAATTACTCTGTGTCACATAAAGACACAAATTTGTATAGTGACATGTTTATGACATGGGTATAACAAGAAGAAGGTGACTTATGGGGACATCACCCCATGTTCCCATTTTTCAATTAGATAATATACAGCATTAGGCAAAGTGGAAGGGTTAGGTGTAGGACTGGTGCAGAGCTGATGAAAATATATTTTACAACTCATCAAGTCCATGGAATATCCCCACAATTTACAAAAACAATAGTGTGTGTGTGTTTGTAATCAGGAAAACTTGTATTTGACATATTCGGTAAGTTAAATGCATTAGTGGAAAACTGCAATTAAAGATTATTAGATCGATATTTTAGATATTTTGTGTATTTCAGGGTTTCCATACAGCATTTTTATGTAATATACTAAAAAAAAAACTGCAGTTTTTAATCACTTTTTAAACATAAAACTAAGTTTACAGTTACTTTCATCACTGATTGTGCACTGTTGGATAATAATTGTTAGCGATTGGCGGATATCATGTAGTAACAAACTGTCCTCACCATCAGTAAATACAGTGCTCAGCATATATGTTCACCACTCCAAATTTCTTTTTTAAATTCACATTTTCAAAAGGAAGCTATACAATATTATACTTGATCATTTAGATTAGATTAATCAGCCAAATCTGGAGCTTATCTAACAAAATAACTCACAATAACGTGCAAAAACTAGTACACTCAAATTTATATGTTAGAGAAAAATATTAAATCCAAATTTAAAAAATAGAGGAAAAATCAACAGAAGCAAAAAATTGAAAAAGTAGGTGAAATTTTGTAGGTTGTAATTTATTTGTGCAATATTTTGCTTGAATTTAATTGTATATTCTTCCAATTTCTAAATATATTTGTTGACTAAAATATTATTTGAACAAATATTTCTGTTTAATAAATCTGTTTTGTTTAAATGCACCAAAATACATTGCCTATATTCACAAAATTCAGTATGCTGAGCACTCTACATCAAAATGAAAATATGATTTAAAATGAATGACTTAAAAATGTGTAAGTATACATCTACAATATACACTTCAATATTTAATTTAGATTTTATCGACTCACCTCCACCTTTAAAGATGTAGCTACGCCTGCCCTTTAGCCAAGTCATGTGCTCAAAGCCCAGTAAAGTGGTGTCGACCCTCAAACATGAACCACTTTTCCAGACACGGTAAACATCGCTTGGACAAACTTTCGACACTAGAGGAACTGAGCAATCAGACAGAACAACGACTGACTGTCAGGAGGAATCAACCACAGGAGCTGTCCACGTCGGTGGTGCTGAAATGGTCAAACCTGCAATCCATAAGTCTTTCTTAACAGTTCTTAATAGCTCTTGAACTTACCCCAGCTAGTGAATTCCCATTTCATCTCCACATAGAAGTCACGTGCCTGCAAAAAAAGACAACGCTTTTGAAATGCTTTCTTGAAGAGGATGGCCATTTGAACCAAAACTGTCCCTGATTTTTTGACCAAAACAAATCGGTTTCAAAATGCTTTCAAGCAGGTTGATGAAAAACTATGAAGATGAAGCTTTTTGCATCATTTATGCAT
Organism: Danio rerio; assembly: GCF_052040795.2. NCBI lineage: Eukaryota > Metazoa > Chordata > Actinopteri > Cypriniformes > Danionidae > Danio > Danio rerio. The sequence continues at coordinate 25,938,479 of NC_141034.1, read as the reverse complement.
TATTATAGTCCCATTTAGAAAATCAGTTGGGTCAGGGATGGTGTAGCGAACTAAAGTGAAGAGGCGGTTGTTGGGATAATAGTAACTCTGGGGGCCCCAAAACGGCATGGGCCAATAGAATTGTCCTAACTTTCCACCCCTAGCTCCGTCCCTGGGTGATAGCCATTATATGCCCTCGTTTTAATCATAAATATGCAGATCAAACTGAATACAATCTTACATCAACAACACATGGCAAACAACACGTTGATAATAACAAATAACCATATTAGATTACAATTAACTCAAAGTGTTGCTTACCAAGTCTGCATCTCTGCTATTGTTTACACATGTAATATTTTTCCTGAGGCGATTTAAACCAAAATACACAATGACACTCTATCAAACATATCTACAATGATAAGGAATAAGGTTACTTATTGACTTAAAAACACACCAATACCACATGAAGAAAGGACGGACTTTGAAGGAATAAACAATGTGAGAAAAGCTCTTTAATAGTGCACCGCACAAGTCTGAACATGTTCAATCCAAACATGCGCGAGGCTGATATTTCTGTACAATTACACAATCTATCAGCTTAAAGATATTGGCCTAATTTTGACATAGGATTGATAACGATAACATTAAAAATAACATTTATCAGCCGATAACGAAAATCTATCATGCATCCCTCTGTATAGCATATGTGGGTCAAAGATGAATAGGAGTTTTCAAAGTTCAAAACATATTCAGTAAAGTATGAATAATTAGATATCAAGATTTTCATACATTTTGAACCCTGATGTACAGAAAAAACAACAGAGTAACAACAGTTTATATTCCAAAGATCTTGTCAAGGCATATTCAAAACAAAACCTTTGATGATGTTTTAAAATTCACCGGCAAAATAGCATTTTTTGTTAAGCGAAATTTTAAAGCTATCCTTTTATCGACTGGGTTTTACCCGTTTTTCACCATAATAATTTTAATCAGTTTAAATGTAATAAAAATGCAGATGATCACTATAAATCATTCTTGCTGCCTTAAATTTTCAAATCAAACTGACTAAAACTATTAAGATAAAGTGTGTTTACCTTCAGAAAAGTTGCTTAAACCTGACAAAATTCATTAAAATAAGTTAAAATAATAATGCTGTCGCCTCACAGCAAGAAGGTCGCTGTGACGCAGGTTCGAGCCTCTGCTGGGTCAGTTGGCATTTCTGTGCGAGTTTGCATGTTCTCCCTGCGTTTGCGTGGGTTTCCTCCGGGTGCTCCGGTTTTCCCCACAGTCCAAAGACATGCGGTACAGGTGAATTTGGAAAGCTAAATTGTCCGTAGTGTACGAGTGTGTGTGTGTGAATGTTTCCCAGAGATAGGTTAATCCTGGAAGGGCATCCGCTGTGTGAAACGTGCTCGATAAATTGGCGGTTCATTACGCTGTGGCAACCCTGGATTAATAAAGGGACTAAGCTGACAAGAAAATTAATGAATGAAGGTAAAATAACAAAACGTGTCAGCATTTTTATACGTAATATAACAATTTATATATAATGTGTAAATATAGCAATAAGTATAGTTTAGAATTAGCATTATGTTTTATTTTTAAAGAAACATATCGTATTCTGAAAGACAATAGAACATTCTTTCACCCATATTTTAAAATATTCCTTTTACAAATGCTGATTAAAGTATTAGAAACTTTAGTTGAATTTAATACATTCTTACTTACATAAAATCACTCAAAATCAATCATCCCATCTTCGCATACAAGATTTACTGTGTAGTATATATTATAAACTGTAAATATGATGGTCAAATAGGATGTACAATAAATCCAACTATTAATTAATATACTGTATCACTGGAGGATTATATTGTTTACATTTTGGATGCTATAATATTCACGCATTCGGGTCTTGCAATATACTTCACTGCTTAGCATATGCAAGTAAGGATACGTATACTTAAGGGCAGCTGAAAATGTTGTTGTTATTGATTTGTTTTGTGGTAACAATAAAGCCTGTAAGGTTATAAAAGGGCTAATGGCTTCAACTAATTATTGAGTTTGTGTGTGTGAGTGTTTGTGCGAGGGTCACCTGTCTCAGTTTGCTCAGTAGCTCAGGAATACCAGCCAGTCTCTCTGTGGCTCTTCTGAAGTCTCTGTACTGAAGGACCAGCTGCACCAGTTCAGGGTCTCCAGTGCTCACGGCCTCCTGCAAAACTATGCACATAATACTTTTCACAGTTTATATAAAGCAGAAGCTGACAAAACAGAAAATGCTTTGGTGACCATATTATGCTATTTTAAAAGGTTATTTTTGTACTAGAGGTCTCCCACATTACATATATACATCAAGGTCAAAATACACTGACGTGATTGCTCTACACCAGTGTTTCCCAACCCTGTTCCTGAAGGCACACCAACAGTACACATTATCAACCTCTCCCAAATCCAACACACCTGAATCAATTCATCAGAACATGAGACTCAAAAAACCTGAAATGAATGGGTTAGATAAGAGGGACATCCAAAAAATGTACTGTTGGTGTGCCTCCAGGAGCAGGGTTGGGGAAACACAGGTCTACACTGTAAAACAATGTTGGGTTCCACACAATTCATTTGTGTTGGGACAACATAAAGAAATTAAGTTAGCTCATTTTTACAAATTTAAGTGGATTGAACATAAAACAACTAAAGAAGAACTGTGTTGTTTCAGCTCATAATAAATAAGTAATTTGAACAAATAGCAAACAATTTTTTAGTGTACTGCGTACATTGTGTGCCAAAAAATTAAATACACCAATTATGAAATCTACATTTCAGCTCAAGAGGTTTTCATTGAATAACTTGATTCATAAATTGAATATAAATAATAAAAGTGTTATCTGTTTGACTGTGTCAAGTCATGCACTGATTGCATGCAAAGTGGATTCTGCTCCCACAGCACAGAAAACTCACAAACCAGGTGCAACCGATGAAGACCCCAGACATATTATGCAAATATTGTCCAATTGTTTGCTGGTTTACACAGAAAATAAGACAGAAATTTCTAGAAATAATTATTTGCTTCTTTCTTTTGGAAAATAAAGGGCTCTATTTTGACAATCCATGCACAAAGTCCAAAGCGCAGGGCGCAAAAGCATTAAGGGTGTGTCCGAATCCACTTTTGCTATTTTAGGGACAAAAAAATCAGCTTTCCGTGGCGCATGGTCTAACAGGGTTGAGGGTTATTCCCTTAATGAGTTATAGGTGTTTTTTGAGAATAAACCAATCAAAGTCTCATCTCACATTCCCTTTAACAGTGAGTTGCGTCACGCCATAGCGCATTTTCTATTTACATGACGGACTTTGTAAGTGGAAAAACTGAACGCTTTACTAGTAAGAGAACAGTTAAACAGGGCATCTGCAGTGCGAGAATGAGAGATGAGCCTCCTCATTCTTTAATTTCACTCTAGTGGATAGAGAAACGTGTTGTACTCACAGACATCCATTAGCCTATAAATAATTAATTTTGTTTGTTAAGCGCAAAGATTTGTTTCAAAACTATTTCTATATTCAGTTCTAATTTCCAGCAAACGAATAAATGAACAATAATAACGAAATGTGTTCAAAACACTGAGTTATATCCAAATACACATGCTGCACCCCATATAGTCTAAAACCTGACAGGTGGCAAATCTAAGCTTGTTTTTAATAAAACAAATAGAAATAAGCATATAATAAATAACCCTACTAATAATATTATTATACAAAAAGCAAATTGTTATGAATGAAATGAAAAAGCCCCCCGAGATGAAGAAGGCATAAAAGTATGTTTTTTTTTATATTTATGTAGGCTAGAAAATAATATGTTTTGTAAAATTTTAATCCTTTTTTTTATTTGTAAAGATATTTGTGTATTGCTGTACATCCTGTGTGTATTAATCAATGTGTAAGCAAGGCGCACAAATAACGCGTTCTGCACTGGACTTTAGACCTCCTCTCAGCTGGTCTTTTGAACAGTTTATTTTAGTTCCACAAAATAGAACCGCACCAGCAATGCACCATAACACACCTCCTTTTTTAGATCAGAATGCCTATGGGCGCATTTGCTATTTAAACAGTGTGGTGCAAAATCTCAAAACGACTCTTGCACCAAGCTGAAACTAGCAAACAACCATTACGTCGCGCCTTGCGCCGCATTGCGCCAGGTGTATGATAGGGCCCAAAATGTTTTTTTTTTAATTTATTTATTCTGCATTTTGACGTATGAATCTTTGCAGACTTTTTACATTCACCACACAACACAACAGTTATATAGCAGACCATATACAGCAGGAGTGTTCAACCCTGTTCCTGGAGATCTACCTTCCTGCAGATTTCAGTTACAACCCATGTCAAACACACCTGCCTGCAATTATCAAGTGCTGTTCAGGTCCTAATTAATTGGTTCAGGTGTGTTTGCTCAGAGTTGGAGCTAAACTTTGCAGGAAGGTAGATCTCCAGGATCAAGGTTGAGCACCCCTGATTTACAGCATATGAAGAGATGGGAAGTTTTTGGTATTTTAATTAAGTGTATTTAAAATACATATTTTATATTTATATTTCAACTGTTTTTTATCTTCCTGGACCAAAAAAAAAAAGTCATTTTAATGAAATGCTGCATTTTGTATTTAGAATACATAATCAAACATGACATTTTATTCTCAAACGTAATACAAGAACCTTGTTCACTAAGCTTAAAAGGACTACAAAACAGTTTTTGGCTAATAACTCATGTGACGCATCCCATTGGATTCAGTGCACTTTTTGCAAACTGGATAAAAGCAGGCGAAACAGCACTTTAGTGCTCAGTGCACCTCAGGGGCAAACTTAGATTGAAGAATGTACTAAAATAAATTATATATACACTCAAAAAAAAGAATTTTTGTTGCTTGTTCAAACTACTTATTTAAAATAAGTTGAATCAACACAATTCTTCAGGTTTTTTAGGGGGGTAAATTTAATAGTTTCATGTTTAATCAATTTGTAAAGACAATTAAGTTTGTTTTTTATAGTTTGAGGCTTACTCAATTTGTGTAGTGATAACATGTAGCAATTGTATGGAGCCCAGCATTTATTTTACACTGTATGTCATTTAAGCCCATATTTCTTCTTGAAATTAGCACTGAAAAGAACTGACTAAGCTACCAATAACAACCAAATGCACAACTGCGAGCCACACATTACATTGCAGCAGTTACAGAACAGCAATGCCAGACCAGAAGTTATATGATATAGATTATATCACTATACATCGTAATAACATGAACTCTTCAGTAAAGCTGAAGGGATCCAAAAAGGTTAATCTAAAAATGATCATTCTGTCATCATTTAGTCATCCTCCATTTTCCAGTTTCACAAAGACAAATCCTTCAGTAATTTCAAAAAGAAATTACTGAAGGATGTTGGGAAAAAAAGGCATTTACTTATATTGCTCATTTGTTCCTAATATAGATGTCAATGGCTGTTTTTTTTTCCAGAGCTGCTGCCCTGAAACTGCTGTATAACGTATGACACTGCTGTTCTGTGTTTGAGCAATCTGGCACACACCCAAAACCGCCTCACTCAGCATGCACTTCTTTATTCAGTTCACTTCAGCTGTACTGCACTTTAAATTTCAAACACACACAGAATGATGTCAAAATGCCAGTCATGGCAAATATTCACATAAACGCAGTCAATTATGTCTCAAGTGAACATAAGCATCTGGGTGAAGAATCAAATAATAGACTGAACAAATGTATCTACTGCTATCATCTTTGTATTTTACTTCAATACATTAGATAAGCAAGCATTTCTTATTTGTAATAAAAATGCTTGAAGTAAATTGAAAACGTGATGTAACATCTCATTATTATTGTTGATTTTTGTGATTTTGTTGATCATTTCTGTCATTTTTTTCCGAAGACATTCATCATAAAAACAACAGCTTCAGTATCACACTTCTAAGTATAATTATTCCAAATATATATTAATAATATATTCCAGGCCAACCACAGTAGCAATGTTTACATGCACCCAAATTAGGTGGTGTGTGTCAGAGCCCTTCCTTGTCTGTCGTTTCTGTGTTGTCTATGTTCCATGTATCTATGTTTACGTTGTGTCTGAGCACATGGCTCAACCTGTGTTTGTGTTCACCATGTGCTCCTCTGTTCCTCCCTCCTTGTTTCCAGATACCACTCCCCCTTGTTTAGCCCTCATCTAGTTCTCATTAGTCTCAGTGTCTACACCTGGTCCTCATGTTCTTTCCTCCCTTTATAATGTGCTCTCTTTCCTCATGTCTTTGTCTGTTCATTGTTGTATAACATGCTACTTGACCGCGCTTTGGCTAATGTTTGTTTGTGGTTTTCAGTAGGCCTTCAATATCATCCCTGTTTGGTTTAGCCTTTTCAAGTTTGTTGTTGAAGATATTTATCTTTGTTTTATTAGTAGCTATAAGTGTTTATATCCTTTTTATTGGATTTGTTTCAGTAAGTTAAATCCAATTTCCTTTCTCTTTGCTTTTTTTTTTTTTTTTTAAACAGCTTTAGTTTTCTTTGTTTTTAGATTATTTAATTTTTTTCTTAGTTTAGTTTCCCTGTGTTCAAGTCATCTTTTCTCCTGCCCACTGTGAATCCCTGGCTGCTGGTGTTCTCTGTATGGTTACTATTGGTAATACCACATCTCTCCAGGGTTGTTTGTCTGTCTGCTTCATTCAGGACTCGCCAACACTACCCTGTCCATCACAACACTGAACTGTGCTACACTTAACTCATTCATATATTATTGTCATTAAACACCCCTTGCATTCATTCTGCATTTGGGGTCCTATTTCCTCTAATTGTGACAGATTGTTAATACGTCCCAGAAAAAGTACAGTTCACTTAGTCTAATTCAGAAAATTGACATGCTCCAGCTCTCAATCCATTAGACATAATGCCGCCTTCTTGAGCAACAGTAAATTGTTTTGTTTTTTGTTTTTAGACGGTTTATCCCTTCAAGGAACACTGGGGGAAAACTAATGTTAAAAAATATGCAGAGGAAACAAAGACTTGTGTTTGATTTATGTAATTTTCTAGATAACCCTTTGTGTCATGCACCTTAGTATTTCCCAAAATAATTAGAATTTTTTTTTAAGTTAAATATTATAATAAAAGTATATTCTATAAAATTAATTACATGTAAAAGTGTGTCTATTATAATTTAAAGTCACCTTTCCAACACTTAACATTTAATTTGTGTTCCACATAGAATAGTTATATGGATCCTTAAGAACACACACATATCTAAGAGATATGGCTGAACAATATTGGAGAAATCTAGCATTGCAATATTTTTTTATTTTACTCTATATATACACACATATATATATATATATATATATATATATATATATATATATATATATATATATATATATATATATATATATATATTGCGATGTCAATACAATTTCTCCAGACAACAAAATATCTCTGTATGAAAAGAATTTATAATGTTATACTGACTGGGATGATTCTGCAGTGGGAGTGCATCACCATAAAATCCGATAAAACAATCTATAAACTTTTTGGGGTCCCCTGAGCCGTTTTCGTTGTGGTCTGTGCTGTTTGCAGTGCATTTCTGTATTTGCATGTGTTGAGAGGATTTTCATGCATAACAATCTATAAATACAATCAAGAAAAAGATGCGAATGAAAAAGTGTTTAAACGTTTTCCGAATCTAACAGTTTTCAAGTAAAACTGAATGATAAAAATAATTCAATACAATTACTCGTTGTTAAAGTCACAAACGGTACAATTTCTTATGCATGAATGCTTTTAAGATCATTATACCATCACAGACATTAACAATACATGTAAATGATGAATTATAATACAAACTGAACAGTGCATATCCTGTGATGTGACTATTGCGAATGATTACATTGCCATATTGATACTAAAACAATATATTGTGCAGCCCTAGTAAGAGGTAATTAATGAATTGGATCTGATAAAGGATTTTAAATGCACTATGTGGAGGCAAAGAAGTCATCTGTGGTCATTTGCCAAGTTATAGACAAGTTAAAAGTACTTTTGCTCTTTGCAGCACAATATTTAACTGAGTTTTTGACTTATGACATGATAGATCTCCTACCTAGACCCGGCTTTGAATCGGTTACAGGCAGACAGCGAGGGAGTGCACAGGAGAGATCGATCACATATGTGAAAGAGTCAGGCATATCAAATAGCTCATAGTAACATGTAGGGCTGCACAATATATTGTTTCAATATCGATATCATAATGTGATCATTCGCAATATTACCATAACAAGTATACGCAATGTTGAGTCTGGATATTAACTGATCATTTTGCAAGTGTTTTTTGAGGCCTGTGACTGTGTAAGGGTTTTAAAAGCACTTAGGCTTAAAAAAATACCATTTGTAACTTAAAAATGAGACAAATTTAATTAAAATAATCAATTTTATTTAATTGTTTTGTAAAATGAAGACTGCAGTATTATTTTACATTTAATAATTCAAATCCTTTACATCTAAATACAGTTCAACTCCTCAGAAAACAATAAAACACTAATTAATTTCTATCTTTTTCTTTATTGATTTTTACCTATGCTTATAGATTGTTTTTAATATTTTATGCAGATGCACTCCCCTACAGAATATTCATAATACATTTTTGCAAATAGTTATGCAACTAATCAAGTGAAATTGTATTAATATTGCAATATATACCGCAGAATAAAAAATATCACAATGTTTGATTTTTATAATATCGTGTACCCATAGTAACATATGTTAGCTACCTTTTCACAAATATTTTTGAGCATATTTGCGAGTTAGTTTACAACATCCCTGATGACTGGTTTCCTAGAGTTTACACTGATTAATAAAGGCTTCGGCACACACAGTTTATACACAAAAGTTATACTACATACACACTCTGGCTTTAAATTCATTTGTGCTGCCTTCTAGAGAGGAAACCAATTCCTAAGAAGCTATTTGTGTAAGTTAAGGGAAAGGTTTGCCATAAGAAAATAAATAAATTAAAAAATTTAAAATAAATGATTTAATAATGAAGAAAATAAGAAAAAAATACACATAAGGAAAATTTTACTTTTGAGTTCAGCAGAAAAAAATAGGGGGGCAGAGGGTGAGCAAATGATTTTCAAAGCATGTAACTAAAGTAATCTACCGAATTACGTTACACGTTACTTTTCAAAGCATGTAACGTTTGCTATCTATAGAGATCACATTTCAAAACATTCCCACCTGATTACATGTCCAAAGTTTGTTTGTCGTCCACAGGGTAAAGCCATATGCTTTTGTAAATGCACGTGTGAAGAGCTGGTGGGTGTGTGTGAGAGATGTTGGTGTACCTGTCCAGCCCTGTGTGTTGTTGTGTGTGGGATCTGCGTTGTGTCTGAGCAGGACGCGCGTGGACTCCAGGTGCCCGAGACACACTGACAGCTCGAGCGCCGAGCGGCCGCGCGGATCCAGCCGCTCCAGGTCATGCTGGAACACATGCACACACACATAACTGCTTAATACAGATAAAAGTCAAGGATTTAACACAACAAACAGCTAAAATTATACACACCACACCTTCTTTTTCTGAAGCTCTCGGTCCAGTTCCAGATATTGATTGTTCCAGACCAGATAATGTAAAGGAAACGCCTCTTCAGCCATTTCAGCTATTCTGGATAAAAGCCGTTTGGATTGTATGTCAAGTGATGAAGTTTAAAATTTAGGTCGGTTTGTATGAAATGTTTGTTTGGGCAGCGGCCACATTTGCATCTACACAAACAAATCCACGAGCGTTTATTTATGGACCGTTCATTTCATTTGACAAGACGTGTCGTTTAATCTGCTCAGCGAATTCATTCCCCCAGGACTCCAGATGTCTCGTTTACACTCTTTACCGGCCTGATCTGTGTGGTGTTTGGCTGTAAATCCCTCCGTTTGCTGAAAATATCCACTGACAGTCAAACCAACAGCTGCTTAGCTAGCGAAGCTAAGTCCAAAATAACTGCAAGTCTTTATAAAAAAAATCCCTCCTTCAACACTAAAACGATTGCAAATGTATCGGTAAAACTGAGAACCGTTCAGTTAAATGAGGTAAAACCGAGAGCACAGATGACATGGAGGTTTATTTGCAGTACAGCATCCTTGAGTTAGCAGATAGCTTCCCATCATCATCCTCCTCCTCATCTCAGGCTAGTGCTGCTGGAGTCCGCTGACACATGATGTTCTCACTGTAGTCTGATGGAGGAAAGCGCTTCCCATTGTATTCCGACAGGGCTGTGTTGATCTAGTGGGGAAATGCAGATGTAACCCCAGCGCAGAAAGCAGGCCTAATTTCCATCCATGTCCATGTGAAAAGCGCATCGGATGCAGGCTTGGCTGTGCGGATTCCCCCCTCGCGCACTCAGTATGGAGGCTCTCAGTTAACTCTGAAATCAGACAGTCAGCAGCATGAACTGAATTGATAAACTCACCTGTGGGCGGATGGAGTCATGTATGGAATGTATAAACTCAACTGACAAAACTTAAATAGAGAAATAAATTTCTTTAACATATTATTTACCCCCAAATTAAAGTGTACTCAATATTTACTTAACCTTAAGTGGCTCCAAATCTTTTTGAGTTTTTATTTATATTTTGATGAACACTAAAGATGTTGTTTTGAAGAATGTTGGAAACCTTTAACCGTTTAGTTATTTGTTTTTTCTTTTTTATGGAAGCGATATCTTTTGTGTTCAGCAGAAGAAAGAAACTTGTACTGGTTTGGTAGCAAGTGAAAAGTGAACTATCCCTTTAACGGAGATCAGACCACATCAGACACATGTAGCGGCGTGAAAGCAATAACATCAGACAGATGTTGTATATTCATAAACCTGAAATCAGACAACACATTGTTCTGAATAAAAAGATCAGAATAAATCACTCTTATGATGTGGAAATTACTCATTTTGAGATCAGACAATCAGATTGAGATGTACTGAATTCATAAAACTCAGAGATAATGATAGTATAAAACTGCATAGTTTACAGAATTTTAAAAACTGAGGGATTGCACAATGAATTATAAATGAACTGACATCTTAAAGCTACTGGTAAATCTATAGTCATCTGAGATCAGATAGCACCTCGAAATACATGTCTGAAACCATATCATGCATCAGATGTTGATATTTATCGAAGATCAAATAATTTTAGATGAGCATGTGGTGAATTCATAAACCCTTCTGAGATCAGACTAGATCATTTGCTGAGTTTATACGCTTTTTACATTTAGAATCTATGAACTCTAAATGCACAGATGTAAGAATGGCATGTTGCTGTATTCAGACTCCTTTGTAATCAGATTAAAATGCACTGAATTTATAAACTGCTAAAAAAACAGTGTCAAACAAATAACATCAGACAAGCATCTGTGAAGACCCTTCTGAGATCAGACTGTTGTACATTTAACTGATTAGAAATGAACACACAAAAATCTATAGATGACTAAAATCCAGGTAGCATGGTGATTTATAAACATGTCTGAGATCAGACAGCACCTTGAGATAAATCAGTAAACTCTAAAAAAAAAAATAATAATAATAATAATAAAAATTTAAAAAGCCAATATCAAACATAATTATCAGAGATCTGATAATCAGACAGGCATGTGAATAAACACTTCTGAGATCAGACATACAGTATATAAACACAGAGTCTTAACTCAAGTGAGAAGAGACCGACAGCACTGCATTTTGAATGCATACGCATGAGATCAGACCGTATAAAGTATAATAGTATATTTAGGAATGTGCTACTTAAAAGACTGGATGTAATCGGAATGGATTTAAGCTCATCTGTGATCAGTCTACATCAGACTGTTAAATACTGAATATATAAAGCCTATTGTTATCAGATAGTGACATATACAGTAGTAAAAAAAAAATCATTGCAGATCAGATAGAATCATGGATATATTGAATTGTGAAACCCACCTGAGAACAAACAGCATAAGAGCTGGGATGGGAGGAAATTATACTCTTCAGAGATCAGATCATTTTTGCAATCAGACAGAATCAGAAAGGCATATTGCTAAATTGAAAACTCATTTGAGATCAGATTATGACATACTAAAAGTAATTGAAACATCAAATTAAGATGATCATATGGTGTATATAGCCTTCTAAAATTAGACTTTCCTCAACACACCAGGCAGTAACAATGAATGGGTTCATATTAATGCCTGAGGACAAGTGCTAGACAGTCTACCAAAATAGCCTTACCCAAATGTACAATTTATGAACTGGACCACAATTTACACAATGTCTGCAGCAACGATGCAAAAATATCACATATAGTTCAGTTGTGTCATGTCATTCGCATTTCATACAGAGACAAGTTTATGTCTACCCACCATATTAACTCAAGGCAGAGATGTCATGCAACAATTCATTCAAGTCCAGTATTGCAAATCAACTAGGAACCAATCACACAACTTTTATTTGGTTAACGGACTAATAACCAACTGTAAACAAATTCAACAAAACAACTTCATATTTCAGCATCTCAAATCAATTCAAGGTCACATTTGTATCTTATTTTTATTGGCTTGAAAAAGGAACAAAAAAACAAATGTGAAAAGTTTTGAAAATTATAATGCTACAGACTTTTCTCTTACTACAGGAGAGGAATACATTTACACAAGGGTGCTTATAGTATATTTATATATCTCTATACTCTCAGGTGTTAAGGAGGGAGAGGAATTTTACAAAAAAGAAGGTATTCCTCAAGTAAAACGATGCGTAAAGTAAGGGGATGAACGGAGAAAACAAAAATCAAATGTTTCCACACTACTTAGGATAAATGAATGCATGTCTAGGTGACAGAGCAGTGCTTTTAGTCCTAGTCATGGGGATCCAGCCCTCTGCAAATTTCATATACCACCCTTACCAAACCCCATTCAGATCATCAGCTCTTTAAGAGAGAGCTTCAGGAATGAACCGAGAAAAGGAGCCCGTTTTCACCACAGGATAAAAAATAAAATAAAGGCATTTGGATGTTTCTTAATTCTGACAACAAATAAATCTGAATCCCTAGATTTGAAATAAAAGGTGATCTACTGAAATACTCAGATTCCTTGAAGAAAAAGTTAGAACTTCAGTAATTAAATTAGAGATATGTTAACTAAGGAAAAATTGTGAGAAATAAAACCAGAATTTAAACTTCTTCCTTTGCATTTCTGAGAAGTGAAGCTTTAAAAAAATGAATTGTGGTCCTAAAAATTATGGAATATAAACTCATAACAGCAGGAAAGTCAAATCTGCAAGAAAATATCATAGTATTTCACCTTTTATTTCGCAACTCCAAGTTAAAATATATTGCATTTTTGAGAGAAAACAAAAACCAGAATTGTGAGAAAGTTGAAATTACCTTTTAAAGTGAGATTCTCCTGTGGTGGAAACAGCCCTCCATTATGGTCAGATAAGAAAGAGAAACACAAAATGTGCAGAGCACAGAGTCTCAAGTAGCAGGATCGAAAAGCACTGGATTAGAATAAAAGTACAAGTTTTTATAAGTAGACTTCTCAAAAATAGAAAACAAGCTGTCGAGGAATAGCACCTGTTGATCTCTTGAATAGAAGAGCCCATGGCATGACAGGCCTGAGAACCGATCTGATTGCCGCTTGCAGTGTGAACACGGAAACAAAAGGAAACGGTTTAAACTACAAAAGCATCCTCCTCGCCCACACCTATTTATACATAAGCCCCGCCCAGAATGCTTGGAGCTCCTCCCTCCTAAAGCTGCTATACATGAACCCTGGTTCTCTGTCTAACACAGAAGCTCCTTACAGACCTACCGAAGCCACACGCACATGCGCACGATTTTAGTTCCTTCTGAGACACCAATATTCACAAAGTCTCTCTCGCTCGCTCTCTCTCTCTCTCTCTCTCTGAGGAGCACAGTTTTATGATATCCTCTCGATGAGTTTGTCATCTGATAGGTAGTAGAGGGTATTGACAGACAGCTCGGAGATAAAGCTTTGGCATGCCTGCACCGAGACCCCTTTGCAGTCGCGGAGGTCCAGTATGGAGAGACAGGAGAGGCGCCGCAGGTACACCAGACATCTGTCTGTCAGCTGGGTGCAACCTGATAATGACAACAAACAGAGAACAATTTATTCATAGCTTGGGAGCTATCGAGTGCTGTAGGCAACAGGTTTATGATAAGCATTGTTGGGCATGTTCCTTAAAAGAGTAATTAGTTTCAGGTACTAGTTACTTCCCACAAATAGTGAGTTAGTAACGGAGTTTCATAATAATAAAAGTAACTAATTACCAGGAAAATAAACTATTGCGTTACTTTCAAAAAATCTCATTTGTAAAGTGACTATAAAATAAATATTAAACATTGTACACTAATCTACACTATATTAATGTTGCTGCGGGACAATGTGAGAAAAGAAAACAACGGCAGCATGTACTCAACTATATATCTAGATATTACTTTCATTCTGTCTGAGTAGCAAGTGTATGCGGTGGAGCAAATGACATTATATTTGCTTCATTAGATTAGAATCTTCAATATATCCTCTTTTGTGAAAGAAAGAAATGTAAACAGATTTAGGACATCAGAGTAAGCAAATATTGCCAGAATAAAACATTTTGAGCAAATCTTTAGCTGCATCCCAAATGGCACACTATACACTATGCACTCATGCACTATGTACTTATGCACTTACACACTCAACAGGATAGTATATGCATGTAGTGGCGTCCCAAATGGCACACTAATGTTTTTTTTACCAAGCCGAAATTCAAACCGTTTCCATGATGACGTTTGACAGTTGCCAAATCAGTGAAATAAACGACCGAATTATCAAATAATACCTGCCATGAGTATTGCCGCATTCACCATCGGTAGGCGCTATAATCACTCTCGTAGAAGAATTTTGCTTTCACCATCCAAAATCAATAAAGTTATTCAACATGTGCGTACGATAGCTCCGCCCCTTTCGCTACATAAGCAAACCGCTGAGTGCGTGAAGTGTCCATCATCACACATTTCATTTTAGCGGCTGAATGAGTGCATCATCCGGGTAATTAAAGTGCACTTATTATTTTTAAAGTTTTCAGTGTGAACACTCTACTTACACTATTTATACTACAAAATGGCGTAGAATAGTGCATAAGTATGCGATTTGGGATGCATCGTTTCTTTAATAGTTCAGTATGTATGTTTGACACCCAGTGGTTAAACTAGGTATTCCAGTTCTGCATCAAAACAAACAGAGGCGCAGGTTGCCAGATTAAGGACCAACAGGAGCAAGTCTAATGATCGAACCTAAAGGCTGATTTAAATAAAAATAAAAAGCAAAATGCGCGCGCTTTAAGGATTTTGTTTTTTATATGAAAAAAAGTTTTTGTTCTAACCAACACCTGAAATTTATATTTTAAAAACAGCTTCTATTTCTTGCAGCTGAACAACAGAAAACTAAAACAATGATCACCTTGGGTAAACCTCAAGTGCTTTATTCAGTTAAATGCTAATAATGCGAGTTAGAATGCCATTTTACATGACATTTATTGCCATACTATTGAAAGCAGCAGAAGATACCTTAGATCTTGAAAATAAACCATTTAAAATTGAACTTTTGAAACTGCGACTAACAAATATCAGTGATTCAACATGAACATTTAATAATTTAAAGAGGTTTAATATATATTAATAACTGTGCTTCTCAATTACTGTATTTAAATTTCTGTCCTGTTTTGTCTGGTGCAAACATCCAAATTGCTTATCACTGTATCATCACGTAGCGTGTTTTAGGACACTGGGTTACAATGTAACCTGCTCACCTAATGCTAATGTTCGTAATATTTATACTATTTGCTAATTAATAACCACCTCATGTGGAACTCTGTATCTGAGTCTCATTTTGGAGTCTGCTACTGTACACCGGAGGTCGTATTTCGGTCACGGATACACACTTTGAGAGCCATTCTGAATGAAATACTCTGTTTTCCTACAAGGCAACACAGGGTGCTAAAATATAATTGATAAAGTGGCGGTGGGCGGGTTAAAATTACCAAAACAAAGACAGGATTCTGGCACGGAAAACACATTTTAAAGCAGCATATCTGACTTCATCATTGTTTTTCAGATAAACAAGAACGTTCACTTAGCATGTTTCCTAAATATCTGCCAAAATATGATGGTGTTTTTATGTACAGCACCTTTAATGACAAACAGCAGCATGTTTAGTCTATTAGTCTGCTGTCATATTAAGATCTGCACACATTCATTTAGTGTCTCTTAAGTTTCTCTTATGTTTACTTCTTACTTTAAACAAAACCTAATGCGTTACATTATAGGTTTTGACCTTTTTAGCCCAAACAAAAGTGAAAGAAAATCTAGTCTTAGTGTACACAACTCGATTAAATTAACCTAACAAATGAAGATGTGAATTGAACACAGAACATTTAAGTTCCCACTGAAAACATCAAGAATTGTGTCATTTCAATTCATTTTAAATGGGTAGTTTGAACAATCAGCAAAATAATAGTTTTAAGGTCCCATAAAATTAAAATAAAGTTTTTTTAGATGTTAGTATTAGTATTGTTCGTTTTTAAGATGTCTTTAAGCTAGTGTGCTCTAAAACAGTGATAAAATTCATGTTTAGAAGATATAAAACTGATTTCAACAACAACTGATTTAAAGCTTTGACACTTTCGCCTAAACAGATCAACGGTTTTATTCATGTCAACCCATACTACAGTTTCTTGATACATCATGACTAATCAAATGCTCTCTAGTATCTGAAATGGCCCGCTCCCTTCAAGACACTACTCGTTTGCTTTTCATTTAATGCACTTGAGCTCAACCACTCTCACTGGCAGAGCGGTGACAATGCACAACGCTATTGGCTGTTTTTTTTAAAAAGGGGAGGGGCTACACTATGTCCCAACTCTCGCTTCATGTTTTGGTTGAGATTCTGTCAAACATCGAATAAACGCACATTTCAAAGCACTTCACAGGACCTTTAAATGCATCAAACATACTGTGGTCTTTATGAATGCGCCTTGCCCCATGAGTGTAACTTTAGCACTGAGTTAATATTTAATGTGATTGTATGTCACATTGTACAGTAATACTGAGACAGAGGCACTAGAACCGTAACTGACCCAATGTGTGTTGTAGTACAATACTACAATATTTCTTTAAAAGCAGATTAATCTTTAATGTTTTGAAACACTACTTTAAACAGCTTGGTCTGAATATTTTAAAAACTGTTAATCCACATTACTGGGTGGACGTACAAAGTAAACAGAAAGTAATTGGAAAATATGTAATATTACACTACCTTATTACTTTACGGCTTTATTTTTAGGAATTTCTCACATCCAGACAAGTAGGCCAGGGAAATATCTATTTGACAAATAAACTGCAGCCAAAAAAAAGTTAAATCACAAGATATTGGTTACTTTCTGAATCCCATACAATCCAAGAGTGAATGGAAATTGTATACAATATTTATGTTATGAAAAAAAACGCCATTTTCCCTTCGCCTTTAAAAGAATGTATTCAGAAATATCTGGACCAAATGGGCTGAATATGTTAGGTTGCTCTATCTGGATTTTGTAAAAGTATAAAATAATTTTAATCTACAAGGTATGCGTTTTCGAATTTAATAACTAGTGAGCTCTCTCACAGTCTCCTCTTCAGACTAAGAACAAGGATTTAATATTATTTAATATAGAGTTTGACTTTTAGGTATAAATTTGACCTTCTCTGAATTGTGTAAATTATATTATTAATATTGTTTATATTATTATTTAATCTTTATTGTTATTATTTACTTATTTATTTTGTTTTGTTTTAATATTTTTATATTTTTGGATTTTGTTATTTTTTATATTGTATAAAAGTTAAATGATTGGCAGAGCAAAATGCATCCCCTTTTAAGCTGGAATGTCATATTGATTATACTGCTGTAAGTAAGTAAGTAAGGAAAGAAAGAAAGAAAGAAAGAAAGAAAGAAAGAAAGAAAGAAAGAAAGAAAGAAAGAAAGAAAGAAAGAAAGAAAGAAAGAAAGAAAGAAAGAAAGAAAGAAAGAAAGAAAGAAAGAAAGAAAGAAAGAAAGAAAGAAAGAAAGAAAGAAAGAAAGAAAGAAAGAAAGAAAGAAAGAAAGAAAGAAAGAAAGAAAGAAAGAAAGAAAGAAAGAAAGAAAGAAAGAAAGAAAGAAAGAAAGAAAGAAAGAAAGAAAGAAAAGAAATTGACTGCAGCATTCATGTGTACAGGCCAGTGTGCATTTACTTACCAGCTAAGTTGAGGTGTGTGAGTGTGTTGCGTGTGGAGGAGCCCACAGCGCTGAGGAGGTTAAGAGCACCATCTGTGATTGGACAACGTGAGAGCTCCAGGCGTGTGAGCAGAGGCATGTGTCTGATGATCAGCCTCAGCGTTGCTTCAGTCACCTCCAGACCACACAGCCACAAACACTGCATGTTCTTCATCTGGGAACGGTTGTCACTGCCTGCAGATGCGAAGATATGAGTTTTTTTTAAAGGGGTGGAAATTTATAATGATGTGTTAAACACATTTCTACCAAATTTCCATGCATCTAAAACTTGTTTAATTATTTATGTACCATAAATGCACACAAGCTACCTTTAGGTTTGGAACCAGTTGAAGGCGAGTAAAAAAGGGCGATTTAGTTTTAATTATCTCTCAAACAGGAAAATAGCAAAGAACGAAGCAGTTCTATAAACTTCTTAGCTCTCATTACCTGGTGGGTTCAGCAGCTCCCTGATTTGTGCGTCTTTGATGCCATCGGCCCAGCTCAGGTCCAAAGAGCGCAGTAAAGGGCAGCTTGGAGAGCTCAATGCTGAAACTGACGACCAGTTACACCCTGATAGCACCAGATCTTTAAGGCCTGTGAGAAAGCTGCCTGTGAGTAACATCATTTACATTGCCGTGTATTAAATCAGCTGGAGTGGTAATGAGAACGAATGCACACCTGGTAGGCGGTTGATGAGCCAACTGAGCTGCTTCTTTGTGATATTTGCCCAGGAGAGATCCAGTGTGACAGGCTGCCGCTTGATGATGCCCGTCAGGACCTGCGGACTCATTGAACGGCTTCGGCTCAGACTGATCCGTGTCCAGAGACGTTTGTCACAGCCCCTATAACACAACAGTAATCATTTGAATAAACATGAGTCAAGGCTGTTGATATTTCCAATGCTACTGGAAATACTATCGGGAAAAACATTGTTGTGGAGAGCATTTAAAATAATAGTATTTTTAAAAAACCTGTTTAATTGTCAGCCTAATTTTCCAATTTGTGCTGTTCAAAAATGACTAAAACAGCAGTTCTGAGAGCCATAGTAAGAATAGCTGTTTGATCCAAATGTGTTTACAATGTCACAAACTCATTGTAGTCCCTCAAAAATGCTAATATTAACAAAGGAGTAGAGATTTAATGGTTAAAGGTTAATTTTAGTGAGCAACCAAAATTTAGTTTTAGTCTAAATGAACTGCATAATGCTAAAAAAACTGTCACACACACTTAAGGCTTTCCAGCAAGTATTGTATCTGAACATGAACAACATTAAATTTGCTACAACAATGTTGCTACAAACAACATACACAATCATAAAATCACATAAAGCTGCTCGGGTGCGAGTTTTACCACAGACTTCAACAGTGTAAAAATCTTGATGGTTCTGTGAGTCTTGTCTATCAAATCTGATTTTTATTTTGTATTCCTTATTAGATTCAAGTCAGGTGTTTGGCTGGGCCATTCTACAGCTTGATTTACTTTTTCTGAAAGCATTTGAGTGTCCTTGACTGTGTTTTGGATCATTGTCTTGCAGAAATGTCCATTGTGGTTTCATCTTCATCATCCTGCTAAAGTAGATGTTAGACTGAAGCAGCTAATATTAATTTACACTAACGAAGGGCAGAGTGTTGCTGGAGAACTACTGAGAGATTTCAGCTGCTGTCTGGGCTTTCACTGCCTTTCTACACCTCGCTTTCTTCATGTGTTCAATACCTTTTTTCCCCCATGTCATTTCATATTACTGCATAGAACTTTTTTTAGAAAACTAAGATGCATAAATGGATTTTCTTGGTTGTTATCCACATCTGGTGAAAATTTCAAGTTAACAGCACCTTTAGAAATATTTATTCTGAGAAACATATTGATTTCTTAGAAAATTTCTGATGCCTTAGAGGAGTGGAAATCATGTACTTACCATTTGTACCAACTTTTACAAACAGCCATGCAAACGCAGAGCTCTGCACGAGTCAAATAGCGGAACACGGACACCCACACCTCTTTCTCCCAGCCTGGCTCATTCCCTCCTCCAGAGTGGAAGGTGGAACTGGGACAGGAGTCGGAGGACTTGGCTCTTTCCGATCGAGCATTTTTCTGGATTCTCTCTCGAGTCAGGCGGTGAGTGGAATCTTCAAAGTTTGATCTCAGATTTGAGTTTTTGGATGCGCGCCTCGTGAGGGTGTGTGACGATGATGAAAGAGCATGTGATTTGTTTACGTGCAATCTGTCCGCAGGAGAATGAGGAGCGTCTGAACAACGGGCACCGTTTCGGAGCGGGGGGCGGAGGAGGGCTTTGTGGCTTGGCGGAAGGCTTCTTGAAGACAAGTTGGCTTCCAATTTAGGAACGATGGTGCTAGGATCTCGTTTAGCTCTTGATGGTTGTAACTTGACCGTGACGCAAGACTCCTGGCCTCTGACATCATCGGTGAGTGCTGCAGAAGTGTCAGACAGAGTGGGCTCTCCTCCCTCACTGCTTTCCTCACTCTCTCCATTTCGATGAGCGTCGCCGTTCTCATCTTCTCCCGCTTTTCCACTTAGCCTCTGAGGGCGATTCTCTTTCCCATTATACTGTCCGTTCTCTTTCCTTTCCTGCTGTTCTTCTTCTGCAGAATCCTCTCTTTCTACCGCCATCTCCATTCTTTCTCTTAGACCTCCACCCCTTCCGCCGCCTCGCACTCTTAACCCTCGGCCACGGAAGGAGGATGACCCTCGGCCGCGGGAAAGGCTTTGTCCAGGTCCTGCTCTGATTAAACCCCTCCTCTCCAGACTCCGCTGACGCAGGAGCTTTGGGGAAAGAGAGACAGGCGAACGGGTCTGAGAGATGGACAGAAACAGAAGGAACGAAAAAAAGCAGAAGCCAAGAATGACAGAGAAAACATGTGAGAATGGTAAGAGCAGGATTATGGATGCGCTGCGATGATGGGAAGCGGATGCTTTAAGCTCATAACACTCACCGACTGGAGGATTTTGTTTCTTTCTAATTTGATCTGCAACAGTAAATAGGAAAAAAAATAAATAAATCAGAGGAGAAGAAATTTATTAGATGGACTTACACAAATGTTTGACTGTTATTATGAAGTGCATTTTGGTCAAGAACTAGGGATGTGACGTGACCCATATTCCAGAAGAACGGAATTAGATTTTTTAGACCTTATAGAACGCTCCAAAGTAAAATTGTTTATTAAAAAGTATTTTATTGTACAGTACAGTAAGGTACACGTCACCTTTTTCTAAATTTTCTACAGAATTTACTTTGCATAAAATGTTCCAGGCTTGTTCCGAACTCTGTTTTAAGTGCAAAACTTGTGCGGGCACATTTTTCCCATGTATTTTTGTCTCATGTTCAAATCCAACTAGTTTGGAGAAAGGTTAATTCAACAATCTAAGAAACAACAGGAAGACGTTTTATTTTCTCCTGCTCAATTTTTTTGTTGAATGACATTTCTAAAGACCTTTTTGACTCAGACCTCTGTTTACAACTCTTACATTTCTGACTAAGAAATGTATATCACTAAAATGGTCTACTTTTCAAATTCCAATTATTTCCTCATGGATTTCTCAGTTTTCAGTCTTTCTTTCTTTGGAAAAATTAACCTAGGACCTCAACCAGAAACAAGATAAACTCAGGAGACTTTAGGAACCTCTCCAATTATTTATACACAAACTGAATTTTTTTAAGAGAGTTATGGCTTCTTTTTATCAAGATTTTTTTTAGTTAAACATATACATTTGTAATTTTTTATTGAATTGGCCGTGTTTGCGGTTTGTACTATTTGAAAATCCTTAATTTAAAAAAAAAAATTTGAAGCGAAAGAGAGAAAGAAGAGAGAAACAGGATTTATGAAAAGTCTGCAAGCTAGGACTCAAACTTAGGATCCCTGAAGTGCAATGGTTTATTAGGTTTAATATCAGCATTTATCTATGACATGCTCATGAAAGAAAATCTCATCACTCACCTACCCTAACAGGTCGCTAAAGCAATAAACGTGCAGCAGACCAACTAACGACTGGAAATAGAAAGCAACTTTATATTATAAGTGTGAAATCCATGTGAATGGTTACCCTTTTCCTGAGCTGTAATTCCAGCGCTCCTGCCCTCTTCCGGTTCTGCTGGTGCTGCAGCAGGAGTCTCTGTGAAGGAGGTGGCTGGCGTCTGGAGCGGGTTATTGGCAGGGACGAGGGGGAGATTGAGGAACGACCTCTGCGAGCGATACGCAACCCCTCCACCCCAATGCCTTCTCTGTATGCTCGCTTAGCTGGAGGACCAGATAATCGACTGCTGTTGGATACACTGCTGTCTGTCTCCTCTTCACTGCTACTTGAAGACTTATAGGGGGAAAAAGAAAAAAAAAAAGAAGAAGATATAATTCTGCTCCAAAAGTGACTGCTTAAAAGGGTGATAAATAGTCGAAAGCATACCTCAGTTTTCTTGCCCTGGACACATTTAGGACATTCCCAACAACTGGGAAGGTCCTTATTGATAACACCCTCACCTGGAACCTGGAATATAGACATTAGGCATTACAGAACAACTCAAACAACTAATTCTATATGAGCAAAACAGATATGCACACATACCTTTATACATTCTGGATGAGTGATCTGAGCGCATTCGGAGCATTCCATGAGCATCTGGACGGACTCAGTGTCATCAGACTCCTGGTTGCCTTCCTTACATATGACACATACTGCAGTAAGAGGTAGGGCCGGCTAGAAACAGAGCACAAGTGTGAGATACAACAAACAAACACACAAAATCATTAATTTATACACCCTTTCTTGATGAAAGCATCTTTTAAGCTTAAGTTTTTCCACATAGTCATTTTATTCCTTCATTAACAATGATATTTTCTAATGTGTAATAAGAACATTTTTATAAATTAAAAAATAATATTAACAAAAAAAAATACATTTAGGGAAAGATTTATTTTGTAAAATCACTTACGGCCAGCAAGACAGGATCTGTTAGACCAAAAACCCTAGTTTTGTAAAAGTTTACAATTTACAAAAAAGGTTTTAAAATCCAATTAAATCCTGTAATACAAATCAAAAAAATTTCATCGTTATGCCTCTCTTTCATGCCACACAAGTCTTCAGAAATCCTTATAATATGCCAATTTCGCTGATTCTAATGCACTATTCGAGCATAAATAGACGTGTGAACATTTAGTTTACTCGCTTCATTTGCACGTCAAATTCACTTCACAACAGGCGCGGATTCACGTGATGGGCAGGGCTTCTGTCTGCCGGGTGACTCTAGCTTCGCTGCTAAATGGCTAACATTGATTTTATTGAGAGAATAGCTGTGCTTATGTGCTTTATGAAGTCTGAAAAACAGCCACTAGATCCTTTCTGAGGTGCACCCTGCTCTGAGAGCTCATAAACTCCTCCTGAAACTTAACCTGAATGATGGAAGTTTTAAGCAGTACTTCTGACACTACATCATAATCACGCCCCACAAGAATAAGCTCTTGATTGGTTAATGCAGCGCGAATCTCCACTGAAGTTCAGATTTTTAAACTAGAGTGATTCAGGCGAAACATACGATACCCGTGTTAAGGGCGTCAATCGCACAAATGCTCAACTCGCGCTGCTTCATTCGCACAAATTGCGTCATTAGCGTGTATCGTGCTACAGGATGTCTGTTTGCGACTTTGCATTGACTTAACATGTAAATCACTCAAGCTTGATGCTTCTTCCACATCTGGTGTGAACACAGCATAAGGAATGTCTAAGTCTAAAGAGCAGCATTTATTTAAAAAAATTATTTATATTTATTTTTTTATACATCTATATAAATCCCTCTCGCTAAACTCCAGAAAAACAATAAATGTGTTTTCAATTTTAGATTCAGTAAGCTTCAAAAGTGAAATCTGTTTTAATGAAAATGGAGCACTGTGTATCTTATGCATGTGTGTAGAGAAGGCTCTCAGTTACTTATTAGTTATACTTAGTTATCTTATTTTCCATTGTTTGACAGAGGTATATTACTCGTTATTTACTCGTTTTTTGGAGAACAGTGTTTTTTTTAAGGAACCGTCACCATGTGAAGGTAAAACAATGTCGATTTTCACTCATCTGTCATAAATACTGTCATCCTCAGAGCAGTGGACCAACCAAAATAACTTTTTACAGGGTAGCAAGTGGTATGGCAATGGTTAAATGGCAGAACCACTCCTGAGTCACATTTTCAGACACAAAGGCATATTCTTTGTGAATGGGTCCACAGTTGTTGCACTGCCGTGGTCTTTTTTATCTAACGGTCACTGCACATCTGGACTGACTGAATTTTCCAATATTATAAATGACTCCCTAAAGCCCTTGCTAAAGAGTAGAGGTATTACATTTAAATAAAAAATAAACTACAAAAAAAAATTCTAACACAACGAAATGTAAAAAAACAACAACAAGCAGTAGTTTCTCTGATGACATTATAAATAAACAGTAACTCACTGCAAGACACTGTCGGAGAACACAGCTTTTCTTCAGTCTGCCTGGTCCTCCAAACTTCCTCATGTCCCTACAGTAGTTGCAATTGCCACACTCAGTGCGCAGACAGGCCTCACAGCGTTTGCAGCGCACGCGTCTACGTCTCAGAGCCGAGATGGAGGAAGATGGCTTAACAGGCCGAGGAACTGGTGCCAACATTGGGCCTGAACCAGGAGCTCGTGGCCGGTATAGATGAGACGGAGGAGGTGGCGGCGGCGGCTGATACCACGACGGCTGCAGAGAAAAGCAGATTCTTACTTCAAACAGTGAATCTGTGCTATAACAACAGTGCTAACAGAACCAGATTTGCGCCAATAGCTGATGCAAAAATATTTTTGTGTTTTTGGAAAACGTTTCTCTTTCCAAATGTTAAATGGCAGGACTGTTATTTTTATTCCCAACAAGCTGAAGCTTCTTACCATTAAATCTAATTAAATGTGATTTTATAACACTAATAAATGCTTAAAGGGCACCTATGATAAAAATCAATCAAAAACTTTTGTAAGCTGTTTGGACAGAACTGTGTGTATGTATAGTGTGTCCATCGCCATGTCGGAAAGACAACAAGTCTCTTTTTTAAAATTTCTTGACGTTAAAACAAGACCTAAATCCCAGTGATTTTGAGGCACACTGCAACACGACATAGGAGTGTGGTTTTCTTTGCCCACAGAATTGATTGACAAAACATTGTTTTGCAAATAAACTAGGCTTAAAATATTTGTTACAACTGTCTGTGATCTTTATAAGTTTTATAAGATTAAAATGTTTTAAAACAGAGCATGTTTCTAAAAAAATACAGTAAAATCGCCATGTAATTCTTAACCGCTATAATCACCTACCAGTATAACCAACATAATCCGTAAACGCTAATGTGTGTAAACTGCCAACGGCACTTGTGAGAGACTCCTCATTTCAAAAAGGCTTGAATAAACTCCACCACAAATACATCAAATAAACTTGCTTGGTACTTTTGACTAATGAGCTGTATTTCAGCTTCATTCGTGTTGGTCTCTATCACTGACTGCTGTTTATCTAATGTGACACAGGAGAAGCAAACACGCACGTAATAAAGTTGGCAGGGGGGAAGCAGCTTATTTGAATTTAAAGTCACAGTCTACAAAAACAGCTACAGTATACTCAGACACCAAAATGGGCAGATTCTGGAGGCTATAATTATCTGGTGGGTATTTTGAGCTGAAACTTTACAGAGATATTCTGTAGACACCAAAGGCTTGTCTTACATCTTGTAAAAAGGGTTAAATAGGTGCCTTTTAATTACTAAACTTAATATATTCATATTTCACTTAAATCACAGGTGTCAAACTCAGTTCCAAAAGGGCCGCGGCTCTGCAGAGTTTAGTTCCAACCCTAATTAAATACACCTGATCAAACCAATTGAGTCCTTTAGGCTTGTTTGAAACCTACAGGTAAGTGTGTTGGAGCAGGGTTGGAACTAAACTGTGCAGGGCTTCGGCCCTCCAGGAATTGAGTTTGACACCCCTGACTTAAATGTTTATCAGCATAACACTGACCCAACCTGATTAAATAATTTCCTAAAGGACAGGCCTGTGAGGAGGCTGCTTGAGCAAAAATAAAAATATAATAAATGAACAAATAAATAAATCACAAATAGCTTACACTGACTCTCTGAATATGCACCCCATATAAATCAATATAAATGTTGAGTGACCAATTGGCCCTGGAGAAGCCGTGAAACAGTAAACCTAAAATCACCCCATAGGCAAAAATTCACTTTAATAATGTCAAGCTTATGACCTGTCCTGACTGCTAGCTCTACTGACAGACAAGTAATTGTAGGCTCATAAACAACACAGAATCTTATCAGCAAGGCAAATCGGCACAATTTAACAAATCTGGCCAATTCAATCAGCTGATTTATCAAATGCTCTGAAAATGTCATGCATCGTTAAAACATACCCTTTTGGGCCATTTGACTATTGGTTTTCCAGTGTAAGACAGCTTGGGGTTATCATTGGCATGTTCTTCCAGCAGTTTCTGTTGAGAAAACAAATTATGTTGAGCTTAAAAAAAATTAATTAGTAACAACAACAGTATTTGGATGGTTATATGGCGTTTATACTTGTACCCTTATGTCGCTAAGCAGTGCTGGGGCGTTTCTGATGCCTGCTGGAACACATTTCTTGTGTGCTGGCAAATCCTCCAACTTATGCAGTAATGCCCAAAGGCCCTCCAACTCAAAGGGTGCGAGATGAACTTTCACCCCGGGACGGGCAGGAGGAGTGACTGCCTCTTCTTCCGGCTCTTCCTTCACCACCTCCTCATCTTCACTTTCAGAATCCCCATCAGGTTTAGCTGGTTTAATTACATCCTCCTTTTTCAGTCCTAATATGATAAGCCAAAGTTATTACAGTCATACTGATGCCAAGATCACGTTGATGTATAAGTCAAATGATCGATTTTACAAATAGACAAAACAGCAAAAAATAATCACAAATTCACAGAGAAATAAAGTTTTTGCATATTCTTATGGAAAAAGTCAAATGTTGAAGGTTTTTATTCCCTGACTATGAGCATGGAATGCAGTTGTAAATCTATGTTAAGTAAAACAACACCCTTTGTCATTCATAACTTTATACATTTAGATCAACATAATCTCATCTAAAACTACGCATATAGCACCTCATTACCATGTTCAAGTGCAACCTTGTGATAACAAAAAAACAAAAAAAAACAAAAAACACTAGCCTAAAGACATGAAGTATAAATAGAACTGCACAAATGCTAAATGCTACATCCTACTTCAGAAGTCGATTACAGGTTAAACATTTTTCAAAATATCTTATTTTTCGTTCAAATGAATAAAGAATCTCAAAGGTTTGAAACCACTTGTGGGGCGAGTAGATATTAGGTACATTTTTAATTTTGGGTGAACTATTCCTTTAAAAAAAAATTAATTGCAACAACTATAATGATCACTTAAAGGGGTGGTCCACTACGATCTCATATTTTAAACTTTAGTCGATGTGTAATGTAGCTGTGTGAACATAAAAAACATCTCTGAATGTAAAAAGTTCTAAGTTCAATGCAAAGGGAGACCTTGGTTTTTACAGAGTTAGCTTAGCAAAGCCTACAATGAACGAATTTTAGGGACTACAAAACAATACTTCCGCCCCCTGTGACATCACAAGTTCGTTTACTGCGCATCCCACACTGCGCATGCAGGTAAGGGCCGTGGCCAGAAGCACTGTAACGTTATAGCAGAGATGAAGCTAAAAATGTGTCTAAACACGGCTGTTTCCACAGAGCTTCGTCTGTTTCTGTATTTGGGCTTCCAAAGGACACGACACAAAGACAGAAGTGCCTTCAGTTCAATATTAATTATCTTCCAGAGAATTATAAAATACTCAGCAAGCATGATTTGACAAAACAGCTCCAGAATCTCTCCCAGTTCAGTGCTGGATTCGGCTAAAATCTCCTCAAAGCAGAAGTTGTAAGCTACAAGTAAGTGTTTTTATTTGTTAAAATTGATCATGACATGTACAGTGTCTAGCGTTAACAGTATACTGTAGCAATGACGTAAACAATGCGAAATGCTGCTTTGCGGGCAAACGATTTAGCTATAAATTCATATCTATCAGCCAAACTGCTGTAACACACACTCACTCCACCAGCACGTTCGTGTCTCTTATATGTGTGTGCGCACGAGACTGCACTTATTGTCTTCAGGCAGCTTTTCCATGTGTTTCACATCTCAGATAATGACGTCGCAAAAGATATGTGGATGATTCATATTACTTACACCTGCATATTCCGCATACTCGTGAAAGACGTCATAACGCATAGAGTTAAAAAAAATACAGATTAGCTTACCTGACTAGTGGTCGCAGCAGAATAATAAATCAAGGCTCAACAGGTAGCATCTCACATCTTGTGCTTTATTCTTCTGTCACGATATATTACAGAAAATAACTTAACCCAAGCAAAAAGAAAGTCCCGCGCACATGCGCTTGCTAAAGAAAGTTATACATATAGTTACACACATAGACGCACACACAGACACTGTTAAAGGAGCCTCACCCCATTTTCACTCCTTAGTTACAGACACTTGTCAGATTTTATTTTAGAGAGCGGGCGCGAGGTTGACCATGTTTACACAGCAGAAAAGTGCGTGCTTTTACGGGCGTGATGTGGAGCCGATCCGCCAATAGCAGCACATTATGACGATGACCAATCAGAGTCACTTAAGGGCGGGCCTTTTAGAGGAACTAGGAAATATGACAGTCGTTTTCATGTTAGCTGAGTAGCTGTGTATAATCAAAGTGAGATATGAAAAGATTACGCGATTTCCTTCAAGTGAAACATAAGCACACATTGCTTTGCATCTTAAACACAACCAAGCCTTTAAATTACATTCTGGACCACCCCTTTAAATGAAAATAGGCTACCAAAAGTCCTAAATAGTATGCAAAACTTATTTAAAGTCTTTTGTACATTTTATAACTACATCTGGAAATCTTCTAAATTCTACATGCTCAAAATGATTTAGGATGATTTGTACAGTCTTATTTAAGTCCATCCACTTGTTCTTCAGCACATAACTTACACTATTAATAAATCCTTTTTTCTAAATAGTTTAGTAACCAGTATTTCAATAATAACGTTAACATTCTGAAAGATCTTTAGACTACAAAATAATATTTTTTGAAAAACTTAAGCTAATTTAATCTACCTAATAATCAGTTCTGGAGGTATCTACAGTTGAGAGATTGTTCACAAATGTCTTTGGCTGCCCTTCAAATTCTCCTAAGGGTAAAAATATTGATAACATGGTCCACAATATTACAAGTACTGGCCACTTCTGACGCTTCTAAATATTATGCACTACTTATTAGTCAAACGAGTTAAAATATTAGTTCTGCAGTCAAGATAATAAAGGAAAAAGATTTGAGATGCACATTTAAAGATGAGAACTGGGGAATAAATTGCTGGAAATTTAAAATTAATATCTAGAGATGTCAGAACTAATCTTATACAGTTTAAAATTTTTACATAGATTTTACCGGAGTCCTAAGAGACTGTTCATAGCAGGTTTCAAAAACAATCCAGAATGCTGGCGATGCTAAGAAGCAGTTGACCTATTTCATGTATAATGGCAATGCCCAGAAGTCCAATATTTGTGGAGAGAGGTGCATAAAATACCTTGTAAAGATATTGCAGACCCAATATGACTTTGGCCCAAGCTAAAAAGGATTGTGCAAAAAGTATTGTACTAACCAATCCCGAGTGAGTGCTTCTGAAACTCAGGTGTGAGGTGAGACGTGTTGGTCAAACAGTACAAGTATCGCTCCAAGACGTACCAGCACATCTCAAAATAGAAAGGGTAGCGAAACTTAGAAGGGACCTGTAAACATAAGCCATAAAAAGGGTCACAATAAAGTTCCCACAACAGTGGGTTAATCAAATGTGTGATGATGGGACTGCTCACTCGTGTCCGGTCCTCAATGTTGAAAATATTGAGCTGCATGGGAATGTTGAAGCTGTGAAGAAAGTTGCCCCCAAACACCAGAGTATCCATTGGAGTGTACACTGCGTGGATCCAGCCTAAATAAAGAAAATACATAGGTTTGACAGAAAAGGCCTGTTGCACAAAGTTTTTGCCCAGGTTAGGTTAAGTTTGAGAAAACTCTGAGTTTTCAGGCTCAAGATGGTCGGTTGGTTTAGATCTGGTTTTGTTGCCATGTTAACTTGCCTAATGCAATAAAGCCAGTTCAGGTCCCGTTTTTTTTCTTTTTTTACTCCAAATAAAAGCCTTTCACACTAAAAGCATTTTTAAATAACATGTTTCAAATAAACTTAATATATTATTGAACAATCTTGAGCTGTATGTGAACGCACATTAAAATCTGTTAATTAAATAGTGTTGATCCCGCAAATATATTTTCTGTGTTGCCTTCATAAACTTTACTGTGTTTATTTCTGCTTGTATATGAATTTAAATTCCTGTACATTTTCCTTTTTTTCAGATGTTTTTTTTTTTGATAACACATGGAAATGCTGCATTTAATGCCACATCATTAAATCAAATTTACATTGATTTATTCATCTGCCAGTGTTGAAACCTCAAGCATGGCTCAGTGCAAGGATTTTTACTACTGGTAGAGAGTTTCGAATGCCCTAACCAAGTTTTACTGACACAACAACAAATGTAGTAAAATAAACAAAATAGTTTTTTGTTGTTTTAAACCATGTAGATTAATAAACAGAACAAACATAAATATGATTGTTTTTGTTTTAAAAATTAATATTTTGACATATTTACCCAGTCCATTAAAGAGCATAAAAATAAAAAGAAGAATTTAGCATAAGCACTGAGCAACAAGATTGAACTCTCTACTGTGCTTTGCATTTAATCCGAAGTTTAAACTGGCAAAACCTAAAACACAGAGGCAGTCTGAGCATCATCTGTAAAATGAGCCACTTGGGATAAAAGTGAAACTGTGGCAGGACAGACTTGAGTTTTGAGCCACCATAACAAACTGCTAAAACCAAATGAGTATGACTGAGTGAGTGTCACTGTCAGAGAAAGAATACTTAATAGTGAACGTCATCGGTTGCAGAATGTGCATACCTGAGGGGATCATAAAGGTGTAGCCTTGTTTCAATTCAATCCGTTGGCACATAGAGGCTTTATCCCCAAGAAAGATGTCGCCTTGTTTAGCAGACAACACCCAGTTCTCATAAAGCTCCAGGTTCTGAGGTGTGGGAGGGATCAGCCAGAAAACCTGAGATTATACAGGACAAGGTCAATTAGAATAAGTCATTCATAGAAACCTGAGGGAAATATCATTCTTATATTTTAAACAATTCATACGTCAACTTTATTTCTAATGTTAATATATTTAAAAGTGCATGAAAAGTTGTTTTCAGTTCTGCAAAACTTGATGTACTGAGTGATACTTGTCAACTAGTATTTAATTGTGACGCAAGTCTCTGCATTAGTATACAGTACAAAGAGCTTTGACTATAAGACAGCACTCACCTTCCCTCCCTTGTGGATGTGATACCAGACTGATGTGCCTCCAAAATCTATGTGGAAATCTGTAAAGCATCCCTCGACGCTCATCAGACAATACCTGATAAACACATGTATAATGTATGAATGATCTTCATAGCGCAAAATCATTGCATCCTGGCATTCAGGCAAAATCCTTTTTAAATGGAACTGAATAAAAGACAACTACTCACTTCTGTACTTTGGGGTACTGCATGTCTGTAATGGCATTAGTGGAGTCTCTTTGTCTTTCTTTAAGATGCCGCGGCCACATATTGTCCACCCAGTCAATCATATCAACCTAATGAAAATAAAAACAAACTCAAATTAGAAAGCAAGGCATGCATGTCTGTGTAGAGGTCAACCAAAAAAGTATTTTGCTGATATAACAACTATCAATAATTACATCGAAATACAATAATTTCTGAGATATAAAAAGTGGATTTGTTGTAAAATTAAAACGTGATTTTAAACATTTCATATTATTCAAGGTTAACAACAACCGGACTTAAATTATCATTTCTGAATGAAATTATAACATTTTTTATAAAAGTTTCTTTGTGGTTGTTTTTCCCTAAAAAAAAAACACTTCGATAATTTATTTACTTGAAGCTTTCAACACTGACCCATCTTCCTGTATGAACCACTAATTATGCACTATTTGAAACCAATCATTTAAAATATTTTTTTATGTCATTGTAATTATTATTTTATTAAAAACAACTGCCATCAATGTAGTTATTATGTCTATTAATAATTAAATTATAATTACTTAAACTAGTAGTGATACCTATCTATTATCAAAATGTATAATTTTTCAAACTTTATTTTAATGTACAACTCCAGCTATTAACAATTTATAAATGCTAATAAAAAAAGAAACATCTTATTTGAATGCAGGTTTTTAGTTCCTCTGCTTTGACTACTTCTGTTCTCATCTGCAAGTGCCTTTGTGCAATAGTGCCAGCACAAATCCTTAAATGGACATAGACCTGGTCACAATAATCAATATATGGACTTATCTCTTAACACATGGGCATCAATCATTTTTGGTAATGCAATATATAATCGCCCATACAGAAACAATTAGAGCAACATTTTAGATGATTGTGCAATATCTTTCTCTCTATTGGAAGAGTCAGTCTCAACTTGGTTAAGCAACATTTTAGTATTTACTATAAATTACTATAGTATATTCTCATGTGTGTGTCTGACAACTGAAAACAGATCTGGTATTAGAGATCGCAGCCTCTATTACTTTTTACCTTGCACTTTTTTTAATATTTATTATTCATTTGTTTGGGAAATACATTTTAAAATTTTGATCCAAAGCCTGATTATTAAATAGTTAATAATAAAATATTGTGTGTTCTTAGGGAGAGTGTACTTGCATTGTCTTAAAATGACAAAAATATAATTTCTCATAATATATTTTGGTGTAATATATCATGCAACAAAAAAAATGATATTGTGACGGTTATCTAATGATACATTTTACATGTATACTTATGCCTATTATCAATTTCCAGTAGTTGGCACAGAATAATAAACTAAAATGATATCAGTTGGCCAATATTTTTGTGTTAAAGTACCGAGGTTGGTCTCTTAACAAGATGCTCTAATTTTGTGTGGCTGAACTCAAGGCTGATGACATTGTACAGCTTCTCGCGCTGAGATGCCGGCGTCTCGTAGTATCTCCTCCACTGGCCCATTGACATCTCGATGCCTTTTTGAGTGGCTGCATCCATCACATCAATCATCCTTCGACTGCCTACAAGACAAACAACAGGAAAAAAATTGACAACAATACTCATCAAAAAACTGTTCAGAGTGTAAGAGAACAAAAACTTTTCTACTTACCCACAAATAATTTCACATCACTGACACTAAAGTCTGGGTCAGGCATCCTACAAAAAAAAAAAAACGAAAAAGACACGCACACACAAAAAATAGGCAATTGTTTTCAAATGAATTCATTATTGACTGATAAAGAGAAGAGAACAGCATGATGAAATGAGCCATACTTTATGCCAAGACCATCTGCTTTCTTGAAGATAATGGGGTCTCGGAGACCCTCCCGTTGGATGTACTCCAAGGTGAAGTCTGCAGAAAACACAATTCACGATTAACTTTGAACTTTAAACATGCTGTATACATCAGTCAAAACATTTTTTTCAATAGCAGAGCCAAGTATTTCAAAAAGAATATGCAGCCTTAATCAAAATCCAAAGGTGGAAGTGGCAAAGAAAATGTCACAATATGGCTATCTAGAATTAGGGGCATCTGGAATCTTAAAATGAACACTCAAATGACAGTAAATCAAAGTAATTGCAAGTTTATTAAATAGTTTTGATCATCAGCTGCCAGGAATAATTTTTAAATGAATAGCAAGTCAATGTTTTATTATTGTATTATTACAATTATTAAATCACAAAGGGTTTACTGTATAGTATTGGTATAAATTGATGCACTGTGTGAAAATGCAACATACATAACAGATAATTCCTAATATAATACATTTTTGTAATAGGGAAGCTCCGATTGGTCGGCCGGAGATCAGTATTGGCCGATAAACAATATTTAGTGACTCGATCGATACTCGCTGATCGTAGGTGTTTGTTTAGGAGTTTACAACCAGAGGAAAAGGCACGTACACACTTTTATATTATACATCAGCAGCACAGCAACATGTAAAGAGGTAAATGATGTATGGGGGGATGCGAGCGTTCACTGCGATCGCATCACAGAAGTTAAAATATATACCGATGCAGTGCAACTTCTGTTTATACAGTTTATTAGCGTGACTTGCGCAAGTGATAGTCTCTTTGTTGCAAGAATTGTTTATCCAGTGTTTTGAGCTCTTGTAACACAAGTGGAGTGATCGCCCCTATCTATTGTCCCATTCAAACGTATGACCTCTCCAGGGGCCTCATGTATCAACGCTGCGTACGCACAAAAACTTTGCGTACGCCAGGTTTCACGCTCAGAATCGCTCACGTTTGGATTTACTAACAATGAACTGAACGTGGGAATGTGCGCAGCTTCACGGCAGCTTTCTGGCAGGCGTACGCACATTTTTTGTGCGTGTCTGTTTTATTTCCATTGGCGACTCCTAGAGGCAGTTGTGTTAAATTCTTCTCTACAAAGTGTCTGATCCTTGCAATGGCAGCTGTATGAGACGGGTTCATATAGTAGGTATGTAAGATTTCCATACCATACAGTTGACCAGCTAAACATTAAAGCACAATTTGCAGCGGTCGCCTGTTTTCCCAATGTAATCTGAGCTATCTACTGCACGCACATTGATATAAAGACACTATCTGAAGATGAATTTGTATGCGTGAATCAGAAACATTTCTATTCAATAAATGTGCAAATAAAATATGATGTACAAACTTATTAATGATTCCTACTTGTCTTTCTCTTGATAAATAGTGGGCAAAATCTGATATGTAGCGGGAAAAAAAGAAAGAATTCATTAGACGCTGGATTCGAGCCGAGTTAATGCTCGGACATGTCAATACATGATCACATGCTTCTTATGAGGTGCGCCACTGAGACTGCTAAAGGTACTGCAACATTTTTCAGTTATAAACCACACTATTTCTGTTTTAAATGCACTCAGTGCGATGTTCAGACCCAACTGTGTTAACCGTATCAGCTAAACTCTCCCACTCTATTTTTTTCTTTTGTTGTTAATTCCGGAGAACAAATTTGCAAATAACACCGCTTTTCTCCGGTCTACCTCCGAAAGCAGCACCTCCAATTCACATTCTGTTCAAAGTTTCTCTTTTTGCTTGATTTTGCCATTGCTTTTTCGTTGGGTTTTGTCATTAGCATAGTCATTAGCATATTCATACGGGGGAGGAGGCAGGGAGGGGTTTTGTGCTCGTGCATGTTGCGCTCAGTTTCACGTTCATTCGGATGTACAAAAGAATATGAGTGAGATTTGGCGTACGCAGTGTTTCATACATCTGAATTTTTTTCTGCGTACGCACATTTACAGCTTTGTGCGTACGCAATGTTTTAGTAAGATTTCCACGCAAGTCTTCGTACATGAGGCCCCAGGAACCTCTTTCCCGCATATTCATAATGCCTCCGTGACGGCCACAAATCATGGCAACAAGAGTGAATGAGCACGAAAACAGATCGCAAGAGGCATGCAGTGATCTAAGAATTACAGGTATTAGACTGAATTGATAGAGCAATAAAGATATAGCAAATGCAAATGGTCGATGAGCAAAAATATTTGAAAGGCCTTGCATGTATTTAGGCATTTTTACATATAACAACTAAAAGTTTTGTGTTTTTGACAATGTTGCAAGTTCATTAAAACCTGTCTGGAAAATTAGGGAAATAAACTTTTCTTCAGTGAGACATGTTGAATTCTTCCATCATTTGTAATGTTTCCAAATTGCCTATCATTTTTCTCACCATTGTTTTGTCTGTTTTATCTATCTTTTTCTGTAAAGCTCCCTCTGACCATGACATTTCCTCACTAAATGGTTATAAGAGACATGTTTAATGGATTATGTGACATGCTTTATTTATTCTCTTAGGTAAAGTGAAATCTTATATCACACTTAGAGGGAAAATGTGCTTTATACATTATAAAGCTTAAAGCATCAGAATCAGTATTTGGTGTCAGCCAATCACCATGACAATGGAATACATGGTATCTGCAGCAAAAACCCTGATGGGAGCATCCCTAACTTGTAGCGAGAATAAATGGTTTAACTTTCTGGTCAATAAAAGTGAAGCATTTCATTGCAGGTTTCTGTCCAAATAAAAGCTTTGCTGTTCCAAGTTTGAAAGCAAACAACCATTTATTATCAGCACAGTAAATTGTCTGCTGTATTATAGTATTACTGTATAAAGGAATAACAAATGCCATTAGATGTGCTCTCAATTTGCTTACCATGTTTACTAAAATAATTCACACACACTCACATTTTTTGTATGTTTGTAAACAGCATTGCAGCTTCTGTTGTTATAAAAGAAACCAAGCTAAATTAAGAAAAAAAGATTTAAGATTATGATGAAAATTGTTATAACAAAAACTAAACACATCAATTTTTACTAGTTTCTCAAGGCCCTAGATTATTGCATTGCAGTAAAGCATGCATGATGGACAGTGGATTTTGCAGAATTTCTACCTAAATAAGTTTCAAATTTTTTGGAAGTTTCCAGCCATTTTTAGTTTTATAATATTGAGTTAACAAAACCAAAGTCAGTGCTGAAAATAAAGAACAGGATTTGCACATACCTTTCCCATCCATAATTTTGACCAAATTAGAGTTATATCGGTCACTCTGGAGTTTCTCTTCAAGGTCAAAAGACCTCTTCCCTTCAATCTCATCATCTGAAATGCCATCATCCTGGTACCGCCGTCGTGTGCCAGACCGCTGAAAACAATGTACAAATGTAGAAGATTTATTTTCAGAATATACTACAGAAGCCATTTCTGCTTAACTGGTAACACTTTACAATAAGGTTGTATTATTTAATGGATTTACTAACATGAACAAACAATAAACAATACATTTACTACAGTATTTGTTCAAATTTATTAACGTTATAGAAAATACAGATGCTCAACGTTAGTTCATGTTAACTCAAGGTGCATAATGTTAACAACATACATTTGGATGTTAATAAGGCATTAGTTTATGGTAAACTATGATTAATAATTGCTGTACAAGTATTGTCTTAGGGTTGCATGGTCTACCAATATTATGGTAGTATCATGTTACTATGACTCCAAAATGCTGGAGATGCCACTGTAGTGTGTAAATGGTAGTATTGTCATTAATGGTTTATCAACAATGTTGCATGTGAAAAAGTCACTAAAATGCTCAAACGCTTGTGCAACAATAAACCATTTTAATTGAATAGTCTGTGGAGTACTTTATGGTTGCAAAACTGTAAAGGATTTACACCTTTTATGGTAGCCTATTACACGTTTTCTGATGCTTCAGTTTGAACGCACATCTGAATCAGTTTATTTCTGTTCCAGTAAATATGAATTAGTAGCTACAACAACCGCAAAAATCTCTCAAAAAGAACAACTCAAAGTGAAATTTTGAATTACTTTGGATTCTGACCTGATCAGACAAAAAATAAAAAAATAATGAAAAACCCAAAAAGAGCAACACTGGAAAGAAACATTGAAACAGTTTTTAGCCACTTCATACAGCCTAATTTGCTTTTTTTGTAACAAATTTCACTTGGTATAATTTGTATCTTTATTTTAATGTATTATTTGTTGGTCAGTTATCTACAAAATAAACAAAAAGAACTAATGCTTTTTAGGGGTCCGTTCTTCGTACGTGGATTACTCAGTTAGCTGGATTTGGATATTGACGATTTGACACGATCCAGGATCGTTTCGTTCTTCAAAGCTGATCTGAGAGTTGTTGTCATAGCAACAGTTCTGCGAGGTCAAACCTGATCGGGAGCAGGTTCAATTCATATAAACAGGATTAGGTCGGCTCAGTTCAAGCAAAGATAATACAGAAAGTATGTTCTGAATTCTGATATTTTCTTACAGTAGTAGTTATATAAACTTGGGAAAATGGTACATATTTTTTAACTATATATATAAAGTTATAGTTATTAATAAAATAAATAAAGTTATACATATTAATAAAACTTGCTAAATAAAAAATGCAATCTGCACCCTCAAAATGAAAGTACAAAGACCTGTCACCTGGTGGTGCAAAGAGAAAACTTATTGATATTAACTTTTTAGATCGCTTTAGTACAAATTGTGTATAATAGAAATGCAGAATATGTGACTTTTTTAAAGCAATAATACATTTATGCAGTCATAAACATGTTTTGATAGTTAATATGCCGGTTTTTTGATGCTTCACAAAAGTTGCAGAAGCCTTTACCAATATAAAAATGCTTTTGTAAACAACCAGTTATACTTTAAACCGATTAAAAAAATCTTTTCTAAATGTAGAACTAAATACACTGATTTGCATTGAAATACATGATGAATACTCTTGACACATGAAAGAGTAAAGCCTGCAGCTCACAACAAATGTGGAAGGTTATTGTGTGTCATATTTAACAAACCGTTTACTGCTAATTTGATGTAATTTTGCTCACATGGATAATTGAATATTAATCAGATGATGTCATTACGCTGCTGTGCCGTCAGCCAATCGCTGCATTGCTGATCATGATTTCGAGGATCGATAGATCTGTCCTTCACAACACAAGCAGCGATCTCAGATCAGTTTATCCAGACATTTTAATCTGATTCGCGAACTTGTTTGAAGAACCAAATTAGCAAGAGATCAGTTATCAAGATTAAAAGATCCAGGATCTGCCAAATCATCTTAGATCATTTAAGCGAGCTACGAAGAACGGACCCTAGGTGAAGTGATGTGCAAATACCTTTTTCAATAACAAGGGAATTAGAAATTCAATTAAAGAAGGCCTATTATAACATATAAAATATAGTATTTCTGACTATTTTCTTTATTTCACATATTTGAGTTATGAATTACAGTACTGCAACACTACTTGATACCACGATTCTTCAGCTGGTGATGGTATCGCGACTACCCTATATTGTTCATAAATAGTTAATATTAGTAAATACATGAACTTATTAAACCTTGTTGTAAAGTGTGGCCGCTTAATCTGCATTTGGATAACTAGAAAACCAAATAAAATATAAATTTTAAAAGCACTAACACTTTTGGAAAACCAGTTCTACCTCAAATATAACTCCAAATCCAGCTTTTTCCAAAATATTATTGAAACACTTTCCTTTTATTCAAACTCGTGTTTATGGGCCATATACATATCAGAGACAATTAAAGTAAACAATAAAGAAGTTAGTTTATTATTTTACAGCTGCTGTGGCACAGTCCCTCCAAGATAACAGCATAAACACATGAGAATGAGGTTTTGACAGTATCTTCCCTCGGGCGTGTTCACTGTAAAGTCAACAAAACCCATAGGCAGGGAGTGACGGCAGGGTTCGAGCGCCAGCTGTCGGCGATATAACAGCATTACAGCTCGTTTAAAAAACTGATTATAAACGTTCCCCAGACAGCAATTTGGTTTGGATAAAAGCTGTTGAGTAAATGAGAAACTTACCAGTCGTTTGCTATAACGGGATTTAGCCTCTGACATACTCTGAAAAATGAAGATACACATTGGCAATTATACATTTACTTACAGGTGCTGATAAATAAATTGCATCAGGTGTAGCGAATGCAGTTATTTATTCCATGAATTAATCTGTTTGAAGCCAGGCAAAAAATTACTTACATTAAACAACCACTGACCTTAAAACTCGACTTTATGAAAGTACTTCTTAATTTTTTAACATCAAAAACATTAGCCGGTTTATGTTTCTCAAAACTGCCCACCTCACAGCATTCTGTGTATTATAAAGGAGTTAACTGCTGCCTAAGTAGGCTGCTCACTGGGCTTTGAGACACACTCGTTATGAGCAGTAGTAAGATGTGATCAGACAACAGAGCCCGTTTAAACACCCCATTTTCCATTTTTGAGAATATTCACGAGAACGTAAGTGCACGTTTTAAATGCCAAACAGTCTTAAACCATTTACATGTTACTCCTAAAATAAATGATAAACGAAGAACTGTGACAGATAACTGACATTTATTGCAGTTAGTCTGAAGCAGCTAGCTTGAAGGAGCGCTTCACTAACGTTAACGTTACTGTTGACCGAAGGCCGATAACGTTAATATAATTCCCCACATAAATGGGCTTGGGTTCGTCACAAGGCTCGGTTGTAACTGCTCTGTTACTGAAAATATAGGGTGGGTATAAAGTAGCAGAGTCAAGCTCCTGACAGTGGAGGCTATCCGGCTAACCCACTAGCATTTCCATTGACAAACCGCGCTAGCCCGTTAGCCTGCTAGAAACAAAACAAAAAGACCTTTAAACAATACCTAGCCTTCAACTTTCGCTTTCCGCCGATAGTGTGGAGCCGCTGTGTAGGAGGATGCTTAAAAATCCCCGCGGAGCTGCAAACTCATCCTGTGCGATGGTGTCGTTCTTCACTTGATATTCTTATTTTTGTTCGATAAAGTTAAATCAATCCGCTTTCATCCGCCATTTTCAGATTGTCATGATACACACACACACCACTACTAGCTACTCATACGACACGCCCCCAGAAGCAACAGCCAATGAGATGCGAATTTCAATGCAAATTAAAGATTTCGTCGAATCGTCGAAAGACGATTGGGTGAAAGCGACGCTATTCATAAAGGAGCTTCAGATTGGTAACGCCCCTAGCTCGTTCATATATAACGGGAGCCAATAAATGTTCGAATTGTTGTGTGGACCGGGCGGTTTATTGGCTGCGGAGAGAAAATCGGGTCATTGTTGCAGCCTATAAGTGGTGAGGATATTTTTGTCGAAATACAAACCTATGAACGCACACATCTATATGATCTACGAAAACTCATTGGTCAATTTTTGGCAACCGCATTTCGTAAGAGGATTAAAACCGAGGCATTATAATAGTTATTGTCTTGTAAAACAGCTAAGTCAAAAGCCACCTGCCATCATTCAGCATCGTTCAACATGTCTGTTCACTGATTGGTTTACTGTTGGGGATTAAAACCAAATCTTTCAAACACTGAACCACTGAATGATTGTTATGAAAACATCTAGAAATATTGTCTGATAACTAGGGTCTAGGATAGAGGTTTGTGTAGTTGATGAGCATTTGTATTTGCAGAATGCAATTTTGTAATGAAGTAATGAACGCATTCAGCTCAGATATAAATAATATAACCTAGGAAAGTGGCTCTTTTGCTTGCAATATTGTATAAATGCCTTTGTATAGGATATGAATTGTCTGTAAAACAAAAATTTCTTAAATCCTCTCCTCATTTATTAATTTTTAATTGAAATTTATTATTTGCTTAAAGCTATACGTTTATCTAACAACAACAAAATCTGCAATTTAATATAAACT
Source organism: Danio rerio (assembly GCF_052040795.2). Classification (NCBI taxonomy): domain Eukaryota; kingdom Metazoa; phylum Chordata; class Actinopteri; order Cypriniformes; family Danionidae; genus Danio; species Danio rerio. The sequence continues at coordinate 25,896,660 of NC_141034.1, read as the reverse complement.
TATGAAAAAATCATGCTTCCAGTAAGTTAGTCTTTCCCTTTCTTTATTTTGTTCTCGTTTCTTTTTTCCTTTCTATGGATTATTTTATTTATTGTTCTTAACACTTTGTAACTGTATGTATTTGTATTCCGGTGTCTTATAGATTACGTCCAGATTTATATTGCACATTTCCTCTTTTCAAAATAAAAGGTAAGACAAAAAAGTTCTCTGTTAAAAATTAAATAAATAAATCTTCTGTGACAAAGCAAGCAAAAGTTTTAAAAACACTATTATTAACACATAAGTTCAATGGACTCAATACAATACAATAACAAGTTAAACAGCAGGACAACCCATATATTGTGGCATATTGATCCAACATTAAAAAGTGCCATTGTGTTTTTGCTGGGTCAGAGACAGAATCTGAGAAAATTTTTTGCTATTTTGGCATAGAATTTTGTAAAAGACTTGCAGAGTTATGCGGAATGATTTTGGGAGTATCATAACTAAAAACTTAAAATATGAAATCAACAAATAATACATTTATAAGTTTTATTTAATGTTTACAATGTAAATCCAATTATATCCACTTTTTTAATATAAACAAAGCAAGTCTCTCATTTAATATCTCTACTGTAAAACAGAAAATATTACTTTACAAACTGTATTGTAAATAAATCATAGGAACATTTTAATAGTATTATTATAATAATATCACAAAAATATTTGTGAAATTAATAAAAAAAAACTGAATAAATATAAATTTGCACACATTTACGCAAGTAAATACATAGACTTAATGATGGGCTAAAAATTTGCAGAAATCTGTGCGTGCAGATTTTGTGTGAGCCTACTCCTACTGTAGGGCTAAATTGATTCAGCTTAAAAATTTAAGACAACCAGGGTTTTTTTTTTTTTTTTTTTTTTTTTTTTTTACAGTGTAGGATATCATCTTACTTTAGAATATCTTAATTTCGATTATAGTACATTTCTTGTGGAACAATAGCATAATAGCTCATTCATTAATTTTCTTGTCGGCTTAGTTCCTTTATTAATCTGGGGTCGCCACAGCAGAATGAACCGAAAACTTATGCAGCACGTTTTTACGCAGGGGATGGCCTTCCAGCCGCAACCCATCTCTGGGAAACAAACATATACACACACACACACAATGGACAATTTAGCCTACCCAATTCACCTACTACCTACTGCGACACTATGTCGCCAGCATAATAGTTCATAAACCAAATAATATTGGCAAGAACAAAAATGATTTGATAGCATAACATAAAAACACTGCAGCTTAATAACAATAATGATTGAAATATAATTACATTTTTTAATAGCCTACTTTTCAAATCCCTGTGCAAACTTATCCGTTTTGTCAGCTCAGCATGTGGAATAATTTTTTTATTATTTGGCTCATCAAATCAAAAGTGTTAGTACATTTATTATGCTTTTATTTCACGAGGAATCACTTTTGTATATTTAAAAGCATATAGTTGACCCAATAAACATTTATTTTCATTTACATACTTACTTTTTTATGTTGAACACATTAAGATGAACAATGTCAAAATCTGTTCACTATACTGACTTCCATAGGAAAAACAAATACTATAGAAGTCAATGGTTACCAGTTTCCAACATTTTACAAAATATCTTATTTTGTATTTAACAGAAGAAAGAAACCCAAATGAGTTTGTGACAAGTGAAGAAGAGAGTAAATAATGACAATTTCCAGTTGTTTTGAGGGAACCGTTTAACCCATTGGTACCCAAACTTTTTCGAATTAAGGGCCAAAAACTAAATATTATTCATAGCCGTGGGCTGAAGGTAAATATACCACATTTTACATAAACATTGTCATAGGTGATTGCCTGATTTATTTCATAATATTTCTAAATAAATAAAAAACCTTACTTTAAACGGTAATAACTTGTTGAACGATAACTTATTGCGATAAAACAATAAACAATCACATTTATAAAATGCTGAATATATTAGTTGAGCAGATTCTGTCTTTGACTTGATTTGCTCACCAAAGTCTCTGGATTGTCGAGTGACAGAATGTATATTTAAACAAAATCTGCTTGATTTGCATCATTTAATTGAAACCTTTGATTTCAGTCAGCTTTTAACAACAAAACAAACAAACAAAAATGTTACATTAAATTTGAATTGACAATCTCGAAACCATCCCCATCATTTTCTCTCTCTTCTCAGACAGGATGAAGGGCCAAATCAAAGGTTACCATGGGCCAACTTTGTCCCACGGCCACTAGTTTGGGCATATCTGCTTTAACCTGATGCAAAAATAGTCTTGCATAATGATAACTAAACACCTTTTTTCTTGTGGTCTCGTTTTATTAGATAACATAACACATTAAAGACAACCATACCATATTGACGTATTCAAAATAGGCTAAGTGTATACACTACTGTTAAAAACACTCGTTTCAACATTAAAACATACAACCAAACATATTAGACTATGAGACGAAATTACATCTACTAACTACCAAAATTAACTAGAACAAACATCGAAAAAAATTGACATGTCTGTCTCTCTCCGGGCTCCTTTTGAAAGGAATTGTCCTTGTTTAATGAAGTTGTTGAACAGCAGAGGGCGCTGGTTTCAGTCACTCGATAGGGTGTGAGGGTTCGTTTGGTTGAAGCACACTACACAGTAAACGCATCTCTTCAAAACACGGATGTGAGAAGACGGGCAGGAGTCCTTGTGGTCACTTCAGCCTGGAAGATTGTAGTGATAATTTGAGCAACAGCGATTTAAAACACGTGTTGTGTGACAGTACAGATTTTGGTTTCCATTCTTCAAATAACCCTGGAAAAAAGTGAATCATAGTTTCTACAAAAATAAATAAATAAATGCATAAAAAAATAAATAAATAAATAAATAAATGATAAGCGGCATCTGTTTCTGGAGCAGTAAATCATCGACTGTGACTGATTTCTAAAAAAAAATCCTAAATTCACGTGACAGAAAACTATTAGGCTACATAATATTTTTGCTGTCACATAAATGGTAGTTATATTATACATGTGGTCATTTAATAGATGGGTTATTTAGTTCACAATATTACCGTTTTTACCATAAATGGTTTCATTTTCATCTGTTTACCTAAGAGATAATATTATGTACAGGAGAACATTGACATTTTGAAACTGACCTGAACTGAAACAAATCTTAAAAAAAAAAAAAAAACTTGTGGGACCTAATTTACCTCCTGCGGCAAGATTATTGTCATTATTATTTTAGTGATGTGCTTGATGTAGGTCAATTTATTTTTATGCTTTTGATAAAGTAGCATTCAACTTAAGAGCTGCTTAGACGATGCGTCAGACCGTTTCTCTTTGTTTCGCTAGTTATGCCTTTAGATAAATAATTATTTAGGCCTATTTAAATATTCATTAATTATTTATGTACAATAATTAAGACATAAAATGAGATAGTAAAACATAATCAACAAATAAAACATAAATGAAAAAGCTTATTTATTGACAGTTTTAGTCCTATCGCTTAAAAATAAAAAACGCTGTACATCTCTCATATTTAGGCTAAAACGCTGCTTCATTTATTTAGGTCTACTTATTTGTATGTATGATTGTACTTTAATTTTAGTTGCCTTTTATTTCTTTAATTTTACTTTCATAAATCATTCGAAGAATGATCGACTAAGTAAGGTTAGTATTTGTTGTTCCTAAAACTTGGATGGGCAACAAGACTTTTAGTCAGGTAGTGTAGCTTGCTTTTTATGTTTGGCCAAATAGTTTGATGTCAGCTATTTATGTCAGTTTAGTATTTTCATCTTCTCAAGGGAATATCTTCTTCATATTTTGAAAGTTTAATTAAAAGCATAACTATTGCCAAAAATTGTAGGGGAGGGGGGGGTACCGTTTAAACTAAATGCTTACCATTATGAAAAGAAGCTGTAAAGGTAAGAAAACACAACAATCCCCAGAATCGCACAGCAAAGCATGATCATCATTTTCTTCTACAGAGAGAACGATGGATATTTATAAGGAGGCAAAAACAAATACAAGAGAAAGTTAGAAATAGCACACAGGATAGAGAAATACATTCATAAACCCCTATACAACACTTTTCTCAGCACATCTGAAAGTCATTTTAAACTGGAAAAAGGAGAAAGGAATAAAACAAAGGAGAAGTTCAGATTTATAGGGATAGTTCATCCAAAATGAAGCGATCCACCTGAGGTGAAAGTATTCAGGACAGCATGCTAATGTCAAAAGTCAGTCTGAAAGCAAAGCTGTCAATGTTCATTCTGTTAGTGCACATTGCTATTTATTTTTTAGGTGAACAATTGATCAGTCCAGGTTAATCAACTGAAAGGTAATAATCCGTTTCAGCTGGAAGTACATCATAATGTAATAATACTAAACAGTATTATTTCTCATTTGTTTGGCTTCAGCAGATTTCAATGTATTGCCAGGAGATTGAGGAGCTCACCAACATCCTGGAATGGCTTCATGGTGAGTAAATCAACAACATATTCTCTGTTTTGGGTGAACTATCACTTTAAGACCGGTGTGTGTTTGTGTGTGTGTGTGTGTGTGTGTTTGTGTGTCTGCAAATAGTCACTTACCATTAGAGGTACAGCATATCAACAAGAGTTCACTTTATACAGTCTGTCAACATGTGTGTCATTGACATATAATACAAACCAAAGAAGAAGTTATACTGTTAGTGCTTCCTAATCGCATGATTCTCCTATTTTTTGCGGAAAGAGTTACGGGAACACTAACCTGCTAAAATCGCCTCAGCTCAGACTAAAATAATGTCTTGAGACAGCTGAAGATACAAAGTTTTTTAAACTGCCTCTGTCACTCATTATAGAATGGTTTAACTATAACTTTAAACACTTTATAATTTTAACGTATGAAACTATAAAAAGTGTATATTTTACATCTCGTAAATTTAGTTTTTGTTGAAACTAAAATGTACTTCTGAACATTTAATAATCCTAAATAAAAATCTATTCATCAATCCATCTATCTACGGTATATGAGGATAATAGTTTACCAATACACTACTGAAAAGTTTTTTAAAAGAATTAAAGTACACTTAAAGGGGTAGTCAGGTTGTGCCTAAACCAGACAGAAAATGACACAGCTGAACCTGAGTCTGCTCTCTAAAATAAAACCTGAAAAAAAAGTCTTTTTTTATATATATTCAGATTATAAGCATGTGTGAGTAATATGAAACGTTCACATATCTCTTGTGAGTTTGTTATTTGAAATGTAGAATGCACTGACGCCCATTCATACAGGGTGTTAGCGTCAATGCTTCCGCTTTACTTTGAATGGGTGACGTCAGGTGTTGCTGAACTGCATTGTGGATCCATCTGCACCGCTTCAGTGGCGTTGCTCGCTGCAGAAGTTGGAAATTTCTCTTTTCAAGTGCCAACAGATGCATTAGCCAATCAGATACACTAGCTTTAGGCAAATACACCAGCTCAGGCAGTAGTCAATTTCAGACTAATTTCATTGGCTGATGCTGCTAGGACACGCCCTTGTACAAGTGTTGACAACTATCTGAATTTTGAATTGTGTTAATTGGAATATTGACAATTGTAGTTTAATAAATATGAATTTTTATTTGCCGTTGTTTTGAATTTGAATTTCCTAATTTGAATTTCATACCTCGAATACTGAACATCTGAAATGTAAGAAAAACCAAATATTTCAAGGCTGAATTTTATAGATGTATTTTTAAACTTCAGATTTTTTTGTGTTCTGAATTCATAGATTGCAGATATTCAGTTTGTAAAAACACAGTTACAAATTTTCAACATGAAGAAATTCAGAACCTCAAATTCAATATCCTAAAATTCAAAAGCAGAAATTCAGATAGTGAATTATCTGCAGTCTATTAATTCAGAACACAAAAACTCTGAAGTTTAAAATACAACTTCAGCCTTGAAAAATTCAGTTGTCTTAAATTTTAGATGTTCAATTTTCAAGTTATGAAATTCAATTTCAAATTAGGAAATTTAAATTATTTATTAATTCATTCATTCATTCATTCATTTTCTTGTCGGCTTAGTACCTTTATTAATCTGGGGTCGCCACAGCGGAATGAACCGCCAACTTATCCAGCAAGTTTTTACGCAGCGGACACCCTTCCAGGCGCAACCCATCTCTGTGAAACATCCACATACACATTCACACACACTCATACACTATGGACAATTTAGCCTACCCAATTCACCTGTACCACATGTCTTTGGACTGTGGGGGAAACCGTAGCACCCGAAGGAAGCCCACACGAACACAGGGAGAACTTGCAAACTCCACACAGAAACGCCAACTGAGCTGAGTCTCGAACCAGCGACCTTCTTGCTGTGAGGCGACAGCACTACCTACTGCACCACTGCTTCGCCCTAAATTTAAATTAAAATTAGGAAATTCAAATTCAAATACATTTTTAACAGCATATAAAAAAATCTGATTTATTAAATTACAATTGTCAATAATTCAAATGAATATAATTCAAATTCAGATTGTTTTTGGCATATTATTAGCTCCATAAAAGCCCCACATAGAGAGAGAAACACTGCAGCACTGCCGAAGATTTCTGGTGTTTACAGCGGTTTGACAAATAAATATGAATTTGTAGCTAAATTGTTAACAGTGCCAAACAGCATTTCCTGCTGTTTACATCATCGCAAAAAACAGACCATTAACACTGTGCATGTAATAGATCAATTTTAACAAATAAAAATACTTACAGGTTGTGCCTCACAATCCACAGCTTCATCGGTTGAAGGAGTTTTTAGCCAAATTCAGCACTGAACTGGGAGAGATTCTGGAAGCTCTCCTTTGTCAAATGATAGCTATATATTTTTTATAATTCTCTGGAACATAATTAAAATTAAACTGTAAGCACTTGTCTCTTTGTGTTGTGTCTTTTGGAAGCCTAAATACAGAAACAGAACAAGCTCTGTGGAAATAGCAGCGTTTGGCTTTCACTGCTACATTACAGCACTACTGCTCCTATAGCCACACCCCTTCGCAGATACATGCACATAACCTAAAGCGTTTATGATCTCACTAACCCCAATGTAGATTTTTGTTGTCCACAAACTTCATTCACTGTAGACTTTACTAAGCTAACTCTGTAAAAGCCAATGTCTCCCTTAGCATTGAACTTTGAGCATGTTGCATTCAGAGATGTTGTTTATGTTCACACATCTACATTACACATCAACTAAAGTTTCAAATTAGTTATCGTAGTGGATCATTTAAAAAATGACATCAACATGCAAAATAAATTTTTTTTTTTTTGGACAATAATCTCCATGAATCCATATCACATATTTAGAAAATATAAAATGTTATTTATTAATTTGTTTAAATCTGTTTTTATCTCCCATACATAACTTTTACGTTCTTAAAAAAATCGCTACAGATGTGTGTTTCTTCCACTCTGGATGACCCATCAATGTTTAGCTTAAGTTCATTTCACAAGGTCCCAGAACAGAAGCTAAAATCATCTCTGAGCCCTTTTGATCATGAACATTTCACTAAATACAGCTATTGATGAACACACTATACATCAACAAACATTTAGGCTTGAAATGGAAGATACCTTTCTATGCAAGTCGTATAAAATCCCTTATTCTTTGCTCTGTGATTTGTCCATTAAAATAATCTTCCGTCAAGAGGCATTCTTGTCGTGTAGTAGAGGTTCCTTAAACAGATCTCATCAGTCATTACATATTAAAAATCTACTTTCTTGACCATCACTAGAGTTCCAGCAGACTTGTTTCCCATTGGTCTGTGCTGATGAGGGGAGGAGCCATATGTGGAGTGGGCGGGGCATTTAAAACATTAAGGTAAAATGGAGGATGTAAAGGAGAGAAGAGAAACTCGTTTCCCATTGGTCTGTTCTGATGAAGAGAGAGTCCATATGTGAAGGGGCGGACATTTCCATTCATAACTCCAAGGACAAACAGGGAGGATGAAAAGTGAAGGTGATAAGCTGTAATAATGGTGAGCCGCTGAGGGAGAGGTTATCATAAGACCTGTGTGAGGATGATGATGAGGATGATGACGAGCACCACAGCAACAACCACACCCACTATGATCATCTTCTACAAGAAAACCAAACAAAACAGGATCCGTTAATCCAACAGCAAACATCTGAAGACTTAAATCCTTCACCAGCAGAGCCCAGCTGAACCATAACACACAGGCCACGTACACTGTGACAACCGCATTCAACACTTAAATGGACTCAACAATGAAAAGACAAACATCAGGTGAAGTCCGTATTATAGCCAAACTGGTCAAATAATTCTTAATGACATTTATAGGCACATAAGAAGTGTGAGGAAGAGGTAAGAAGGTAAGTTTAGGCCAGTGCATTGGAGTATTCACAAATTGTATTCCATCACTGGTGACAGATTACAAACTGTATTTCGTAATGTAATCTATAGTATCCGACATTTGAAGATTTCTTCCTAAAGTAGTCCTAAAACTATTGAACAACACCCAGTCTTGTCTTTGCCTTGTCTTTTTTGATCCACTTCAAATGATGACTGCTGTCGGTTATTCAAATTTTAGAAAACGTTATTTTGGATTACTTTTTATGTAATCGTTTTTAAAACTTACCATTAAAGACAAGGGGCTGAGGAAAAAAACATTTGTGTATTCCTGATGTAACAAACAGCAATGACAATGCATGCATCAAGATTTCCATATTTGAGATATTTTAGTCAGAGTACCAGGAATCAATAGTTACTTGAATGTTAATGGATATTATTAAGACCTTGGTGCTTCATATCTGTTTATCAACAATGTTCAGTAATGCCCTATTATGTGTTTATATGTAATTATTTGTTTCATATTGGTTTTATTTTCATTAGTTTCAAGGTGTTTTCTCACCCCTTTAATAAATTCTAAAGCATGGAGCCAAAATAAATTTACATGGGATTTACATTGCCAATCTAAATTGCAAATAAATCCTAAGCTACTGTACATTATATGATACAATCAGACTTCTGGTAAGCAAAATGTAAAAAAAAAAAAAAGAAAAAAAGAGAGAATGATTTTTATTTACTGCCATTGTGTAATAATATGTAATCAGTCACATAATCCAAAAAGTGTAACTGTAATCTGATTTACATTTTATGGCAACACTTTAAAGGGATTGTTCACCCAGAACTGAATTCGCACTTCAGTTGTTTAAAACCAGTTTCAGTTGCTTTTTTTCTATTGAACACAAAGGAAGATATTTTAAAGACGGCTGAAAACCTGTAACAATTCAGACTTCCATAGTATTTTTCCTACCATGGAAGTCAATGGTTACAGCAGGGGTGTCCAAACATCGGCCAGTGTCCTGCACAGTTTAACTCCTTCAACGCACCATCCTGGAAGTTTCTAGTATACCTAGAAAGAGCTTGATTAGCTAGTTCAGGTGTGTTTAATAGGTGGTTGGACTCAAAATATGCAGGACACCGGCCCTCCAGGACAGAGTATGGACACTCCTGAGTTACAGGTTTTCAGCTTTCTTCAAAATATCTTTTCTTTTTTTAGTGTTTAACAGAAGAAACTCATAATGGTTTGGAACCACTTGAGGAAGAGTAAATGGTGAGCACATTTGAATTTTGGGGTGAGCTTTCCCTTTAAGACTGCCTTCAGTGGAAAAGCCATTTCAACATAAAACACTGCTCCTCAATGATATAGTAAAATACTAACTATAAATTTTTGGTCATTGTAATATTACTTTAATAATAAAAAGAATAATATTAAATGCTCAAATGCCAGTATATAGCTGTTGTAACCCTGTAACAATTACTAAAACAGTTAATATATGGTCCTCTTTTAACAAATTTGCATAAAGGTGTTTGTATATATGCCTTTCCTGTCGTAAAAGTGCATTTAATAACTCTTGTTAATAACTAAAATTGGAAAAATGTGTGTAATATATTTATGTGTAAATTGATAATCATGTGCCCTCTGCTCCGTTTTCTTTTTATTATTATTTAATTTCTTCTTTTCTTAATTAATCCTTTTTGTTAAGGAATTTGAAGGGATTTTGTTGTATAAAAAGTGGTACATGCTGGTTCTTGTTGATAAAGCAAAAAAAAAAAAACCTGTAACAATCATAGCAATTTTAGCATCAAGCCTTTTTCTGTACACAACTAAAATGATCAGTTAGGTAATTCAATCATATTTTTAAATGCGGTTGTCACACGTGAAACATCACATGGTGTACGTAGCCACAGAAAAGTTAACATCAATACAAAAACCCCCAACAGAATTAAGTTGGTTGTATCCCAAAGAGACCCCAAAGCCCAACATCTTTAACATCTGAGCGGAAGACTAGAGAAGACCAACTAATATCCAGAGCTCAAAGTCTGGATAATACACTAACACCAGACCCATTTCCCAGATGTTAGACTCGTTCCTCTAAAATGTACTCACCGGTATCATCTTTGCAGACCTACAGATAAACCCACTATCAACGCAATAATGGCCAAAATCACCAAAACCACAGACACTATAATAATAATTTTCTGTGAAGAAACACACAGATAACACACTGTTATAGCACTTACTTTAACTATTTAAGTAACAATTAATACAGACACAAATCTGGACCAAAAAACAATCTCTGGATGGAAAATCTTCAATGACATTCATTACATGCAAGCACAGAAAGAAAGAAGGAAAGCAAGAAAGAAGGAAAGAAAGAAAATACTTTGCACTGCTTTGAATAATTTGCGTATTCATAAGCTTTTTTGGGCACTCTACAGGGTTGCAACAACTCGAGGCTGTAATAATGAGTAAAAGATGAGTATTTCCCAATGTTGGGTTGCGGCTGAAAGGGCATCCGCTGCGTAAAACATATGCCAGAATAGTTTGCAGTTCTTTTCTCTGTGGCGACCTCTGATAAATCAGAGACTAAGCCGAAGGAAAAGGAACAAATGACGAGAATTTTCTCTAAAGGAGTATCCCTTAAAATACATAAGGGAAAGTACATAAAACTTCTGTCATGCCAATTTAAACTCATTCTCAATAGCTTCAAACCCAAAGCAAGATTTTAGATTATTATGCACAAACGTACACAGATGAGGCTTTCACAATAAACAACTGTGAATTAAGCAATTGCTGTTGGTTTAAATAGCAATATATGCTCTCGTGTGGTGCTCAATAGTGGTGTAACGGATCACAAATCTCACAGTTCGGATCACAGTATGTTTTTTTTTGTCACAAATCGGACTATTTTTTGGATCAGCCAAAAAAGAGAGGAGACAAATGTAACTAGCTTTCCATTACATATTTTTAAAAAAAAATAAAAATGAAGTAATAATCATCTGCATAAAAATAAATTGTAAAATATTCAGCACTGTGGAAAATTCCCTGTTACTATTACTGATGCTAATAACGCTAAATGTAGAAATCTAACATTATCATTTGTACAACCCATATTTATTTGAGTCTCATTTTTAATAAATGCGTCAGTTATTCACTCTTACAACTTCATGTTTCATTGCTAGATGGATCATTTTTGAAGAATTATTCAGTGACATATTTTTGATGGTTGCTTGTCACCAACTATTGGTTAAACAATGTAATTGCTCCCAACTAGTAATGTGAGATACTACTGATTTCCTATCCGATCCAATACCAAGTAGAGGGAAATTAAAGTATGTAACAAGTAGAGTACACATTTTACTCCAAGATGAACTATTGCAGACATTTTGGTCATTTCATATTTTATTACTTATTTCATAACCAAAGTTCTAAAAAATTTGTTTTAAGAATTCAGGGAACTGCCATTGTTTTATCACTGTCACATAAACCCAAGCCACCAAAATACAGCCACATCACCATATTTTCTCCCTCTGTACCTGGATAGTGCCTGCCTACTGCACCTGGGGACTCTAAAAGCAATGTCTGTTTCGCCCTAGCAGCACCTGTGCCTCTCCTTTCCTCCATTTCTGACCGCCCAGTGATGACATTGTCATATTCTATCTTGTGATTTATATGTAGATGTTTGATTAGGTTTGTGGTATTACCACAGTATCTCACTGTTTTGTTAGACGTGTCACATATCGCATCGTTTGAGTTTATGGAAGTGAAGTAGCTCCACACATAACTTCACTTGCAGTCACCCATCCAACGACAGCGTGACTGAACAACATGTGCCAGCGGACTGAGTGGCTAGCTAGTGTGCTCTGCATTTGTACATTGCCATTAGGGTTGTAACAATATACCGGTATGACGGTTTACCACGATTTGAACTTGCACGATTATCATACCATGAACAATTGCATATCAACGGTTTTAACCCTTAAAGACCGAGACAGCCGCCCGCGGCTAAAAATAAGTATTGCTCTTAAATGTTTAATAACTTTTGATCCGCTGATCCGATTCATACAATTCAAAGATTGGCATAAAGAAGAGAATCTCAGCTTTCCAGTGCTGTATCACATAACATTCGCGGACAACGCTGATTTGACAACGCTGATTTGACAAAGAAACGCTCGTCACTGTGTCTCCGGACAAATCAGACATGATACATTGATGCATTGTCCCTCCTCCATGCCCAGATTGGTTCAAACTCGCTATATCACAACCAATAAGCATAGGTTTCGCTTTTGTTTGTGGACCAAGCTTTTTGAACAACACGGAATGAGAGAAAGGCATACATTTATGCGCGGCTAAATAAAACGCAAAAAAAAAAGTTTTGCATGAAATAATTCTCATACTAAGTACTTTTGCATGCACAGCAGCACAGAAACATGACAAAACAGTGACACAGCAATGACGAACTGCTGCTCTTGCTGTTTTCAAAAGACGCAAATGAAGATGCAGCTGTTTGTCTGCATTGCAGACAACCATATCCAAATCCATATCGATAGACAACCATATCCATGCTGGCACATAAAACCTAAGGATGTTCCATATTAAATCTAGTTTCGTTATGTAACTATTTATAGTATAGTAAATATTTATATCTATTTTTTACTGAGGATTTGCACCATGTTTATTTGGACTTTATTTGGACTTTGACACATTATTTATTATTTTCTTATTTTTATTTGTTCATTGTAAGTGGTGTTGTTTATAGTAACTAAAAATATATTATTTGGAAAAAGTCAAATTTGCTTCACTGTTCTATTATTTTGTAACATTTGTAACATACCGTATACCGCGAAACCGTCAAACCGTGGTATTGTTTTAGACGATTATCATACCGTGAAAAATTCATACCGTTACAACCCTAATTGCCATATTACGCATATGACTTGGCAGGCGGAAGAACAAGTAGTTCCGTCTAAGTTGGCATTATTCAGATAAACTAGGGTAATTGTGGTTACTTTCCGCTGTATTTCTATTTCCAATAAACTACATATTTGCTCCAATTTACTGAAATATCAATGTTTTGATAAGTTAATCGATTTTAGAACATACAAAGCTGGTATAGGAGATATCAATATTTTAGTATCGATCCGCACATCACTACTGCCTACAACTTTCATTTTTGAGCGTTGTTAAATGCATATGAGAGTGATTGTGATCTTTACCATAAACATCAGTGGTTTTATCTAAACTATGAACTGTTATCCCAGTACTTTTGTGTTATTTGACTGTTGGTAACTTCAAAACTAACTCAAAACACTAAATACTGAATCTCTTTCTTGATTTTTGCGTTTTTCAATTACAGATTTGAATGCAGCGATTCGAAAGATTAATAAACATATGCAAATCACCATCTACCGCAACCTACCACATAAGCGACCACAACTTCTTCCGTCATAATTATATTTTATAGGAAAGCTTACATGCTTTCATACATGTGATTTGATGACTGCGATCGTTACAAATTTAGGATTAATCTACAAGTAAAAAAAATTATTAATCCATGGGTCACGTGTGTTCCAACCTGTGGGTTGTGATTCATACTAATCACAGATCAACCATGATCTGTTATACCTCCAGTACTCATAAGGAGTACCAGATTTACTTTTTTGATACTACATTTTGGACTGCCTTGGAGTTGAAGCTGTTCTGATAAATTGGCAAATCCCACATCCACCGATCTATATACAATATGTTCTACCCTGGAAGCATTTTTACGTTTGTTTTATTTATTTAGCTATTTATTATTAATAATAATGAAATGTTTGTGTGTCCTCATTGTAACTGGCCCCTGAACATGCAAGCATAAGCACATGCCTATGAATAAATCCAGTTCATATTAGTGTTGGAAAATTTCCAGGTTCTCCTGTTTACCCTACTATACATCATGTGTTTTTTGTATATCTGTATCAATACAAGTTAAACTTCTTACTAAAGTAACTAGCACTAGATACCATCATAATTTTTCCACACAGTACACCACAGAGCATCTGTGTGTATTGTCAAGTTTGTTAAACATTATTCTTGCTATTAATATGTCCTGAAAGGGGAATATATGTGGCTTGTTTTGAAATTACCTGCTGAGATTCTTTGAAATCCTGTAATGGGAAGTTTCAGGGCGTATCAGGATTAGTAATAATCACTTTGTTTGTTTGTGTGTGACGTCAGTGTGTTCAGACACAGTAGGGAGAGGCTTTGGGAACGGGTGGGACAGACGGACGAGGCTTCATATTTATCTTGAACTCACACGCCGAGCCTCCTGCTGAAATTTAGCTGCTTTCTTAGTGTCAGCAACGGCTCGCTCCACGAAACCCACTGACTGGTCCATGTTGTTCTCGATCCTTTCAATCATGCCACCCTTTGATGGATTTTGGGTGATGAAGAGAGAAGCGAAAAGAGGAAACGGGGGAAGAAAAAAGGAAGAGAAAGACAGCAGAAGCCACAAAGACTAATGTCAGACAGAGCATCAGGTGAACTTCGTACCTTCCGGGCTTTACTCTGATACCTGACTGCTTTCTTGGTTTCATCCCTTGCGGCTTCAACGTGATCGACTGCTTTACCCACATTCACCTCAATGTTATCAACCATGTTGCCCTGAAACATATAAAACAAACACAATGATGATTTCTGTACCCTTAAAGAAGATGTACACCCATAGCACAGGGCAAGTTTACTTAACTATTTCAATACTTAAAAATTATATTTTTACAATAACAAGTTAATCAGCAGGACAACCTATATATTGTGACAAGTTCAACCGTATTTTTGCTGGGTAATGACTAGGGCCAGACAGAATCTGCAGACAATGTTTGCTATATCTGTGGGGAAATTTGTAAAAAATCTGCGGATTTATGGGGAATGATTTTGGGAGTATCATAACTAAAAACGTAATATATGGAATAAAAAATAATACCTTTTTAACATTTATTTAAGGTTTACAATGCAAATCCAATTAGATCCACTTATTTGGTAAACAAAGCAAGTCTCTCATGTAATATCTCTACTAAAAGGCAGAACATATTACATTACAAACGGCATTGTAAATAAATAATATGAACATTTTAAAATTACTATTATTATATCACAATACTTTTAGTGAAAGAACTTTAAAACCTGAATAAATATAAATTTAAACACATTTACACATGTAAATACATAGACAAAATGATGGGCTAAAAATCTGCGGACTTCTGCATGTGCAGATTCTGTGTGGGCCTAGTAATAACTGATGACACGTTTGAAGTACTTGACTTTAGCTGTATGAAAACTGATGTTTACACTTTTTGATTATTCCCTTTTTACCTTGTTTTAAAAATTCTGGTAATTTGGATCACTAGTAAACAAGGAGGACGTGGTGCATTAATCCTTCTCTTCTATACACTTTTAACCACTTTTCTAATTGCTTTCATTAGAAAGTCTATGGGTGGGTGTATGGCTGTTTGTGTACTCAGACTATGTACAGGAAACAGAGAGTGAAATTCAATGTCTTTTAAGACCTTTTTTAAGACTCTTTCCATACAAGACATAATAACCACTTTTTAACTGGAAACACTGGCAAAATTTTAACTTACAGTATATTTATTAAATATTAATGTAAGAAACTAATCCAAAACAAAAACATTATTCATATACTGAATAAACCAATTAAATCTAGCGAATTCAGCAGGTTGGCGCCTATAAAGTAGCAGAAATAATGGTGTTGCCTTGGTTACTGCAGTAAACAAAGCAGCATGATGTTAAATATAGCAGGATTTAATTGATTTCATAAACTACACAGCATCCTGACATTCGCAGATTTAATTAGGCAAACTTTAGCATACATCGCATAATCAAAATGATGTCAAATTTAATACCTTGCAAAATAGTATTTTAGTCTTTTTAATACTTTTAAATGGCCTTAAATTTCTCTAAATTAATATATCAACTTTTAATACTTTTTAAGACCCTGCATATACCCTGTTTCTGATCTTTTGATGTTTTCTGTGAGGTTAGTAGTCAGAGAATAATGGCTCATTTTCACTGAGAAGTACAGTTCAGTTCAGTACGATATGATATGATGAAGACTTTTTTTAATTTCCACTGTCAAAGCTATGAAAATAGCAAACAGTACCAGTTTTTTGGCAACCTTTTTCGTAAGAGTTCCTGATACAACAGCTCGGCACTAAAAGTGTGGCGTTAGACTCACTGCTGAATGGTTTTGGTCTACAGAGAAATGTCACCAGAGCATGCAACAAACAAGGGATAGACAACACAGGAAGTGCCATTTTAACTAATAACACAATGACGGTACACAGCAATGAACTATATTCAAACAAAGCTTGTCGACTATTTGCAAAAAAACAGTTACATGCCAAGAAGCAAGAACATGATCTGCTGTATGTCCTCTATAGTTGTTTATGAAGCCATTCATACGCCATGTCTAAAAACGTGTAAAACATCAAAAGCCTTTTTCCACAACCTCTGGAAGTGGTTGAAAATGGACAAGCACAAAATGTTTTAGACCAAGTTTATACCTGAATTTAGCATCTTTCACTTGTAATCGATCAATAAAAACAATGCTAAGATGATAGATAAACACTGCCTTAGTGTCTCTGTTGACTATTAGTGATTTTGGAATAGGGGTGGGGGAAATATTGATACAGCGCAGATTGACAAAAGTTTCCACAGCAACACTATGGCCATAGTGATATATTGCCAATATGGTATTTAACTATTTGGTTTAATTAAAAAAATCTCTTTTTTTACAGTCTAGATGTTGAGAGCTTTCTAGTGAGCAGGGTAACCTTCAGCATGCAGTAAGTTAATGAAATAAAGATTGGTGTCATCCCTAAGAGGTTCATATTACATAGGAAATGTTTATGCTTTATTTTACCACATTAGTCCCAAGATAGCAGATACAACATGTCTTCTTCCAGGGAGCCAAAATGGCAGAATGTGAAGAAAAAAGGTAAAAAATAGCAATATATCCCAGAATAATTTAATATCCTTAAAACTGCAATACTATTTTATTGTGACACAAGTATTATGTAAATTATGCATCGTGGGAAATCTGGTTATTTACTTTTTTAACGAAAGAGAGTCTATTGTGTCTATCTATTTACAGATAAAAAATCGTTGTCTCTACCTTCTTTAAACATAAGAGTATTAGTTGACTGTGAGGTTAGGGTTAGTAAAATAAGTTGACATGTATTTGCAAAGTTACTGTACTTATAGTCAGTAAAATGACTGTCAAGGGACAATTTAAATGCATTTTTAGCAGAAATCAGCAGTCAAGCCAAACAACTCTTCCCCAATTTACTGAATGAAACAAGTGTGACATTCCAGAACAGGGTCATAAACAAAATCAACTTATAAGAGAAATACCACAGTCTTACCTTTCAGTTTGTCTCCATAGCAAGCAGTTAATAAGCAAAATAGTTTGGTCAACAAGGTATCAGACCTCTAAAGATCATGTGGATTTATTATATTATTTTAGCTCTTCTCCAAAACCTAGTGAACTGCTTCAGTGGTTACAGACTACATAGAAAGAAACCCAGCTGAAACGGAAATAATAAGTAATTTATTTTAATAAGATATTAATTTTTGATTTGAAACATGCCTCATGAGCAGCAACCTAGTAGTTAATGGTCACTTATGCTTGAATTCTTTATTTTTTAGTCTTTTGAATGATATTTTCACACATATTCAGCAAGGATGCATTACGTTGATTAAAAGTGACCGTAAATATATTTTTATTATAACAAATATTATAAATAAGTTCTTTTTAAAATCAAGTAAAGAATCACAGGTAACACTTTACAATAAAAGTATAAAAAATAATAATCTATTAATATGTAAACTAAACATTAGTATGAATTAATGATATTTTAAGGCACGCGCTAACCATGAACTAACTTTAACTACATAAGCCGTGAATAATGGCTACCTTAATTACTTGTTAGTACATGATTGTTTGTTAATTAATGCATTAATTACAACATAACTTTATGCATAATTTAACCATCATGAACTCATGAGCTGTTCATATATAATTACGTCATGACTTTACTTGGAGAGACACATCATTATTAACCCATTGATAACGACTCATGAACTCCTTATGCACGTCCGTCTAGTGCATTTACACTGAATAACAATAGAAGAGTGTTCTGTCAACATCAACAACTTAAATACAGGAGTTCATGAGTAGATAAGGATAAGTTATTGGTGATGTGCCCCTCCGAGTAAAGTCATGACATAATTATACATTAACAGCTCAGGAGTTTATGATGGTTACATTTACTGTAGCTTAAACTTAAATGTTATTTAATACATTAATTAACAACATGTACCAACAAGTAATTAAGGTAGCCATTACTCATACATGAACTCATACATGAAGTTTTAACTCATTTTGCACCTTAACTCATCATTAATTCATAATAAAGCCATGTTTAGTTTACATATTAATACATCATCATTCATATACTGTTATTGTAAAGTGTCACAGAATCACGAAATATGTTTCCACAAAATGTTAAACAGCAACTGTTTGTCTAATTTATATAGTGACTTCTTAAGAATCGTGTGACCCCAAAGACTTATTTACACACAAAATATTTATTTATGCACAAAATATTTATGACAGTGCTTTTATTTCATAAAGACTGGAGTAATAGTGCTAATAATTCTGCTAGGCATCAAATGGATAAAAAAAAGATTTTAAATAAAAGTTTTATAATATTTTGTAATTAAATAAATACATTAAGAGACTTATAAAAAATAGCATATATTTAAATATCAAAATAAACTTGAAGGGCTAATTCACCCATTAATGAAAATTCTACCATCATTTACTCTGCCATGACTTGTGTCAAACCATTTTTATTTTTGCTCTATTGAACACAAAAGATTTTTCCATATTTATTTTTTCTACTATGGATGTCAATGGTTACAGGTTTCCAACATTCTTCAAAATATCTTAATTTTTGTTCAACAGAAAAAAAAACCTCAATTGGTTTGGAACAAGTCAATGGTTAGTAAATGTTAACAGAGTTGTCATTTTTTTGGTGAACTATCCCATTAAATATAGAATAAATACTAAAAGCAACTGCAATGTTGCATTAGTTATGACCATTCATTGACTCTTTTAAAGCAATATAATTGTAACTTTTAATGGAGCTTTTATCCTACCAATGATCCTTCAAATGTCAACCAGACAGGCAGCTCACAGGGTTTCGGAAGAGCCATAGTCTTTAGTTATTTTAAACAAATGATGCATTATGATGTAATGGGTGAATCTTATTTGTCATCGAATTATGTAAATGAATGAGAGGAAAAGTGAAGGGAAGGAAAAGTCATTGTAAACACAGAGAGCACTCACGTGTGAAAGAAGGGGCTGATGGAAAGTCACTCCAACCAGTTGCACATAACTTAGCGAGCATCAGAGCGAGTTTGAACAAGGAAGAATGGAGAAAAAGATGCTAGAGACAGAGAGGAAAAGGAAGAGACAGAAATGCGTGACGATGAAAGGGAAGTTGAAAAACACAGGCAGTATGAAAGGACGGAAAACAAATAGTGCTTGTGATGAAAGATGGAATTTACCTGGCTCTCCACTAGCATGGCGATGTCCACAAACATGTCGTGCAGCTCCTTTATGCTGCTCTCCAGACGCACAATGTCTTTGTGACGTGCTTCGATCTCGCTCAGTGCTTGTTTGGAGATCCCTGAATCCACAATCTATAACACAAACAGCAGACCGATCGGGGGGCATTCTTCATACACTCAAAAAATTATGTTTGCTGTTTGTTCAAACTACTTTTACAACTGCTTTACTTCTTTACTATATTTATTATGTGCTTAAACAATACAATTCGTAAGGTTTTTTTTGAGACAACTCAATTCTTTTATGTTCAATCCACTTAAATTTGTCAAAATGAGTTAACTTAATTCCTTCATGTTAACACATTACAAATTGATTGTGTTAAAACCCAGCATTTTCTACAGCGTATGTGGATTAGTAAGCTGGGTTTAACTGTTGATGGTTTGACAGGATCCAGGAGAGCTCGAAACTCATGTTGTCATTGCAACATGCCCGTAAGCTCAAACTTTCTTGGCAGTAGGGTTATTTCATACAAAGACTTTTTTGTACAATAAATTTATTACTTTTTTCAGTTTTCATGTAACAAAAGATTACACAGTTAAAGGATAATGATCATGTAGACACAGCAAACATTTTACACCCTATTCTCCCTCACAAAAAAAAAGAACAAAAAAAGGTGGAGGTATGTTTAAATCAAGTAAAGAGTGCTTCTCAAGTCTATGTTTAGACCATGATACTACCCTACTCCCACAGAGCTTGTTCTTGTTGTAGCAGACTGCCAACATTTACATTGATACAAATTCATTTCAAGCAAAGATGACACTGAAAGCATGCATCAACTTCTGATATTTTCAGTAACACTTTAGACACAAAGTTAATGCATTTATTTATTAACATGATCAAACAATGGACAATACATTTATCATAGCATTTATTCATCCTTGTTAAGGTCAGTCAATGAAAATTAATTCATGTTGCCCGAAATAGCATTAACAAATTCATTAGTAAATAAATGATGAACTACAATTAAGAAATGCTGTACAAGCATTAATCATGCAGGTAAATAAATTAACTATCATTAACTTTGTGTCCCATATTGAAAAATGTTACTGTATTTCCTAACAAGAGCACAGTGTTTAGTAAATTGGGAAAAATAACAATATTGTAAAATAATTTGAACATTAAAAAGACATTTTACATACAAATGAAAACTTTTAAAAGATTCTGCCTCAACTTTAGTACAAGTTCTATAATATAATACAATATAAAATAAAATAAAATAAAATAATATAATATAATATTATATAATATAATATAATATAATATAATTTTATATAATAATATAAAATAATATTTTTTTTGTGAAAGAATAATATAATTTTCTAATTAAGAAGGGGTGATGGGAGATTGGGGCCAACTTTAACAGTAATGTTAGTTTGTGTAATATATACAGTTCTTTAGTGAATCAAACTTATCTATTTATTTAAATTACATTACTAATGGGTGCAACTATGCATTCACAATGACATGAACCGTTACAAGGGTGGTCAAATGTATATTTATATAATCTATTATTTTACATATTATATTATTATTATTTAAGTTACAGATCAGAGAAAACTATTTGGCACTATTAAAATGTAACGGTTGCAGGTTTGTGCGCTCTTCCGGAATGTCTGTGTGATCATGTGGGTTTGTTTTGCTTTTGTGGCCCACGTGTGTTGTTTTGGTCACGTGGCCTTACGTCACTCCGCTGGATTGATTTTTCGCCAGCTGATATACATCATCGTGACTATATAAGTGCTACGTGTTTAATGTTCATTGTCAGTTCGTTACATGTGCTCATGTGTGTCTTTCTGTCTGTGCTCAGGACCGTGAGGAGTTTCTGCTAGAGCGTGATTTCCTGTTTGATTCCTGTCCTGTTCCCCTAGCCTTAGCACCTCACTCTTTTGTTACACCTGCCTTTTTGAGTTTGACTGTGTTTAATAAATTCCTTTGTTCACTCGCTATTGGATCTACCCGAACATTTATTTGAACGTGACAAAACGAACTGACCTTTACCATGGATCCAGCGAGTACTTCACAGATATCGGAGTTCCTTACTGCTAGCAATGCCAGGATTGATCGCCAGGACGAGGCTTTAGCCACGACTGCACAGGCTATCCAGGCCTTGGTTGGTCAGGTGTCATTACTGACTACTCAGGTCCAACAGCTGATTTCCGGAACAACACAAGGGGAGCCTGCACCAGCTCCGGAGGTGATACCTGCGCCGGTGACTGCCAGTGCTAACGTGGGCGTTGGTCGCTCAGTTGAGCCTCGCCTTCCTCCGCCGACCTGCTATGCTGGGGAGCCTCACTTATGCCGGTCCTTCTTATCCAAATGCTCCCTGTACTTCTCCCTGCAGCCATCTTTGTTTTCCTCAGAGCAGTCCAAGGTGGCGTTCATCATCACCCTCCTTTCAGGAAGGGCGGCTCAATGGGGAACCACAGCATGGGAGAAGAAATTACCCTGTTGTTCTTCGTTCGACCTGTTCTCAAAGGAACTAAAAAAGGTCTTTGATCGGGCCGCCTCTGGGAGAGAGGCCGCTCGAGTCCTCGCTGAGCTCCGCCAGGGGAATCGGAGCGTGGCGGACTATTCCATTGAGTTCCGCACTTTGGCTGCTGAATCCGGCTGGAACGCGGAGGCTCAATGGGACATGTTCCTTCATGGCCTTTCGGATCGTCTTCAGGACGAGATCTACTCCCTAGATCTTCCCAAGACCCTCGACGAGCTAGTGGATTTGGCCATCCGGGTGGACTCCAGACTGCTTCGCCGTGAGAGTCGCATGCGGCAAAACAGGTTTCCGGATCCTGTCCCTGACTCGCCGGTCTCGCCGATGGCACCGGAAGTTGGGAGCGTTGACCCGGAACCTATGCAGTTGGGCAGATCCCGCTTGTCCGTAGAGGAGAAGCGCCGGCGAAGAACGGAGGGACTCTGTCTTTACTGCGGTGGGGCGGGGCATCGGGTGGCTTCCTGTCCCGTAAAAGTCAACACCCATCAGTAGGTAAGGGGTTACTGATGGGTGAAATTAATTTGGACAAATCCTCTACGTCTGCCACAATACTGCCCGTCTCTTTATCATGGGGTTCCGGAACTCAAGAAACACAGGCGCTCGTCGATTCCGGGGCGGAGGGAAACTTCATTGACTCTAGTTTCGCTTTCAGTTTTAAACTTCCGGTTATTGCACTGTCACAACCCATTGCAGTACGCGCACTCAGCGGACTTTTCCCACTATGACTCACTCCACTAAACCCATAAAGCTGATCACGTCTGGAAATCATGTTGAACACATTTCATTTTTTTTAACAGACTGTTCTAACACACCAGTGGTTTTAGGTCATCCTTGGTTAATTCTTCATAAGCCTCATATTAACTGGGGTCTTAATGCCATAGTTTCGTGGAGTGAGAACTGTCATCAGTCTTGTCTTTCGTCTGCTCGTTCTGCTGTTTCTTGTTCTGTGTTTCAGGAGGAGCGCATGGACCTGTCAAACGTGCCCAGTGAGTACCTCGACCTGAAGAGAGTGTTCAGTAAGTCTCGAGCTGCTTCTCTGCCTCCTCATCGTCCCTATGACTTTGCAATAGACTTATTGCCAGGTACGTCTCCGCCTAAAGGCAAGTTATACTTTCTTTCTATTCCTGAGAGGGAGGCCATGGAGAAATATATTTCTGATTCTCTAGCGGCCAAGATCATACGGCCCTCTTCTTCACCGGCGGGGGCGGGGTTTTTTTTCGTGAAAAAGAAGGATGGGTCTCTTAGACCCTGCATTGACTATCGAGGGCTGAACAGCATCATGGTGAAGAATACGTATCCTTTGCCGCTGATGTCTTCAGCGTTCGAGCGTCTGCAAGGGGCTTCGTTTTTCATGAAATTAGATCTCCGTAACGCATATCATTTGGTTCGCATGAAGCAGGGTCATGAGTGGAAAACCGCGTTTTTGACCCCCAGGGGGCATTTTGAATATTGTGTTCTTCCTTTTGGGCTTTCTAATGCTCCTGCGGTTTTCCAAGCACTCATAAATGACGTGTTGCGAGATATGATAGATCAGTTTATTTATGTCTACCTGGATGACATTCTGATTTTTTCTCGTTCTCTCCAGGAACATGTGCAGCACGTCAGGCGAGTGCTTCAGCGGCTGCTAGAGAATGGGCTTTTTGTCAAGGCGGAGAAATGCGTGTTCCATGCACAGTCTGTTCCCTTTCTAGGACACATTGTGTCAGTCGAGGGGGTGCGCATGGATCCAGAGAAAGTTCAGGCTGTGGTGAATTGGCCAATCCCCGAGTCTCCTAAGGCCCTGCAGAGATTTCTGGGCTTCGCTAATTTTTACCTGCGTTTTATTCGCAATTTCAGCCAGCTCGCCGCCCCTCTGACGTCCTTAACCTCCTCCAAAACTCCCTTCAGGTGGTCGATCGCAGCACAGGCTGCATTCTCCAATCTGAAGAGCCGCTTTGTTTCAGCTCCTATTTTAGTGACACCTGATCCCTCCCGGCAGTTTGTGGTGGAGGTTGACGCGTCAGAGGTGGGGGTGGGAGCTATCCTGTCCCAGCGCGCCGCCTCGGATGACAGAATTCATCCATGCGCGTTTTTCTCTCATCGATTATCTCCCGCAGAACGAAACTACGACATTGGTAATAGGGAGTTGTTGGCTGTCAAACTCGCTTTGGAGGAGTGGCGTCATTGGTTGGAGGGTTCGGGGGTTCCCTTTATCGTTTGGACCGATCATAAGAACCTCGAATACATCAGGTCCGCCAAACGACTCAGCTCCAGGCAGGCTCGGTGGGCATTATTTTTCGGACGTTTCGATTTTATCATCTCTTATCGGCCGGGTTCCAAAAACATCAAACCCGACGCGTTATCCCGTCTTTTTGATTCTTCCGAGCGCAATACGTCTCTTGAGCCCATCGTTCCCCAGAGGATTTGTATTTCTGCTGTGACATGGGAGATCGAGAGCAGGGTCCGCACAGCCCTGGATGGGGTAACGCCCCCGGCCGGATGCCCACCCAGTTGTTTGTTTGTGCCGGAGGGGATTCGGTCTGACGTCATTCGATGGGGACATTCCTCCAAAGTGGCTTGTCATCCGGGGGTGAGTCGTACATTATTTTTAGTTAAACAGCGATTCTGGTGGCCAGCTATGGCACGGGACATACGCGAGTTTGTTTTGGCCTGTTCCGTTTGTGCTGTTTCTAAGACTTCCAATCGCCCTCCTGCTGGACTCCTTCAGCCGCTGTCAGTGCCTTCGAGACCCTGGTCGCACATTTCGCTAGATTTCGTCACCGGGCTCCCGCCGTCTGGTGGCAATACGGCTGTTTTGACCGTTGTGGACCGGTTCTCGAAGGCAGCTCATTTTATTCCTCTGCCCAAATTACCCTCAGCCAGAGAGACAGCGGATGCTGTCATTAATCACGTCTTTCGCATTCATGGCCTCCCGACGGACGTGGTTTCTGACAGGGGGCCCCAGTTTGTCTCTAAATTTTGGAGAGAATTTTGTCATTTATTGGGAGCGACTGTAAGTCTTTCTTCTGGGTTTCATCCTCAGAGTAACGGACAAACTGAGAGGGCAAACCAAGATCTCGAGCGCATGTTACGTTGTTTGGTTTCCCAGAATCCCTTCTCATGGAGTCAGCAGCTCCCATGGGTGGAGTACGCACACAATTCATTACCAGTGTCGGCTAGGGGCCTTTCTCCGTTTCAGTGTAGTTTAGGTTACCAGCCACCAGCTTTTCCCAGTCTGGAATCCGAAGTCGCGGTCCCCTCCGCCCACGCCTTTGTCCAGAGGTGCCGACGCACTTGGAACAGGGCTAGGCAGACCCTCCTCCAAGTGGGTGCGCGCACCAAGGCTAAAGCCGATCGCCACCGGTCGAAGCCTCCCGTTTACGTCGTCGGTCAAAAAGTGTGGCTTTCAACTAAGAATATTCCCTTGCGTTCCGTATGTAATAAACTTGCACCCAAATTTATTGGCCCATTCACTGTCATCAAGATCATTAGTCCGGTGGCAGTCCGCCTCAAACTTCCTCCAGCGTACAGGAGAATTCATCCCGAGTTCCATGTTTCCAAATTAAAGCCCGTTTTTCATACGGCGATTAATCCGCCCACTCCGGTTCCCCCCCCGCCACGTCTCGTAGATGGGGAGACCGTTTATTCGGTTAAGCGCATTCTGGACTCAAGACGGAGGGGGCGAGGATTTCAGTACTTGGTGGACTGGGAAGGTTATGGTGCGGAGGAGAGAAGTTGGGTCCCTGCAAAGGACATATTGGATCACTCTCTTATCGATGATTACAATCGCCAGGTAAGCGCTTCTGGGAGCACCAGGAGGTGCTCTTGAGAGAGGGGTAATGTCACGGTTGCAGGTTTGTGCGCTCTTCCAGAATGTCTGTGTGATCATGTGGGTTTGTTTTGCTTTTGTGGCCCACGTGTGTTGTTTTGGTCACGTGGTCTTACGTCACTCCGCTAGATTGATTTTTCGCCAGCTGATATACATCATCGTGACTATATAAGTGCTACGTGTTTAATGTTCATTGTCAGTTCGTTACATGTGCTCATGTGTGTCTTTCTGTCTGTGCTCAGGACCGTGAGGAGTTTCTGCTAGAGCCTGATTTCCTGTTTGATTCCTGTCCTGTTCCCCTAGCCTTAGCACCTCACTCTTTTGTTACACCTGCCTTTTTGAGTTTGACTGTGTTTAATAAATTCCTTTGGTCACTCGCTATTGGATCTACCCGAACATTTATTTGAACGTGACATAAAAGGCTGACACCCCATACATTTTGTTTTGACCTCCTTCAGGAGGGATCAAGTGTTAAATTGGGTGTCAATTTCTTTCCAAACCCCCATGTAATTCGTAATTTCCAACCACAGTTGACTAGTGTTTGCCTTAGAGCGACTTAGTTGTTACAATATCTAAATGAAAAGCAACTATTAGCATTGGATTGTTACTTCATATGAAAATGAATATGGTGTGTGCATTAAAAAGTTTGTGGGTCAGTTAGTTAGTTCTCGTCTATACTGCTGAAGCTGAATTTAGACAATGAGATAAGAGTGTATTTACAAAGTAACCACAATCACAGTAAACAATGAATCACCCAAATGTTTCATTTATGGCAGTATATTGCATATTGTGATTCTTAGGTCAACCAGAGCCAACATTTCTTGATAAAAACTATTTAGGGGTGGACATTATGAATGAAGTCTTATTTTGAGCCATCGTTAATTTTTAACCAATTCATTTGACTTTTTACTGTAGCTTGTGATTTGGGTGGATAAAAAGCTCCTTTCATGTTAAGTGTTGCACATTTCAGCAAATATCATTATAAAATTTTCTCTCAACTATTTACATTCACTGGATGACTGGTTTCGAATACTTGTGTTTACATTAATCTCCACCTGACTATTCAAACTATTCTGTTGGTGATTGCTTTACTATAAACATGGATGACCTTTGGGTTTTGAATGACTGTGCTTTAAAATGATTTATTTAATTCATGTAGGGTGGTTTCATAGTTACTTGCCAACATTGTTCAATAGGTATATGCACACAGACTTTTAATTTCAGTCAGCCAGCCCGAGGGCTTCCGGTTAATTGTCATCCCATACCAAATGGCCTCGTTTAAGATCTGATTTCTTTAAAAACAGCAATATTCACAGCCTGGCTGAGATACGATATAAAGTAAGTATCAGACCAAACAAGAAGCACTTCATTAAATGATATAAAGTAAGTATCAGACCAAACAAGAAGCACTTCATTAAATGATATTTTTCCGCGTCATGTCTTTAAAATATAGAAATTAATTTGACCCCAGTATTTTCAATGGAGTTTCTGTGCTGGCCTGCGGCTAATAACGGTGCCTGCGTTTTAACAGTCTTTCATCTCTTTTTTTGATTTAACAACCAAATAAATGCTTAAGTCTTTTTAACTGACTGTATTTGAATTCAAATACAACACTGATGCTCTAAAATGAACCGTGTAAAAATGTAATATAGTTACATAAAGCTTTTACCGAAGGTTCATCATTGGCTGAAAAACACAAACTGTGCATTTGGCCCATTCAAATCTGTCATGGATGTTTGGGGTGCAAAATTTGACTAAACTCTGTTAAAAGTGTTAAAAAAAAACTCTGTCCTATTTTTTTTTCTTATTTTTTAAAGTCTATGGTTTGTAGTAGCTCGTAAGATTAGCCTTTATAAATATTCTGATGAACTGAAAAAGTTATATGAGAAAGTAATGATCGTGTAAATAAAAGAGACAGTTCATCCAAAAATCTAAACTTCCTCACACTCAAGTGGTTCTGAACTTTTATGAATATCTTTGTTCTGTCGGAATTCAAGTTTAAAACCACTTGAGTGAGGGCATTTAGATTTTTGGGTGAACTGTCCCTTTAAATAACATGCTAAATGTGTTCATTACACTCTACAGTCACTGACTTCCATATTTTTTGTTCCGACTATGGATGACAATGGCTTCTTTTTCCAGCATTATCTTGTTTTGTGTTCAACAAACTCAAACAGGTTTAGAACAAGTGGATGATGAGTAAATAAAATTACATTTTGGGGTGAATTGTACCATTTAAAAGCCAAAACAGATCAAATGCATTTGGTTTTAGCTAAAAAGGGTGTCACAAACACCCCCTTATTATATTATATATCCCAAGCAGTGTCAATGAGAGTGTGTTATGAAGACCAGAGAAGTAAGGAATGGTCGGTCTTGTCGTGTTCATTACCCCTGCTGTAAAAACGGCTGCGTTTCCACCCTCCAGCATCTCCTCAAGCTCCTCATCAGTTGTGGCTTTACCGGCTAGAGCGAGAAGCAGAACAAAAGCAAGTCAAAGACAGAAAAGGGGAATAACACAGTGTCAGTTTGACAGGGTTCAACCACGTGTTGTACTGAACCATAGTCTTGTGTGCTGGTATTTAGTCAGGCACGAGTGAGCGGGAAACACTTACTGATCTCTAGTTGTCTCTGAATGCGACCTTTGCTCTTCTCTCTGAAGTCCACCTGAGCTTCATTGTATTTGGTCATGACATCAACAAACTTTCTGGAAAGAACAGCGTGCTGGTGGAGCAACATGAGGGCAGAGTTACTGGAGAATGTGCTTTTGTGTGTGATATTTAAGTTGGATGTTAACTCACCTGTGATTTACGTATTCTCATGTCGGCCGATACTCTTTCCACTTCTTCCGTCTCAAGATTCCTTTCAATGGCTGTACAGACATATATACACAGGGCAGGACAGTTATAGTTCATATTAAAAGCATTAAAAAATTATCATTGCATTGAATGAAATACATGTTGACCAACTAACCAGAAACAAATACAAAAAAATAATCAAATTACATTTTTCTATGCTTTTATTCTGGGAATTTCTTTGTTTTTTAATGGTTGGAATATAACTCTATACCTTACCTCATTAAGTATATGTGGAACCATGTATATGCAAATTAGCTCTCACCGCTACCTATTCACACCAGCTCTACCTGTTCCACTTTCACTGAGTTAGCAGAAGTAAACTCTACACAATGGCAAGTAGCAATTTACATTTATTAAGCATGTAAATGTAGATGTAAAATATGTATTTTGTGAACAGACTAAGGCGTATTGTATTATTGGGCTACTTTTGATATTATTTGGCTTGTTTTTGGGCCATTCAGCTAGATTGTGTTGCCAAAAAAGCCAGGGTATTGAGTGTGGAAGATAGTGCTTGTTATTCACTTCGCCCACATTCAAACACGGCTAGTACCTGGACTTGAACCTGTGAACCTCCAACTATCGAACCATTAGGCTACGACATGTATATGCAGATTAGCCCTCATCTCTACCCAATCACAGCAGCTGTACCGGTTCCACTTTTGCTGAGTTAGCAAAAGTAAACTCTACACAATGGCAAGTAGCAATTTATATATATTAAGCACATCAGTGTAGATGTAAAATGTGTATTTTTTGAATATTTTGAGTTTTGATATTATTGGGCTAGTTTCTGGCTATTTTTTATATTATTAGGCTTGTTTTTGGGTCATTTGCTAGGTTTGTTGCTAAAACCTGACAACGCTGGTGCCTTGCTCAAAAGACTAACCTAAGCCAGGGTATTAAGTGTGGAAGAGAGTGCTTGTTATTCACTCGGCCCATATTCAAACCCTGCTAGTGCCTGGACTTGAACCTGTGAACCTCCAACTACCTTACCATTTAGTCTACGGCTGCCCCTGTTTATGCACTATACACTATGTACTTATAATTTATGTAATAAACCGTCAAGTGTTTGAACCGCAAGTTTGTAAGGTTAATTTGTCATTTATTGTCTAAAATCTCGCCCCTTCCACTATTCAATAAAAGCTGCATCACTTGAGTAAGTTAACTTTTTCTTATTAGAGTTTTCTACATGAACACACTACTTGCATTATTTATACTTAAAAGCATATTAGAGTTGCACACAAGTACACAGATCTTGTCTTTGTCAGTTTCAACAAGAAAATAGATTGAAATGGTGCTGCTGGATGAATTTGCACTTGGCAAAAACACCAGACAGACATGTATCCTACATCAATGGCATGTTTTTCGCCACATGGGGTCATAAAAAGTACTTTCAATATTTCCTAAAGACACATAGTAAAAAATTTATGCTGAAAAAAATAAGCACACTGATTTTTGCAGCTGACATTCCTGCATAGGCAAGTCTGGACAGAAAAAAATAAATTTATATAATATATGATTCAATCCACATTGGGCAGATAGTGTTATCACTTTTACAAATGCATCTTAGACTGGATGCTATGGAGCATAGCTATGGAGAGCTAAAATCTAATTCAGTCATTAGTGGCACACCTTATGTGACAAAATAACAAAATCAAATTGAAGCTGCCTGGAGAATTCATTCACACAGAAAAATCTTGGCCTTCAGTCTGACAATATTAGACATCAGCAAAACATAAAAAGTAACGTGGGCCTTTGGACAATGTTAAAAGATTTCAGCAACATGTTAAGCATGCTACTGATGTGCTAAACAAGACAACATTGTGGTACAACATGCTAACAATCTTCTGTTGGAAACATTTTAGCGCTCTAAAATGTCATAGTAATGTTCTGAAACATGCTATCGGCAAGTTAGAAACATGTTATGTGGTAATGTGGTTAAGTTAACAATTATCATAAAACCTACTAGCAACATGCTATTAAAAATACTAGCAATATGTTGCTCATCCCAACAAAATGAAATAAATCAAATAATGCACCTTAAAACTTCAAGCTTTAAAAACTTTACAAAACGTTATGGGACAGCTTCCTCCATGCCACCGTCAATGTCAAAGATCTGAAACTTGATGTGCTAAAAAACTAAAACTAAAGCTGCATCCAAAATCAAATACTTCCATACTACAGTATGTAGTACGCTAAAAACTGTATGTGAGTCAAGTAGTTTGTCCAAATTTATAAAATTCGAAAAACAGTACGTGAGAAGTACCCAGATGACCTACTATTTGCTGCGAGTGTAATTTCAATTGAGGTTATTCTATCCCATGATGCACTGCTGCACTGCGAAAGAATTCATTAATGGGAATGAAGTGACGCAACAGATGTGGGTAGTTCACGTGATCATGACAAAATGGCGGATGCTGTACGTCTGACTTCCATTTATACTGCTTATTCATACTGTAGAATGTACTTTTCTAATGATCGAGTAGTACATTTAAATTTAAATGTAGTACCTAGGTGGTTTCGGACACATGCCTTGCACTCAAATTCTAAAAAGAAATGATAAAAACTACATTAACATAGAAATCTTAATAAAATGACTATATAATAAAATATAATGTAATCAGGGCTTGACATTAACTTTTTTGATCACCAGCCACTGTGGCTAGATTTCCAAGATTACTAGCCACTCGCCATTTTCACTAGCCACACTTGTTGATAAAATATATTTTGTTTAAATTTGACTTTGACATGCCAAATTACTTGGTTTAGATATTGTGTCAAGTACACATGCCTTCTCATTCATTTAACTTCTTGTGTGTATTGTGTATTAGCTTGCTCAGTGTGCATGATCAAATGGGTTGTGTTGCAATAAATCAGTTTTTATTTCACGACTTTTCAGGGCTTAAAATTAAGGATTTATCAAATTTATTTCTGACCACACCAAATAAGTATTTCTTAGCCACTATATTTTAATGTGTAAAAACTGGGGAAATATAGCTTTATAGGTGCACTTTTTATATCAACAAACCTTTTATTTAAAAAAACATTACATTTAAAAAATAATTATTGTCATGTATCTAAAATATGCACAGTAATCTGTCCTGGCTAAAAGTCCCTGATCAGCAGTTAACTACACATAAATGGGGAGTAATCTCCCATTACAGCAATGTTATTGTAAAAAATTATATTTAAACCATATTAACAAAAATAACTGTGAGCAAAAGAAAGCAGGTGAAACATACCATGCACACGGTTAATGTTAGGCCTGTTAATAATCTCTTCTGAGAATAATTAAAATGAAAGCAGTGACCGCTGCTGCTTACAAAAGAATATGTGTATTTTTTTAAAATCTTGAGCTCTTGACAGCAGCAGGACTGTGGGTGCACGATCATCGCTCTTTGTCCAGTCTATTTCAAAGGGAACCAATCGCACCCGTTGCGCTTTCTAGGCACGGTTGCTTTGCGTAAGTAAACGGGAGCGCGCGCACACTTTTTAACAGTTGCACACATCACATCAGCTGTTAGCGCGAGTGATCGTGCTCTCATTCTGTATTCACCATCTTTTTGCTCGCGTGAACGGTTATTTTTGTCAGTCGTGCTGCTTCTCGATTCTAATATCACATTTGCATGAATATTGTGCCATGCTTATTGTCAAACCCTGCTTTTAAGAAAACTACAATTTAAAAATGATTTCCAACCAGCCAAAGTGGCTAGTGGAGGTGTCCGTCTAACCCGCCAGAGCTGAAATCTACCCGCAATTGGCGGGTTGGCGGGTGTTAATGTAAAGCCCTGAATTTAATATATTATAATATAAATGACTATTCTATGTGAATAAATATATAACACTTTAAAAAATATAATAAAAAATACAAAAATAACAATCAATATGATATATCCAACAAAGCAATAACAGTTTCTCTGTACTACAATAACGCTGACGCAGGGTAAACACTGCTTTTGTAAAGGTGGATAAATGACTCAGATATTTCTGGGTCAGAGGTGTTTAAAAAGCCAAGCCTAGGACTGCGTGCCCTAGTTCTCTGACCTAATGAGAAAACCACAAAGTAGGCCAGAGTACGTGTAAGGGCACTTACTCTTCAGTTTGTTCCGAGCATTGTTGGCCATTTTCTTGATATCATTAGTTAATGCCTCCAAATCATCCTGTGTTTCTGTTCAGAGAGAAAAAAGCAGAAGTTAGAATGTAGGTATTATAATGACGGAAGGTGAAAAATGAAGACTGATCATGGTTTTGTGTGGGTTTTGTCATTGTTAAACACTTCCAGAGGAATATCCTATTGCTCAGAGGTTGCACCATTAATGGAGTTATGTTTCCGGTACAATACTATCAAAAACATTTGTCATAAGCAAAAAAATATTGTCTCTTATGGTAAGCAAGGCTGCATTTGTGTTTTGTTTTTTTATTTTTAAAAAAATGCAGTAATATTTTGACAAGTTTTTAAATAATTTTGTACATATTAAAATGCCATGTATTTCTTGCACGGAAAATTAGAATTTATGATAGACATCATTTATGAAAATCATTCTGAAATGCTGATTTGGTTCCCTAGAGACATTTTTATAATCAATAATTAAAACAAGTGTGCTGCTTTTTGTCAACCATGACATGTCTTTTAAAAAGATTCTTTAAAAAGTTCAAATGTATTCATAATGCATGTATCCTTAATATGAATTTATTAATTTAGTATTGTTCATTATTTCATTTTATTCAAATGTTCTGTGTGGTTCTCGAATCTGATTGGCTGATAGCCATGCAATATTCTGCAATATCAGAACTTGTACAGCCTCCCCACCCTTCTGTATTACTTTGCCCACATAGAGTAACAGCAGATCAATAAACTCACTACAGTTTGACAAATATTGCAGCTGTTGGGACAACATAATGTACCGGCTGAAAAATGAGGATCTTTAGGAGGGAATGTAGTTGTTTAGATTGCATCTATGCAGATTATTTATAAGGATAGTGCCTATTTTATATATTTATAATTTCTGAGAGACAGCACGTCGGCGGCCATTAGCTTGTCTTTGAGCAGAGCATAGACGGTTGAGGTTGTCCATCCACAAGAGGGTGACAGACAGCATAATAAGCCCTTAGAGGAGAAAAGATTGGTGTATTTTCAAACTACAGCTGACCAAAACATTATCAAATTGGTGAGTAACATTCTAAGTCGATCTCTCTCTTTTGTATGTTGCAGTTCTGTATTTATACTATAGCTATTGTAGTGTATTGAATGTGAGATGGGGCTCGCATATCAGAAATGTATGTATTTTGTGTCGGCCTCTCTTTGTATAATCCTGAGTTACTTTTTGGTTGGCCATCTGTTTGTTTCTAATGAGTCTCCTGTTATCACTACTGCAGACTAAATCAATAAAATATGTGTCTAACGCTTTTGCTTATCGCAAGCACAACAGTAATCTTGTAGTGTTTGCTCTGTTTTTGCTTTTTTTGAGGATAATTATTGTGATCTCCCGATTGCAACAGAGAAATACTGGGAAATGTCTCTAGATTGATGGCTTTTTATGCCATTCAGCCTTATAATCTTAAAATGTTAGCAAAATCACCTGTTTTGTCTTCACTTTAGACATTAGGCTAGAGAATCATTCAAATACTAGCTCTAAAGTGACGTTGGTGAAATAGCAATGGTTTCTGCTTTTCTGATGTCAGCTGCGGATGAATAAATTGCAGAAGAAAGCAGTTCCTCATACAAAATTATGGATTTTTAGACTTTCCGTGTTTGATTTTCTTTTTTATTTACACGATTATGTTGTTGAACTGTTATATAAACATAATATCACATGTTTATATTGTCTGTACATTGTCACAGTGCTGATATACAGCCATATCGAACTACTACGAGTGCGATATCGCTCATTTAATTCATAATATTGTTAACTTGTGCAACTCGAAATAGTTGTAAAAATATAATTCATTAATAGGTCTTACTGATTATTCAACTTATGCAAGTCTTTTTCCACCACAGGTCAAAAAATAAAAGATAATGCATTTGCAATTCTGATTAACATCTTGCATTTCTGACTTTTTTCAAAACAGCTAGATAAAACTAAACTAGCCATGAATGTGGGGTGTTAATTCAAAATTCTAAGAAAAACACAGTCTCAGTAATCTGAATTAATCTAAGATAAAACTAAGAAATACCATTTCTGTTTCCTGTGGTGAAAACAAGCGTCTGTAAATTCCTGTGCATCAATTATTGGTAACGTATAGGTCGTAAAGTGTAAAAATGGTCAAAATGCCCACATTGAGTGTGTGTTCGTGTGTCTTACTCTGGTCTGACGTTGGCGCAGAAAGAATAACGGAGTAAAGTTTTTTCACTTCGGCCACATTCTCATCGATCTTATCAATGCTGTTTCTAATGTCTTCAATCTGAAAAAATAAAACAAGGTCACTTAAAATGCACAACACCAGTTACACACATTTAAAGCTCATGAGACGCAAACACAGCTGTAAAATATACAGTACAGACCTGGGAAAAAAACTCATCCATAAAAGCAGCATTGTCCACCGCGATCTCAACATCCTCGTCATCATGATCGCACGTCTGAAACATACAAAAAAAAATAATTATTTTTATTAAACAGAGGTGACAGAGTTTTTTTTTTTTAAAACAAAAATTTTTAACAGAGATGAGAATTTATTTATTTAAAGCAGAATTGAGAAACCTTGTTTTTAGCAACACCGGTGGCCATTAATTAAACAGCAGCCATGAGTTTTTACTTTCAATCACAAACAAACTAGAGACTGAATGAGATTCAATCTTTAGTTGGTTAGAAGTAATATTAAATAAATGGGCAGTAAACAAACATTCAGATGCCACCCAGGCTACTGGGAGTGATGGATGAATAAAATATGTTGCCTATGTTCATTCAATGCTATAACCATAGCATTAAATAGTTCAATCCACTTGTTGAGTGTGACATTAAGCAGCTTCCGGGTCCAAGCTGTCTATTAAACTGTATGGGGAGACTCAACAGATGGCAATAATAAACTATGTAATACTTTATAAAATCACAATCATATATATATATATATATATATATATATATATATATATATATATATATATATATATATATATATATATATATATATATATATATATATATATTCATGTCCTTTACGTAAAATTGTTGTAAAAAAATTATTTGGGCTGAATTAAAACAAATTGTTGAACATTATTAAATTTAATTTGTTTGTTGAAATTCTACACAAATATATAGTTTGCAACAGTTCTGCATGCAACACTTTTTTTCAGTAGCTACTTCACCCTGAGTCCCATTAAATATCCAGCAACAGGATTTTCACAGATAAACTTAATTTCAAGATCAAGGAAGGTCTCATCTTTTAAGTTTCATTAGAAGTGGTTCACGCATTGGCAATGAAAAAACAATTGACATATGTCGATACTTATATTGGCCGTTAAGGAAATGATGAGTAAGAACATAAGGAAATACCATGTAAAACCATAAGGAAATGTTATTTCAGCATTTAATGATCTCATGCGGTCTTTACACCCTCCTCTTAATATAACTACTCATCAGCTTTTACTTACTATATTTTTCTTTAATTCTAACATTTTTTAGAAGCACAAAACAAAACAAAACATTTCTTGTATACATTCTTTGATAATTTTTATACAAATAATAATAAAAAATAAAAAAAAGTCCATCTGACATGCAGTAAAAAATATACACCATAAAGTCGTACTTGGTCAAACTCAAAACATTATGAATAGAGTGGGAATACAAGTGTAAAAAATGGTCAAAGACTTATAAGTACTAGGGATACTCCAAGCAGCATTTTTGCAGGCGATAGCAAATACCGATTCCTTGTCATGGTGATCGGCCGATACCAGGTACAAATTCTGATGCTTTAAGCTTTATAATGCATGAAGCACATTTTCACTTGAAGTATGATACTCAAGTGGAGATCTTGCCTTATCTAAGAGAATAAATAAAAGATGTTGCATATAATCCTTTGAACATGTGTTTACAGAAAATAATAGATAAAACAGATTTTAAAAAATGGTAAGAAAAATCACTAACAAAGCAATTTGGAAGTTTGGAGCCCGTCTTTGAAGCATAAGAAGAAATGCACACCTGTAAATCCATTACTTCTTTAATAAAAGGAAATAGGCCTATAAACTACATTTAAACGTTTATTACAATAAGTGTATTACAATAAGTGTACGATAAGTTATATTATTAAAAATTCAAGTTAAAAATAATGTTTATTTCCCGAATATTTCCAACCAGGTTTTAATGAACTTGCAATATTGTTAAAAACACAGAACTTTCAGTTCTCATATGTGAAAAGATTTCAGTTCTTATATATCCTCTGCTTGTAAATATGTAAACAGACACTTGTGATTGGTTGATCGGCCAGATTAGTGAGTGCCGATTGAGTCATGAAATGTGGTTATGGTCCGATACCGATCTCTGGCTGATCAGTCGAAGCATCCCTAATAATTAACCTACTTTTAACTAGTAAAATGATATTCACT
The DNA here is from genome assembly GCF_052040795.2 of Danio rerio. Taxonomy (NCBI): domain Eukaryota; kingdom Metazoa; phylum Chordata; class Actinopteri; order Cypriniformes; family Danionidae; genus Danio; species Danio rerio. The sequence continues at coordinate 25,858,932 of NC_141034.1, read as the reverse complement.
TCTGCTAATTTACTGTTTACACATCTAGAGGAGTAATTCTGAGGGACTTAAATCATCTCAATGTTGGAGATCTCTGAGCCAATGACAATGTAATGATAATCAAGAGCTTGTTGTGCTTTATAAGCACTAATTTGAACTTTTTGCATTTTAAACTTGTCAAAGCCTTTTTTCTGGTAGATAATTAAGCAAATTTATAAAACATAGCCTAGACAAGTGTAATGTAATGTGTATTTATATAGCGCATTTATTGTGCATGGCCATACACCCAAAGCACTTTACAATCATGAGGAAGGGGTGGGGGGGGGGTCTCTTCACACCACCAACAGTTTGCAGCATCCACTTGGATGATGCGACGGCAGCCACAGGACAATGGCGCCAGTGCGCTCACCACACACCAGCTATTTGTGGAGTGGAGAGACAGTAATAGAGCCAATTTGGTAGAAGGGGATGATTGGGAGTCCATGATCGTATGGGCCGATAGAGGGACTTTGGCCAGGAGAAGTGCCATGGGATTTTTGTTGACCACAGAGAGTCAGGACCTCGGTTTAACGTCTCATCCGAAAAACGGCGCCCACTGACAGTGTAGTGTCCCCTTCACTTTTACTGGGGCATTAGGACTCACATAGAGGTTGAGGTTGTCACACAGGTTGAGCGCCCCCTGCTGGCCTCACTAACACCACTTCCAACAGCAACCTAGTGTTCGCTAGTGGTCTTTCATCCAGGTACTAACCAGGCTCAGCCCTGCTTAGCTTCAGTGAGTAACCGGTCTTGGGCTGCAGGGTGATATGGCAGTTCATTCCACTGTATAGTGAGCCAAGCCAAAGCCAAACCTGAGTGAGTAAAACCATTTTAAAAAGCACTGTTACACAGCTGTCTGAAATACCTGATTCTGATTGGTCAATGATTCCAAAGTATATTTTCTCCTGATAACAACCGCTAAATGACGCTAAAATAAACTCATCCAGGAATAACCTTTACTGTCAGTGAATATGCTCAAATGCACATATTTACATCCACATTCTCAGAAATAAAGGTACAGGAGCTGTCACTGCATGGGGCAGTACCTTTTCAAAAGATACATATTTGTACCTGAATGGTCCATAATGGTACCTCAAAGGTACTTTTAGGTACATTTGGGTACTAATATGCACCTTTTAGGTACCACTGTGGACTATTTGAGTACAAATATGTATCTTTTTAAAAAATACTGCCCCAGTGACAGCTCCCGTACCTTTATTTCTGAGAGTGAACTTGTTCTAGATGCCTCTATTTGCTTGTGTTTGTGAATTATGTGTTAGGGAATCAATTTGTAACATTTTAAGTATAATAAAATGATCCAAACTTCCCATCTTAATACTGTAGCTTCAGTCTCCATTTCATTTTCATTTACGCTCACATCCTAATCTTTCCCTCATATGCATATTGCAGGCTTTTATGTCTGCTTTTGTCTGAATTCAGTATGTAGTTTATGCAGAAATCATTCACTATTTCTCCAGGGGGAGAACAAATTGACAGGGAAGCACTATAGCTGATCCTGACTTTTTGGACACAGATAAGTGGGGAGAGAGAGAGTTTTAATTTTATTGCCATTTCAGCTTATATGCCTATGTCATGGCAAAAGGAAAATAGATCAAGTTTATCACTTTTAATAAACACCAATTTTCTATAATTATAAAAATATTCTAACAATTAAAAGTAATCAACAGCAATAAATAATGTACAAGGTAAAATACATAAATAATAATAATAATGATAATATATAAGATAAAAATCTAAAACAGTTTTTTAAGATTTCCTTTTGATAAAAAATTCTACAATTTTAGATGGATTCACATTTAAAAATATTTCCTTTAATGTCTCTCCAGATAAAGATTGTTGTCTGAGAACATTAAAAATGGGGCATTCCACAAGAATATGTTTAACTGCTCGGTTTCTGTTGCAATATAGACATTTTGGTGGTTCTTCTCCTTTAAGTAAATGTTCATGCGTGAGTCTCGTGTGTCCAATGCGGCATCTTCTATAAACAATCTCATCGTGTCTTGAATTAAAACATAAATTAGATTTTTTTTCCCTATTTCAGGCTTAATTTTAAAAAGTTTATTTTCTGGGCCAGATAAGTGGGGCGGGGTTTGTGAAAGGTCAATTGGGAACGTTTCTTCTCCGCAGGTAAGCTAAACTTTTTTTCTTAAACACAGATTTGAGACAGGAAATCTGGAAGAATTCCTGGTGGTCTGCTTCACTTCAGATTTGGCACAGTCAGGATACAAATAAATGACATGTCTTGTTAGTTTATCTTCTCTTTACTTGTTCAGCATGCTAATTGATGAAATGGGTTGCACCATTTGAACCCTTCCCTAAAAGTAGTTTGGGACTATAACATGTCTTTCCCAAATAGTTTTTCTAGCTTATTGTATTGTATAAGCATCAGCAAGGATGGACAGTAAGAAAAGTCCCGGTTTGGCTGAAAAGGGCCTGGAGGAGTAATCCTACCCTATCAACCTATCCACAATCAAAATATTAAATTAATTAAAACCCTAGCCTATTTGTATTGCTAAAATTGTCAAAAAACTTGACCTCACTCAGTATATGCTGTAAAATAACACTTGTTTTTGCAGCCTGTGAGCAGCATAAATTTCCCGCTGAAGACTGCAGACATGTAGAGGATAACAGTAAACAATATAAATTAATGTCTTTTAAGTTTGAAGACCATGTAGGTCGAAGCGTTGTTGCAATAAAAAAATTGAGAGCTAAAGTGGCAGTGAACCGATTTTCTTTTTCCACTGTGTTTGTTTTTGATCAAGCATTGACCTTTGAGAATCTCAGATGTGCGTACGTTTCTGTTTTCTACTTTTATAACACAACACTTTGAGCAATTTTCATCTAAATGTGCATTGAGAAGAAAATTCTTATGTCTATAGCTAAGGATAGAGTTATAAATAAGCTGCAGAACGTATATTAATGCTGCTCTATGCAGATCTAAATATTAACAAAAATGGTAAACAAAAGTGCAACACTATTAGTGCATATATTTCAAATGTCTAATTTCAGTATTAAAGAATCATATTCTTAACGTGCACAAAAGCTACAGTATTATTTTTGTTAACTTATCAACTAAAATTATAACCTAAAACTGCAACAGTACAATCTGAACTGTAATTTTACCATTTCCACCACTATATTATTATTATTATTATTATTATTATTAAACTGCTCTTATAAGAATATGATTTTAAAATATATTTTGTCTCGTGAACATCCTGTGTTACAGGCCTCTGCTGACAAACCACAATGTAAGCAGGCATAAAACAACAGATGTTGCTGCATTAGCAAACTGTTAAGTCTAGATCTGTATTGCCTGTAAAGTCATGTAAATGGAGGACATAAATCTGCACAAAATCCTTACAATATAAGCAAGCAAGAAGTGTATATTGTAAATTTATGTGGACTTTAAAGTTGATTGCCATCTACCAATGTGACTTGCACAGCACTTTTTATATCACAAGCAAAGAAAGGTGTGCCTTGTGACGCTTTATGAGGAGCAGGTGGAGACCAGTATTGTTTTCTATTTTAAAAGCTTTCAAATGACACAATAGCAATTAAAGCCATTAACAGCGTCATAGAGCTGAGCCCTGCACATGACAGCATTATATCTTGAATGTGAGTCAGGAGACAAGAGGGTTGAAGTCTGAGTAAAATCACACCTTCTTTATGACACCACTCAAGGATTTCTCTGCAGTCATCAACTTGTGGCTCCGTGACTCCACCGCAGAAACAGCACAAACACACACTCACACACTCTTTACCTCTCTTCAGTGAACTGAATAAAGTAAAACTCTATATTCAGCATTTCCAATGGATTAAATGACACATTCAGCTTTTTGGCAAAAATAATACAACATTAACTATTTTTTTCTATTATATATCTAAATGGGGGTTGGACAATGAAACTGAAATGCCTGGTTTCAGACAATAATTCATTATTATCCTTTTGCGGCCAATACAGCATCAATTTGTCTTGGGAATGAGAGATACAAGCTCTGAACAGTGGCCAGAGGTTTTTTTAATCACTGAATTTTGTTTAACAACAAAACAGAAGTCAATGGCACTATTCTGCCTAGCCTGCTTTACTGAGGTGAAGTTGGTTTTATATTCACATTGGTTCATTTGTGAACAATATCAACAAGTGGCGTGCTCCCTACGTATATTGTTTTCCATGCTACTTTGAATATTTGGTTTTGAAATAGCATGCAAGTATGGTTCAGTAATAAGTATAATTCCTGTACCTGCTGGCCAACCACTAACCATTCAGTAGTTGCTTTAGGACAAAGGTCGTGAGAGAGTGAGACCAGCGATCCTTGCATGCATGAAATATTGCACATTATGACAAGTTTTGCTTGCTACACAACTGAAAACGTGCTGGATATAATACAGTTTTTTGTTTGGAATTGTAGTATTATAAAGTACTATAACTACTATGCTTTGAGCAGCAGGGGAGGGACTGTTTTTCAAAGATATTATGCTAACGGATAGCACTTTGGCAGATCACCTACTGCATCTTTAATTGTGAGCACATCGTTAGATTATACTCAGTAAGAGAAGATGTAAATTATATCAATTGTTTTGGGATGCTTTGACTAGGTAAATCAAAACCACTAATTTGTTGTTGGACTGTTCTTGACTTTAACTAAGCTAGAGTATTGTAACCATGTTTAAACAGAGCTAACATTATTTTGCTCTCTTTTACAGCTGTAGTGACCCAATGATGGTGGTAATTTGGAGCTAACAACACCATCTTTATGAATGAAACTAAGAGTTTCTCTGCCCTTTTGGTTATAGGTGCTTCTTGGACATTAATCTAGAGATAAACAAGGTCAGAGAGACAAAGAGAGACAATATAATTAGACATATTTCTGAGTAGAAATATGCTTGAAGACTTCAACCAGTTCAAATCGGTTACTACAAATTGTACATTTTTGGGACATATCATACACAATCAGCACAGTGCAATGCCAGGTACAGGTTTTATTTTCACATCCTGCACCAGGTTGGTTAAAAAGCAAATGCACTTGCGTCTATTTGTGTGGTCACAGGCATGCTAGTCTGAAAAGGAAGTGTGGTAAGGGGACTTGTTGGTGCATTGCTATTTTAAAGTGAACTAAAATAAACAGTGCAAATGTCTAACTGATAACTGCTTTAACGTCAATTACACATTTTCATTTTTGTCATATAAACACCGCGTTAGTGAAAGACTGGCCTTGAATGCACATATACACTGTTTGTATAATATCTGACTGCATGTAACTGCATCCCAAATCTCTAAAACTATAAAACTAAAGCAATGTGCACTGTGCTGAGTGAGAGTGCTTCTCTTCCTGTTAAACTGAACAGTGCCATCATCGATGATGTAAGCGTGCACAGGTTCGGAAGGCAGGATGCAATGTGAGTGCAGGCCGTTGGGTGAGGGAGAGGGGTACAATCATGCTATCAGCCTTCCATGTCAGAATCTGATGTTTAACTGACGTTGAATTTTGGTTGTATATGAAAATCGGGTTGAGGTAGAACCCAATGTAATGTATTAAAAAGGTAATGTGTGTATTTATAGAGCCCATTTATCGTGCATACACCCAAAGCGCTTCACAATCATGAGGGGGGTCTCTCCAAACTACGACCTATGTGTAACATCCACTTGGATGATGCAACAGCAGCCACAGAACAACGGCGCCACTGAGCTCACCACACACCAGATATATGGTATGGTATGAGTGATAGAGCCAATTTGGAGGGATGGGAATGATTAAAAGGTCATGATGGGGGCAATTTGGCAAGGACACCAGGGTTGCACCCGTAATCTTTACGAGAAGTGCCATTCGATTTTTAATGACCACAGAGAGTCAGGACCTCAGTTTAACATCTCATCCGAAAGACAAATGTCACCATAATGTCAGAACATGACATTAAATTTTGGTTGCATATAAAAATTGGGTTGACTATCCAATGTCAGTTTGAGGTCAGACCCCAACATTAACTCATAGTCTGACCTCAAACTCACATTGGATTTTGACGTCAACCTGATATTCATACATAACCAAAATTCAAAGTCAGTCTAATGTCAAGATTACATATGTGTGACGTCCAGTGCCTCTTGGGATTTGATAGTAATGCAGTTTAGATTACCACAGTTTGATTTGAATTAAAGCTAGTTTTGATCCTTTTCATACATACTCATATACTGGTACAATATCATATGGCCAATGCAATACAGCATAATATTCATTAATTACAAATGTTCAATTTAAATTAAAGAGGAAACAAACTTTTTACCAATTGAGATCCGTTAAGTGAATAATACACTTTAACTCACAGCTTTGTGAAAAATGACCCTGAGCATGTCAAATGCTGGGAATCTGTTAAAAGTCAGTCTTCCCTGTTGAGACCTAAACCAACGGTTACAGCATTCAGGAAAAGAAAAAAAAATATTTGATGAACAAAACAACACACAGGTCCTCCCTATATATTGTAAACAAACACCATTAGCTCATCTGAATTTATCATCATTAACTATGTTTCCCTCCAAAGATGCAAAAATAAATTTTTGCGCAAAACTTGGAATATTGCACATAATATGTGCAAATAAAGCATTTCCATCCATTGAGTCAAAGAGAACAAAATCGTCACTTCCAGATTAAATGGCGCCAAACATCAAAAGTAAAAACTAAATTTGCGGTGGTAGGAGAAGCTGTGTGTACTTTATTTAATAAATGACTTGTGCCTCAGAAGACAGTATGTTGACGCGAAATGAACAGGTGGTGCAGTTGAAGGCATGGACGCAAAGCACAGACAGTTCACAGTTCTGGAGCTAATTAATAATATAATAACACTAATACTGAAATGGTTAGGGCTTTTTAGAATTGCCAAAACAACATTTTAGATGTTTTACAGTGTGCTCAGCCTGCTGGTTTATCCATTCGCACACATTTTTATCATCACATAATCAAAGTCACATGACTTTTTTAATGCGCATACTTGAATTTGTATGGTAAAAGGGTTTCCATCATAGTTTATGCGCATGTTTTTATCAAATTTATCCTTCTCAGTTATGCGCAAATGTTTTATGAGCCTTTTCCATCAACAGTTTTTTTTCTTTATGTGTATATCCAAAATACACATAAAATAGGTGGATGGAAACATTACTACTGTATTGTACATGACTATATACTGTACAGCAATCCATACTATCATCTATTAGGCATTTATTAAAAAATAGAATTTAAATTATTGTAAAATCTTTTCCCCCTCCCTAATCTAGCTTTTGATTCTCTGAGTACTCATTTCATTTGCATAATTAATACTTCTGGTTGGTATTGCCTCTTGTTGAATCGATAAATGCCTCACCATTTGTAAGTCACTTTAGACAAAAGCATCTGAATAAATGTATTAATTTTGTGTTGCCTGCGTATGTTTTTGACTCTCAAAGTGCTGGTAGCTGTTGACTTCAGAATAACCAAGGAAACAGATTGAGCCAAAAATATTCATCAATGCTCTAACGAAATAAATAATTCAGATACAAAACGTCACAAACATGGTGATAATACATAATTTTTCAAATTCCTAAGCCTAGAAGCAATACTTTTTCTTTACCAACACCACTAATACCTGTCTTAACTATGGTAATTTGGTAAAAAAAATAATGTTTACCATTAGGGCTGTGTGATTAAACAAAATCAAATCGCAATTTGAAACATTGTGATTAGTTAAATTGTAATATCGAATTTATATATATATAAATAAATGATTACATATTAATATATACATATATATAATATATACATATATATTAATTTCCCCCACCCTGCACAAATGTGTGACTGCCGGCTGTGTGTGACAGTCTTACTAGCCAATTTCGTTCTGCCCTATCAGAATTGCGCAATCAAACTACAGCCACAATAAAAAAAGCAGATGAATGAATGAATGAATGAATGAATGAATGAAGTCACAAACACGGAACAAAAACAGGTAACTTTCAAGAGCTGTCACAGAATTGGTGCCACGGATTACAGAGTATTGAGCTTGAGCTTGACTACAAAATTTAATTGTAAATCAAATCGCAATCACAATACCTGTCTGAAAATATTAATAAAATGAAATATAATAAAAAATTGTATATATAAAAAAGTTATAATAAATAAATCACAATTTGATATTTTCCCCAAACGTACAGCCCTATTTACCATCATATTTTTTGTATGTGCAAACCTAGTAAGCACAAAAACCAACATTTACTGCACTGAAGAATTTCAGTGAAACTATTCCAGTGACAATATGTAATATTATCTAACTGGCTGACAAAGAGTTCTGCTCTCTTTTCAAGTATATTTGTAGTATTAACAATGTGTTGCCAACCCAGCAAGTTTTTTTCTGAAGGTCAAACACACACACACACACACAAAAACGCAATGTGCTGGAAAAGCAGTGAACTGAAGTATAAAGATAAGCCCACAAAAGACTTCCTGCCGAACGACCAGTACAGAGATATTAGTGTCTTGCTAAGTTAACATAAATAGATTATAGTAAAGTTAACAGTGTCCCAAAAGTGTAAAGTCTGTTATACAATGTTTTTCAGTCATCATCTAGCTAACACTCTCAGAATGAGGCAGTTTGGTTTTCCAGGAAGGACAGAAAAGAAATTACAATAATTGCTAACAGTGTTCCAGTTCCTTTCCTCCAAGAAGAAAACCAGTGTGTGTGCTTTGCCTAGCATAGCCTTATTTGCACAAATAAAATGAGAAGAACAGAACAGCCACACCAAGTTAAACATTACAGAGAAGCACAGAAAGACAAACTCTTGCATTTAGAGATTAGGACTGAAGATGTTTGTCTCTCACAGGATTTCCTAAAGCACAGAGGGTCACACACAGTCATCCCTAAACAGCTGTTAGTGCTGGTGTTAAGTTAAACGTCGCTAACACCATTCCTCACACTTAGGGTTAAAGATTTGAACAGGCACTTAACGCTAGGAATTAATCGTTGTCATGTCATTAATTTTAATCTTGATTGTGTTAAGCTGGTTCTTTATGATTGTTTCTCGACAGACTGTAAGAACTTGATCCCAAAGCCGTTACACTGTGGCATCTCAAATGTCATCATTGTCAGACTGTATAAAACCCAAGACGTTAGATATACAAAAGCTGTGTCCCAAATGGCACACTATACACTAATGCTTTTATTCACTACGCAAGCAACAGCATAGTATATGAAAGTAGGGTCATCTCAAATAGAAAACTAATGGGTTTTTTACTGGGCAGAAATTCAAACCATTTCCCAGATAATGTTTTGACAGTTGCCAAATTAGTGAAATAAATGGCCACCTAAAAACAGTTCAAAGACAGCAAACACTCAGTATGGCCGCCATAGCAAAGGAAGTCCCACTACCTAGTTGAAATAATAAGTTCTGAATCAGCCATGTGATTCCCTGGGGAAGGGTTATTATAGTTAACGAAAACGAACGAAAAAACGAAAACTAGAATTGAAAAACATTTTTGTTAACTGAAACCAAAATAACTGAAACTGTAGTGTGGACAAACAAACCTAACTGAAACAAAAATTATAGCAAAATGTTGTTCATTTTCGTTTTTGTAAATGTATTCAATTTAAGCCTTTTAGAAGTAAATCTTCATGCTACAAGTTTTACGCCAGGTGTTTGACCTGTACGGCACCTCAGAGTCTATAATCCTGATGTCATTGGCCAGATCAAGTCGGTTCAGTCTTCCAGTCTGCCTCTATGTTGCTCCCATGACAAAACAACGGCTGGACATGACAGAAACACGGTGTCCCTATGAACCCAACATTAAAGTCCCCATGAACCGGAAGTTTCGATCAATATTTTTTTCGTATTGTGACGCAGTTCCTAGAGAAACGGAATTTTAATTGAGTAAACAGTGGGTGTGGCTTGTTTTTCTATCACGGGCTGAATGGATGTAGTAAAAGAGGCATTTCATATAGAAAGATCGGGAAAGGGGTTTTAGAAGAGTTATTACAGCCAAACAAACACCTCCTGCTCAACATTTCTGTTTGTTGTCAAAACTGACAGTTGAACCAGAATGGTTAAATATGTTAGCCCTGCCCATTTCCTCAATATCACGTAATCTGATCATTTAACTGAAAACAAACAGGAAGTGCATTTTCAGATTTCAATTAAAGATTAGAAGGGCAAACTGTTCTTTAATGACATGCACAGATTAATTTTTCACCACAAAACTAGCAATGTTAGCTAGCAAAATCATATGGCTAGTTTTAATTTCTTAGGGACTTTAAATACAACCTGAGCAGACACTTTAAAGTATTAATTTAACACATTCATGCATTATTTTTTACCGGATCCTCTAAGTGAACTAATTCAACAAATCTAACTGAATCATTTGAAACAATCCACGAATCTAATAACGTTAGGCACTTATCCACAAACTACTTACTTTTTAACATGCCTGATACCCCCTCTGACTCGAAAAAATACAATATATACTGAGTTATTAAGTTATTAGAACAGTACACTGAGATCAGATTTGAGAAGTGGTGAACCGATAATACTAAGCATGCATGATTCAACAGATGATGAATCAAACACAAACAGTACATGACAGCCCCAAGGGGTATTGCACAAAAGACTTGAAGGCTATTCAGACTGAATTTAGCTTTGACTCAGTTGCATGAACGTAGGCTAAAATAAGCAAAATTAAGTTACTATGGAGATTTATTTTTCTAAACATGGGAAGATTGTCACAAAAGATCCGGCTCGTGTTAAAGATCCAAACTTCCCATACTGTGTATTTAACATCAGAAGCAGCTAGTTTGCACACATATTGTACATACGGCTGCTATCTTGTGGGCTGTTGCATTTGAATTTGAGGATGAATAGATGGTAATGTTTTTGTGTCAAAAAATGTAGCCTATATTTGGTTGAGTTTTAATTATATAATATTAATTCTGATGATTTTGAATCTTGCATCTAAAAAAATATCCTAATATACAAAAAACAACAAACAAAATATTAAAACCAACACTGAAACGAACAAAAACTAGACTATAAAATATAAAAGCTAACAAAAACTAGTAAATCTGCCTCTAAAAACTAACTGGATTTTGAAAAAACTAAATAAATTCATAACAAAACAAAATCTAAAGCTCTGGACAAATTTGCCTGGCTGCTTTAACAAGTACTGTCATTTGGTGTATACTGTATGCCTGTGTTGATTTTGACAAGAGAAATAACACCAAGTCACATCCACATTGTGTCCTTCCAGTGTCATCCTGCGTTCTTTGCTCTGGGGTTGTGTCTTTGTTCTTCCAGTGTTTGTAACCTAGTCCTCTTGTTACTATTGAAACAGCAGTAAATGAGATTGGTGTCGTGGCAATATTTGTGCACACACAGTAGCTGGAGCATGCTTTAAATGTAATTAAAGTTTAAGCAAAAACATTAATGGGGCAGGTCACTTTAGATTTTGGTGCAGATTTGAAGTACATCATTTAACTCCGAGTTCAGTGAGCAGTTTGGGAGATTTCAAGATTCCCCCATTCATTAAGATTTTAGTTTTGGACAAATTGCCCAGAGGCATCACAAATATGGACGCGGAGTGAACAGACTTTCCTTGAAAGGGACTTTCCTTTAATAACAGTCAAGACTAAAAAAGGACTTACAAAAAACAGGACAAAATGCAGACAATGTGTGCAGTAGGGATGTAATAATGCACCAATGCCACGGTTTGTTTTGGTTCACAGAATTGGGGCCATGTCATGGTTCAGTTCAGTTTGCTGAGGGAGAAGACTGAGCTGTAGCCGTAGCAATGTTAATGATGAATAATTCACTTAACTTAAAAATTATTAACTTAAACATTTCTTATTCTCATCTTATTTACATCCATCCATCCATCCATTCATTTATACATACATAAGTCCAAACACAGACACATACATACATCCTTTTTGTGTGATTTACTGTATATCCATTAGGGCTGGACCATATTGAAAAAATCAGACATTACAATATTTTATTTTTCTGCGATATATTGCGATACACTGTAAAACCTAATAAGTTAAGGTAACTCAGACCGTTTGTGAAAACAGATTGCAACGAACCATATAAAACTGGAGGAATTTAATTAACTCATTACCTTCAACACTGAGTTCAAAACTCTTTTTTTAAATGAGTAGATTTAACTTTCAGTCCGTTTTAAATTAACTACACTCATTTCATCCGATAAAGTTGACTGTTGAGTTTTACAGTGTATGAATACGATTCTATCTATTAGATTGATTGGGATAATTCGGTAGCATAGTGAATCAAACAAATTACAAGGATGAATAAATAAGATAAAGCAAAAAGAAAAGTGGAAGATGCAGTGCTTTATGGTTTTCCAAAGAGTCAAACAGAAGTCAGATTTTATAGGTACAGTAATTGAATAAGCAAATGTTATGTAAAATGTAAAACAACACTGTATACGGTCTTCATTGATGATCAACTATGAACCCAACTCAACATTGCAGATCCTGCAATGTGATTATTGCGAATCAGGCCCGGCCCTAACCAATTTGGCGCCCAAGGCAAGATTTCAGGTGGCGCCCCATCACATCGCAGTAAATTCCACTGTTAGTGTATAGTCATAAGAAACTAAACAGCTTTTTGATCGATTACTACAAGCTGGGAAAATGTCAGATAAATATGCCAATGTAATTAACATTGTAGCTGAATAGATCTAATATTTACACATTTTCTTGAGGAAGGAATGATGGGGTAGTTACAATAATATTACTATTTTCCATAACATCTATGCCCTTCCATAACATAAGCTGACGGTAAAACTAACAGATAGCACTATAGCTATTTAATGATTAGCAATGTTGTCATATCTATCAACGTTGGGATGTTAAAATATGGGACAACAAATAGCTTCAAATGATAGAATACATAGCAAACAATAGAAAATATTGACAATAAAATAAAAGGTTTAACCTTATAAAAATCAATGGCCAATACAAAAATTAAATAAAGCTATAAAATCTATTTAACTTTTAATTGTATTTGCATATTGATTAAAGTTACTATAGTTCTTTAGTGAAGAGCAGCAAATGAATCTCTCATTGTGCTTTGTTTGATAACAGAGGTGTTAATGTAAGGATGCACAGATCTAAAATTAATGAATGAATGAAGCATTCGACTACTTTAGTAACTGTTGTGCTCATTTAAGAGAAAATTAGTTGTGTTTAAAATAAAACATGCAGGATAGAGCAAAAAAAAAAAAAAGAAGCACTTTTCCGACGGTCCCTTACGGAAAGCTCCACTCCGCGCGAGCTCAGCTCTCATGGCTAAACGCATATCCCAAGCTAAACGGAGCAGTGCTCGTTATATCGAGCAAAAAAAAAGAGAAAAAGACAGCTGTGAAACATAACCAGCTTTGTCTTTTTGTAGGAAACACACTTTAGATCTTTTTAGGGTAAGAGGTTTTTAAGTTATTGCCATCTATTGTGTGTCAGGAATATTGAAAACAAAAACAACTTAACCCCGCTCATTTCTGGCGCCCCCCTGGACGTACAGCGCCCTTAGCATTTGCCTATACTGCCTATGCCACGGGCCGGCCCTGTTGCGAATGCACACATTGCGATATTGATAAGATATTGTGCAGCCCTAATATCTGTCTAAATCCAGAATGTTTTTTCTTTCACCACCAAGGTAGAGCTGCACAATTAATCGTGAAAAGATCACGATCTCGATTCAACCCCCTAGACCAGGGGTTCCCAAACTTTTCAGCCCGCGACCCCCAAAATGACAATGCCAGTGACTCGTGACCCCCAATATTCTCTGAGGTGGTGGTTATAAATACAGAAACCTTGTATCCAATGACGCGCACACACACCAATAGACCCAAGTCTATTCTTTGTTTTTTTATGTATGTCAGTGCTGTAAATGGGCTAGAAAGTTTAACCTGGTGTTACAAAATCTGCTGGATCTGACAGTACTGCTGTGTCTTTAGTATAATGTAATTACCCAAGAAGTCGCAATCCAATAGAACTAGTAACTATAAGCTACTATAGTAACTATACAGTAACTATACAGTTTATAGTATTTTTTCTCTTCAGTAGGTTATTTATAAAATACAGTAAGTCTTAAGGTTTAATAAAAATTAATTGATTTTTGAAAATCACCAGGCGACCCCCCTTCATTGTCTCGCGACCCCTTGGGGGGTCCCGACCCCCACTTTGAGAACCTCTGCCCTAGACAATCTTTATCCAGCATTTCTACAATTCTGTCAATCATATTTTAAAGGAGAGGAGCAATGGTGGCCGCACAAGTCTTCACATTGTTTTACATACGTTGTTCAGCAACATGGACACCACCAAATGGTGTTGAAAGAATCACAGGCTGTATTTATAAGATATAATTCACCCCAAAAATGTCATTTCTGTCTTCATGTAATGTATTTGCGAGCGTAAAATCACATGTGACGTGAGCAGACCGCCAACTGTTACCACAGAGAGGGCGGGTGCGCGTGCGCCTCTAAATGAAGTCTACTTCAGTGAACAGAACCTGAATAGGCTGTAAATAACAGGTAATAAAGTTGAAAATAACATTCAGTTTGTGGCACAGAGCGATTGTTTGGGAGCCGCGCGGGAAGTGAACCACTCTTGGCAGTAAAAATGAAACCGAAAGCGTACACAGTGTTGCCGGATGTAGCTGGCTAATTCCAGCCCAAAAACTATCCAAAACCCGCAGTATTGCAAAAAATACCCACCCAGTCTTCTGTATTCACGAAAATAACGTCAGTGACTGATTTTAAGCAGAAAATTACAGATTGTAAGCATATGTCTCAAACACAATAATTCAACATCAGACTTATCAGCAGCATTAATGACCAGGACAAATCTAAAGTCCAGTGTTCAAGTCCACCATTCCAAGTGTATACACAATTTTGCATTTTACCCAACAGTACAGCTGCACAAAGCCTATTGCTGTTTTACCACCTATTTAAGAATAACAATAATAACAGCCCACTCATATTAACCTTTATTTTATATCTACAGAATCATGAGAAAATCGTGATCTTTATTTTAGGCTAAAAAATTGCGATTCTCATTTTAGCCAGAATCGTGCAGCTCTACACCAAGGTAAAAATCCCGACTGAAAAACCTACTGTTTTTCTGAAAAAAACTGTGTGGCAATTTTACTGCCGTTCAAATCCACATCTCTAAGTTTTAAATAGTTTTTGGCCACTAAAACTAGTGTATGGACTTTACAGCATCTTGCACATTAAAATGGACAATGTGCTAGTGCTAGAATAATCTGATTTTCATACGATTAAGAGAACACTCAGATTAAGAGTCTACCATGTAATCAGTGATTTTTGATTAATTTAATCTGACTAAGGTCATAATCCAACTTAAGAAAATCAGAAATCAAATTAAGATATGTGGAGTAGGCCGATAACATTATTGAAGTGGAGTACAGACATGTAAACACCTTAATCAAGCTTTTACCATTGTGTATGATTTGGTGCATTTTCGTGTCCTATTATAGGATATTCTATACACACACAGCTGTTTGACACTATTCTCTGCACCTACCAAGTCAGTGAAGGACCACAGACACCCATACGGCGTGCGGTATCAAATTTAAATACAGTTCATACTTGCATCTAATATCTCATTTGTCACAGGGGCTGGGCATGCCTGAAATGTTCCTGAATAAAAATGCCAAACTGCAGTTAAAGACGAAAAATTTAAAATGAAACACCAGAAATTGCATGAAACTCCGGAGGAAATGTGGATAGCATCGTGATGCAATGATGTTAATCGATCGATGTGTTATAACATGTAAAACAGGATCTTGACAGCAACATTCAAAAAGAAACTTATGTAAACACCTTAATCCTATTATTCTTATTCAGATTAAGGCAAATAATTTGATTACTGATGTTTATGTAAACGTAGGCACTGTCAAGCTGTCAAAACGCCATCTTTACCCCATGTGTATCTAGTGTTAGTTTGACTGGGTTAAACGCTAAATTCTGCAGCAATGTGGATCTTGCGAACTAAAAATATAGGATTGAGAATGTGGATGATAAGGTGAAACACAGTTCTGGGTTTACAGGATTACAAACTTACACACAACATTTTGATCTGTAACAAACAATTAATTCATGAGACTAATGACTAGTATATGTTATGAACAGTGTCGAAAAGAGTACTGAAAAATCATACTCAAGAACCATTACTTTCCCATAAATGTAGTCCAAGTAGAGTAAAAGAACCTGTTGTAAATATTACTTAAAGTATAAGTAAAAAGACCTTTCAAAAGTACTCAAGAATAGTGAGTATTGAGTATTACAGAGTGACAAGCTGATTTGTTTACATGCAATTTCTGTGTGTGTGAAAACGTAACATTCTGTAGTACAAGATTTCGGACATCTTCTTGGACACTTTTAATGCTTCCAAACGTTTTGCTGCATTTATAAAGCGTCCATGTCTTGAGGTAGTTTATTATAATGCAATTTACTTTCTATGTGCGATTTGATTGGACATGAATCGCAAGAACGATTTTTCTACTTAGCCAATCCTCACAGACAAGAAAAAATAAAGTAGCAGGTTGAAGGAGTGTAGTGAAGTAAAAAAACAATAAAACGACACAGCACTAAAAATCTACTTAGGGGAAAGTAAAAGTACACATTTTTTAAATTACTTAGGAAATTACAATTCCTGAAAAACTACTCAATAACAGTAATTTGAGTGTTTTTAATTTGTTACTTTACACTACTGATTATAAAGTATGTATTTTAGTGGTTAAACAAGTCAGTGGTAGATTCCAGATGTCGTCTCTGAGGTAAGGTTGATCACATTTTTGAAATCTGTAAAACAAATCTTCAAGCGGAAGATTTACTTAGTAATAAACGGCCAATGTAAAGACTAAACAACTAACTTCATGCCTAAACAAAATTATTTAATCTATGATCTGTGACATGAATGTAGTACTTTTTGTACATTTCTAGCATTTAGTCCTTCACCATGACCCCATCATGATGACGGTTTAAACACATCAGCTGCCGACCGAAAGTTCTTAGCTTTCTCCTTTGCGTTCTAAGAAAAAGGTCTAACAGGAAAGGAGGTTTTACAGCAAATGTCACGTCCATAATGCTGGAATTGCTTTTAAGCAAAAACTGTTCTGCCCAATAATAGAAAAGTGTCATTAACCATAATAAAGAATGATAACCTTGTTTGAATTTATTTTGTAATAACCAGCTGGATGTACAGTTTGTATTTTGTTTGTTTTTTATATATTTGTTATCTTTGTTGGCACGGTGAAAAAGATAATGGTATAAAGAACCCAAATGCAGTTTGGCAAAAACAAAAAACACTATTAACTTGGAACAGTCGAACATAATGAAGTAATGGAATACTCAACTAAACCCAACTGCTTAAATACAAAGCTATGAGTAACAGATGACAAAAATAACTAATGACAAAATGAATACTAAAGAAAAAAAAAGGCAGTGACTGAACAAATGAAAAAACAGAAGTGATAAAATAATGAGAAAGTGAAGATGAAATAATGTAATGCTGCTAGAGCACTCTAGCATCTACCCAGACACATCTTGATACAAAGTTATGCTAAAAACATCTACAACACTCTAGAAACCACATAGTAACACATAGACAACCACTCATCTTAGGCATTGCGTCAGCAGGATTTGCTTGAGAAAATACCCGAACGTGTAAAAATGTTATTATTTTACCCTAACTAACAAAGAAATAAAGATGAAACCAGTAACAAGAGACTACACAAACACTGAGCAAGCGAGATTTTCTGTATGCAAACTAGCACGGAAACAAAGCAATGACTAATGTAAATAAGGTACGGCTATAAACACACGCACAAAAGTTCCTCTTGCCTGGCAGACTGCTTCGGGGAACAGTCAACAAAGGAAATGTTGGACTGGGATAGAGTTGCCACAGAAACAAATCCTCACCTCTGACCCTGCCCTTAAGATCGGACACCCTGTCCAACACACCCGGATAAACTTAACCTCGCCTACAGTACTATCTCACATAATATATCCAGTGCCTTAGCGCTTTTACTGCCTGCTCTACCAAATGGTTGACCATATTTTGACTGCTTTAAATAATGGCTTACACACACAGCATTGCTGGTTTACAAAAAAAAAATCTAATAAAAAACAAATTATGTTGCACTACTACACTTGATTTTGGTTTTATTGTAAAAAACAAACAAACAAGAAAACATGTTAAATGAGAATCTGAAATATTTTATGGCATACTTCAAAAAAATAAAGATGATTTTAATATTCAAAGATGTTTTAATTATATTATGTTTTTAAGTAAATTGGTCCTACACTTTATATTTTCAGATTTTTATAGTATATGTATGAACTCCGGTACTTTTACAAAATACCGACATATCTACCACTTGGTAGAGGTTGATATTTAAAAAAATAAATAAATAAAATAAATATAAACACACATATATATATATATATATATATATATAATAAAAAATAAATAAAAATAAATAAAAAAAACGTATATAAAAAAATCTTACTCGTATAGGAACTTTTCAAACCGCGGTATACATACATATATACATATATATATATATATATATATATATATATATATATATATATATATATATATATATATATATATATATATATATATATATATATATATATATGGCTTGAAACAACGACGTCTTGCTGTGAGTAGGCATGGGAAGATAGATAACCAGTTTTAAGGTATACCGCGGTTTGAAAAAGTCCAAGTTTTAAAACCGTCAACATTTTCTGCAATACCGTTCCTATACAAGTAAGATTGTTTTATATACGTTTTTTTTATTTACGCTTCACTCCCATTCATGAATTCTCTCGTGGAGCATTATG
This sequence comes from Danio rerio, assembly GCF_052040795.2. Lineage (NCBI taxonomy): Eukaryota > Metazoa > Chordata > Actinopteri > Cypriniformes > Danionidae > Danio > Danio rerio. The sequence goes on along the minus strand of NC_141034.1, from coordinate 25,839,994 downwards.
GGATAGCGCAGTGTGCATGGCATGAATCTTGCCGAAGTAGTAAGTCATCCGAGTACTTCTCGGATACTGATTTTCGAATTCTATGAATTCGGACATACTACTCAGCTCTCATACTGATTTTAGCGTACTATATACTATGGAAGTATGCAATTTTGGACGCAGCAATTGTGCTCAAAAGATAATTTTTTTTGTTTTTTTTTAGAACAGTAATCATAATACAAGGTTAACATACCGTCAGAATCTTATTCCGGCCCATGTCTAGCTGTGAGACGGCACTACCCACTGCGCCACCCAAATGGGAGTTGTATTGGTTTAAATAAAAAAACTGTAACCGTCCCTTTGGATCTCCCCTGGTATTTTGATGCCTTCTGTTTGTGGCATGTTAAAATCACGAAATTGTATTGAAATTTGTCACAAATGCATTGAAATATACCGTCTTATTGTTGAAAAAGTCTATTGTGTATTTTTAAATTAATGTTTTATTGAAAGCTTCTTTGGCTATTAGCTTATATATGTCTTTTAAAAACAAAATCAATGAATATGGCAGTAATCACAATACTAGTTCAATAAACATAGCAGAACCATGGTGTCAGCATAATAATATGTGATATTGGGATGAAAAACATGGTAGGTGCCAAAATACTTCATGTGTACTTGGAAACCTAGGCCGTATTGGGTTGAATATTTAAAATATATGGACATATCACAAAATGGGGTACACACATAAAACTACTTTTGCTGCTTGTTCAAACTACTTATTTAAATTGAGTTGAAACGGCACAATTATTATGTTTTTTGGGGGACAACTTAACATTTTTATGTTCTACACACTTAAATTTATAAAATTGTTTAACTTAATCTATTTGTTTTGGAACAACATGAAGGAATTGTGTGAAACACAGCAATAATCACAGTCAGATGAATGCCAAAAACATATCAAGAAACACAGTGGTAAAATGGTGATACATGTCCAGTAAACGCTGTATAACATGTGTGACATGGTAGTACCACGATATTGGCCCAAAAAGCAGTATTGAAATACATGACTGAAAAAACATGGTATCATATCAACATATCAAAAAACAGCAGCATTCAGACACATACCTCCAACCCCCCACAAAAAAATAAATATATATATATATATTAGGGGTGTAACGATTTATCGTTGTACGATTTATTGCGATGCAAAAATGTCACAATATGCATCGTGGCGTTATGACGATTTGATTACGATATGACGTCCGTTCTCTTTTATTAGTTGAGCTGTTTGCATGTGAGCTATGTTCCACCTGCTGTCGCACGTGAGTTCAGATTGCAGCAGCAGTAATGTTAGCAGACCAAGATGAGTGGAGTTGAAATAGAGGATGGCCCATCCTCTCAAAATCAGATGTCTGGCAACATTTCGGTTGTACAGTCATTGCTTTAGACTCGTCCGCTTTTTGACACGCATACTGGGTCAACATAGCCAAAGTTTTAAAGTCTTCATAGTGATTTACATACTTTGCACAGCGACATGGATACCTCCTAATGGTGTTGAAAGAGTCACATACTGTATTTATAAGGTACAATTCACCCTAAAATATCATTCTGTCTTCATATAATGATGTATTGGCGGCCGCAAAATCACACAAGACGTGAGCTGTTACTACAGAGGGCGGATGATAGACGCGCGCGTATGGCAAGCCGTTTTAGCATTTAAACCTTTGATCTGACTATCCATAAATATATTTAGAGATATCTCTAATTATATTTTGACTAGTCATAATTATAATTCGACTAGTCAAAATATAATTAGAGATATCTCTAAATGAAATTAATTAAATATTAATGAAATATATTTATGGATAGTCAGAACAAAGGTTTAAATGCTAAAACGGCTTGCTATACGCGCGCGTCTGCTTCAGTGAACAGAACCTGCAGGTTGTGACTAATAAAGTAGTTAACAACATTCAGTTTGTGGAACAGAGTGATCTTTCAGGAGCCGCGTGGGAAGTATAAACAGCACTTAGCAGTGGAAATGAAACCGAAAGCGTGCACATTATTTAAACAATCATATCGCATTTTAGAGTTATGATTACGACGAGCATTAACCCTTTTCAGTACAGAGGTACACAAAAATGCACGTCAACATGATACACTTGATAGCGCCTACATCAGCGACGCCGAAGAAATAGTAAACCTGCCTAAACTGCTGAAAAGAGCCACGACTGTCCTGTGTAATGAAAAGACGGCCACCCTGTTACTCATCATGCCCAACATGAAGACAGCCATCCATAAAAACCTCTCAGACAGATACACATAAGTTCAGGATTATCTTATAGAACTGCTGATTACTGCTGATTATAGAACTGACTGCACACACAAAAAACGCAAGTGACCAAGCAAAGCCTTAAGCTCTTACTGTTAAATTCAATTGAATAGAAAGCTTATTTTTTTTGCACCTTTACTTAAATTGTTCCTTAATTTTGTCTCTGTCATTTCAATAATATTTTTAAAGAAGTTTTTAAATTGTTTTATTTTCCAGAGACAGGCCTGTTTAATATATTTTCTAAAAGAAGGTTCAGTTTAACAAGTTGAAACAAAAGAAATACATAAAAAATAGTTTACTTGGTAAAATTTGCATTTCATTTAAATTTTCAATTTTTATTCCAAATATCGTGATACATATCGAATCGAGAACATTATATCGTGATACACATCGTATCGTGAGCTGAGTGTATCGTTACACCCCTAATATATATATATATATATATATATATATATATATATATATATATATATATATATATATATATATATATATATTAGGGGTGTCACGATTTAAATTTTTAATCGAAATCGATCGAAATTTATGCTCAATTTCGATTATCGAATCAAAAAATAGAATTGTCGATGCTGCCACGCCCCCATGTCACGTCAGCTTGGCTTGCCAAGCGGGAAAAAAACAGGCTTGTTGAAGTGCTTGTTAAACTGCAGAAGCAGGAGACCCGTCGACAGAACTTAAACCCTCTCCTCTTTCAATGAAGAAGCCGGTGTGTAAGCATTTTGGATTTCCAGTGAGTTATGTTGAAAACGTTCGTGTTGTCGACAAAAAAAAACACAGTTTTGCAAGCTCTGCTACGTACGTATTACGTACGGTTCGTCCGATACACAACACCGGCATCGTGATCCTCCGCCCGCCCCCGTTGCAAATCCGCTCACGAAAAGTACACACTCAGGCCCTGTTTACACTGTCTTTGTTTTAAATGGCATTTTAGAACGACAACGATTTGACATCCACAGTGGCGTGTAGCGTTTCTGAGCAACCCTCCTTCCTCTCTACCTCTGAAAATGCACATCAAGTGACCACACAGACGCACTCACAGCCATACGCTCGAGACAGCAGGTCCAGGCAGTCAGAGGACTGCTTCAATCTTTCACTCCCTTGTACTCATTTTAGCGAACACCTCAGATACTGTTGGCTGGTTCCTGTTGGTTGTGGGTCTTTTTTACCGACGCCATTATAACGACACAGATCACTGCCTATTCACGAGTCCCGCAGAAAAAGTGATTGACAGGTGGTAATTATGTGTGTATCTTGCCTTTATAAACAAAGACCATGCAGGTCAGGTAGTTTAAACGGTAGGTTACAAATAATTAATTGGTCATTAATTAATTATTTATTCATAATCGAAAATCGAAAATCGAATCGTGCCTTTAGAATCAAAAATGTAATCAAGTCATCAGTAATCGAGGATTTGGAGGATCGTGACAACCTTAATATATATATATATATATATATATATATATATATATATATATATATATATATATATATATATATATATATATATATATACATACAAAGACCTGGTAGGTTTTCATTTATGATTTTAGATTGAAATAAGTGTCTAATAATATCACATACAAAAAAAAAAAATTGTAGTACAATGATATATGCCCATGGGAGTATTTCAGTATACTTCTGTAAAACATGATACAGGTCAAGAAATATGGATGTATCATGATGATTTACGGCCAGAAACCATATTGAGTTATGCGCATTGTATGTATAATGCTTGAAAATTTGGTTAATATAACAAAAAAAAGGCCAAAAACAATGGCACACTGTTGTCATCTACACAATCAAATGCACTTGCCTTTTGTTTAATAATTGCTAAATGGCTTATAACACTTAACTGGAAAAATCCTTCCCCACCCAGTTACATACATTGGATGCATGATCTGATGCAGTCTATGCAAATAGAAAAGATTAGATATACAGTTTGCAGTAATACTGAAAAATTTGACACTATCTGGCAACCCTTCCTCTTACACTTTAAAAATAAAAATAATAAATAAATAAACATGTATATATTATGTGTATCTGTATGCAAGTATATAGCTGACTTATTTTCCCTGCCCCTGGCATAGTTATGAATGGAGATTGTTTTTTATTTTCTTTATTTTATTATTATTTTTTAAATATATATTATTATTTTATTTTCTACTGCTGTACCCTTTGAGTGTTTGTATTTGTTTATTCTCTGTACTGTTGTTGTTGTTGTTGTTGTTTTTTCCTTAATGCATGAAAATGTAATGTTGTTTTATTCAGAGAGAAAGAAAACGTGAGCAAAATTGTATTCTACCACCACATTGGAGCAGTTGATGTCTAATGATTCTGTGTATCTGATGCTGTGGCTCTCTGACTAACATATTTCAATAAAAAACAGAGTTAAACTAAAAAACATTGGCACACTGTAAAAAAAATTTGGGTTGCCCTAAAATTTTAAGCTGAATCAAATGAGTTCATTGAACTTACATTATGTACAACTGACTTAAAACAGCTTGTGTAACTTATAAAATGAAGTTAAAACATAATTAAATTAGTTTAATAAGTTACAATGACCTAAAAACATATGCTGTCATGACTAATTTTTCATATCATTTTACAGTGCAGTAATGGGTTGCATCTTAAATATATGGCAGTACCATGAAACATTCTACAAAACACATGCCACATGTATAAAACCCATGGGTATTTTCCAAAAAGCTCAAAATAAAACTACAGTGCATGGTGTCTAAAAACCATACAATCAATGTCCAAAATAACACAGAACAGTGGATCTTCTTATGAGTGTGGCTACAGAACAGAAAAGTAAGCCTATTTTTTCTATTTCATAGAAGTATGAAGGTCAGCATCATCATCATCATCCTCATCTCCCATCCCCCATCTCTCCAGAGGACCGTGACCCCCTCCATGAGTCAGATGACCACATCAGCTGTCCGACACATCTACTGTCCTCCTTTCACTCCTTACGCCACATCTTATTATGGCAGCACTTGTCGGACATTTCATACACACACTCCACTGAGTTGTTCAACTTCTGTATCATCATATTTCTCTTGCTATAAGTAGCAGAAGCGGAAAAGTTACATCTATTTCTCATTCACATTATGATCGCTGCACTTAACAGGACACGAATGTTTTCATCAAACTTTATTATGTAATGACATTCCCATACACTTGTAGAGTATGAATAGAGGCTCGTTTCGGTCGCGTTTACTAAACAAGAGAATAGAAACACACGCTTACCGCTTTTAGTTGTTCCAGTCGGTCCTTCATATTTCTGTCTGCTGTTTAACACTATCCAGAAAATAAAATAAATAAATAATAAATAGGAAATGTGACAATAAGACGGTGAAAGTAGCGTCGGAGCGGTTCGCGAAGTCTAGATGTTTGCTCCTGAACTCCGCGGATTCCTGCTCCGACACAGAGTCTTGTTATTCCACCAAAGGTCCATGCAATATGGCTGCTCTCCTCCAAACCAGTAGTTTTTTTTTCATCTAAATCTATCCGCTCAGAGGATTAAAACAACAGTTGTGTTCAGTCTGCTTAATCTGTATTCCTCCCTCTCCCTCTCTTTTCTCGTTATAATCGTTTAGAAAGAGCTGTTCTTTCACGCATGCTCTCTGCCTCTCTCTCTCTAACCTGCACCGCTGCTCTGCCCACGGTCACGCCCTGCGCGGACAGGACACCTGTGTGCGCGTGCGCGTAACTTATTATTTTTAACTTATTAACGTTTATTCTTTAAATTATTTTCAATTTTATTTTTGCTAGATTGTTTGCAACCACTTACCTTTAAAATAGGAAATCCAATGAATCACTTCTTTCAGTACCATAAATGAAGAATTGATTTATTAATTTAATGAGATTTACTTTCAGACTCAGTAGGTTGAAAGTAAAGTAACTTCTCTGCAGTTGGCTTGTCAGTGCTAAATCACTTTTGTTTTAATAAAAAACTAAGATAATTTATTATTAAACATGTGTAAGTCGCGTGATTATTAAAATGATATGCCTTGCATATTTATGGCTATTGATAGGCTCTTGATAGGCTAGGAACAGCCTATCATTCTATTATTTTTCATATATCCTGTTAAAAGATTTTTGTGTTCATCCTTGCTACAAGCAAAAAAAAAAAAAAAAAAAAAAGAAAAGAAAAAAAGGAATAAACTTAATTGAAACAATTTATATATGGCATGGCCAATAAAAATACAATGGTCCTTTACCAGATAGTTTTTCAATTTACTTATAAAGATCATGTTACTTCAGTCATGTTGAAAAAAAAAATCGAAATCTTGAATCGGTCAAACTTTATAAAATAATCTAGATTTTTGTTTTTGCCAAATCGCCCAGCCATATGACATATGCATCTTAAAATTGGGAGGGTTTTCTGTAAAAGAAGACCATATTCATCAATCTACTCCGATGTCCCAGCAAACAGTAAAGCGTAAATTCATGTAGAATTTTACTTGTTGCATGAGTCTGAATGTAAATCATTTTTGTATCCTACATTTTTGACGGGACATATTTTACGGTTTTGTGATAAATATTACATTGATTGATTAACCCTGAATAGTGAATTCAAACATCCAAAGTAGCATATGAAGTTCCAGCTTTAAAAAAGGAGCTTGAAATAATGAGGAATACAGAAGCATTTTGACACCAAGCAAATTTGACAGATTCGCATTAATTGTTGATATTGACTCTTTAACTTCCACTAGTATAAAAAAATTAAACAATATAAATAAATAATCTGTTTAAATTGTTCCTTAAACCACTCAATTAAACATTTTTGTTTCGTTTTAATGATAAACTTACCTTGAAGAGATGATGCCAACCCTAACAGGAATAAATAGCCTAGACGATGCCAACCTTGTCAGGACTTTGAGGACAGCCTTAAGCAATACACAAACTGTTCTTATTTACTGTAATGATCAGATCACTTATATAGGGTGATTCAAAAAGAATACCACAACTTCCGGGTTGATGTCACTCGAGTGTCTGGAAGGGGTAATATTGAACATCTAACTTGTTTTCTGCTAAACAAAACTCGTTAAGCAGCCTACTCTTCACATTGATTAATTACCCAAGGTTCCATCATGTGTCTTTGAATAAATACAGATTTTTATATTCTTTTTGAATGACCCAAATAAATACACACAGATAACCTTTTTTGTTTTAAATACACACCATATACTTTACAATTGCAGGTTATAGCCTATAGTCAACTGAACCTTTTATAAAGCTGCTCTGGAATGAAAATTATTGAGAAAAGCACTATACAAATAAACTTAAACTGAATTGAACTAACCCTACATTAGGTCAATCAAGTAGCTCCTATGCCAGATAAAGAGTTAATGCAGAACATGGAACTGAGAAAACAGTTTAAATACACTGAAAACAGATGATCAACAAAAACAAAGAACAGGTGTGTAAAATTATCGGTAACCATAGCAACAAAATGACAAGAATGCATAGAAGAGCATAATGCACAACAGAACATTTGTGAAATGGAATTAATTCTGCTAAATGTAGCCATTTGAATTCCAGATTTTAAAAATTGTATTAAATTTGAAAAAAATTTAAAATATGAATTTAAAATTATTTGTAGTGAACTACTTTAAATTACGCGATATTAGCAGTTTGCACATTATTTTTGTACTATTATTACCATTTTTATTTTACCTTTTGTCGGATTGCTCAATATTTATTACATGTCCGTAACTACTTTCCTCTGAAAATGCCCAGACAGACAATTAGAATAACCTCTAATAAATGCACTTGGTAAATGTAAATTAACTTTGTTTTCTAAAGCTGCATTTCTGGTTTAGGTATGCACCTTCCACACACAATGAATGAAATTTCAAATAGGCCTAATAAGCCTTACAAATCAAATGACTTAAGTCAGTCAGCTGACAAATCAATGGAAATTCATTCTGTATGATTTAAGTATGCCAGTGTATATACAAGAACAATTAATACCTTAATACCTTGTAAAATAGCATTTAAGACTTTTTAAATTTCTCTACATTGATTTATCAACTTTTAATATTTTTTAAGACTCTGCGGACACCCTGTATGCATCTCTCTTGAATTCACACGAAACTTTATAATAATTCAGTTAATTTAGACAATCCCTTGTCAATACATCATCTTTTTATTGAATAATATATTTTTTATTAAATACACAGCAAAATATGGGGACCCAAAACAACTCTATGGGTGTTAATTTCAACACTTTGAAAGTGTCTCATGGGGTCCACTCAATACAGAGTTAAATCAACACTTTCAAAAGGGTTGGCACATTGACACCGAAGTAAGGGTTAATTTTAACTCTGGGCAGAGTTAAAAAATGTACCTATATTTAACACCGCCTGGTGTAATATATTGTTATTTTATTCAACTCTCTTGAGTGTAAATATGGTAAAAAGGTCAAATAGACTGTAAATTACAAAAGAAAAAACATTTTATTTGAAAACATTCACCACTTCAACAATTCATTCAATTTTTAAAATGCAACAATGTCAAGTATGCTTTAAATGTTTTATTAGTACAGACAGTATCAACAAAATATGAATGACCAGTGCTCAAAAAGGCTGTTTCAGTCCTTTGGTCCAAACTTGATGTTTCATCAGAGCAATTTGAAAGTTCAATATAGCGTCACTCATAGTTTTCTTCTGAATGCATAGTTTTCTTCTGAAATTACATTTTAAACAACTTGGCGTGCAAATCTTTCACTTCTGGTGTTTCCTTGGTCCACCATATCAAACAGAGCAGTTTAAATGAAGGTATAAATGCTGTAAACTTGTGTAAAAACAAACTGGAGCTAGGAAATCTCATCAAGCATGTCCTGTGAATGAAGTGCTTCCCAGCCACAGGATGACCTTTTTATCCATGACGATGTAGTAGCTGCTGATCGCTCGTCTGGTGGTTCCTGATGCACGGATATAGGGTGAAGCTCATCTAAGAACTCTTCAAGACTCCAGCATGACTAAGAAAAATGTTTGAAAACAAATTGCAATCAAATTCTATGATATATTTAAAAGAACATTTAAAGTAAATAAAACATTCAAGAAATCTAAACTCACCTTTTGAAAATCTACATGATGATCCACAACTTGACTCTCCCAGCTGGTTGAGGTGACAGGTTATGGAAAAGTAGAAAAAACACATACATCACTGTTGGATCTCCAAAAACAATTAGGTTAACCACTATGACTAGAACTGGAAAAACAGGCAGCTGTCTGTCCAGAATCCTGAATTTAACACAACACTTGGAGCAAAATTTAGAGGAGTATAAATTTTTTTTATATCATTTAGTGATGCTGACTTTCCCAAAATATTGGCCACAGTGTAAAAAATATTCATAAATTTTCTGTAAGTGTGTGCGTGTGTGTGTGTGTGTGTGTGTGTGTGTGTGTGTGTGTGTGTGTGTGTGTGTGTGCGTGTTTCTTTACCAGATTCAACTTGTTAGGCCCTTTCAGGTCCAGTATTGAGGCCACCTATCCTGGAGTCTAGCAGATGTTTCAGGTCCAAATATAATCTAAAATATTTGGATAAGCAGAAGAGGAAAAGTGCAAAGCAAAGAGCAAAACATTATTTAAATAACAGTTCACCCACAATACAAAACTTATCACCTTCATGTCATTTGTTATTCTTTAATGCTCTAATACCCTCTCAGCTTGTGAAACAAATACAGAACTTTATCAAACATACCTTCATTATTATCACCACATATGACCAAGAAGGTGTGCTTGGTCATTTCACCAACTCTGGAAATACACCATCCGTCTCTAATCAGCCACCGTCTCAGGGTCTTGTGTTATTGTATAGAGAACTGTGGCTGTTAAAAAACAACACATTAGTATCTAACACATATGCATAACCTTCAGATAAAAAAGAGAGATGAACATCACAAAGTATGCCTCACACTTTTTCAGATATCTTTTGATTCAGATGTTGATTATTGATAATAAATCTACAAATCAAACCTGTACCATCATTAGGCTGCTCAAATATGAATCAGTTGATTAATTTTACAGACTGGTGGCTGTTTACAACGCACTAAATTGTCTTTAATATAACGGAAATGTTGTGTACAGTACATGCTAAGTTTAGCCTATAGTTTTAAGCACAATATCATGCGGGAGAAAAAGCTTGACTAAGATGTTCCTGACTACAGAAATAGCCTAACTTACTAACGTCAGACATCCCGAGTTGGGAAAATCATTTTCGGGGGATACAGAGTTGATTTGCGGGAGGTAGCGGGAGAGATGAGTACCTGAAGAGCGGTGGGATGAGTTGCGCGCGACGTACATGAAGAGCTGGGAGGGATGCGGTGGAGAGGGGTGTGCAAAATGTTTAATGACAGGGCGGGAGACGCGCGATTTCCGGGAGATTATCATTCATTTGCGGGCATCTACTTGGGCATCTGGGAGTCTCTGTGCATTTGCGGGATAACGTTAACGTTAGTCCCGCAACTTCCGGGAGACTTCTGTAACGTTAAATGACTGAGAAAGTGCAAACGCGGTCATTTAAAGACATTAATGTTAACATTCCGGTTGTCAACACTTAACGTAATATAATTCAAGCGTACGTTATCACGCGAGTCTATGGACTAACAGAATATGGACGGCCACGAATGAACCAGTTTAAAATGGCCGCGGTGTTTAAAATAACCAAATTAACGTACACGAATAACAAACAATCATATGTTTTAGTCAGGAAGCCTTTTACAAGTAAGCATATGTTCATTTACTCACCAGATATGTTTTAGAAACTCTCCAAAGCTCATGGAAACCGTCCTGTGTTGCCGTTAGCATCCGGGCAGAGTAGGCTAAGTTAGGCTGCTCCGGGGATTCCCTCGCTAGTTTGCTTCGAATTAAAGTAGAAGTGTCGATTTTATTTTACAGATGGGTAACAACGCACCAAAATGGCATTAAGCGTTGCAGAAATGTGTTGAACATGTACATTTGATGTTTTATGCACTATTTATGCGTAAGCATATATACAAAACATTCTTGAAAAGAAGTGAATAGTAATGCAGTTAAGCTAGATACACAAACGACCATGAATGAACCGCAAAAGTTTAAAATTGTCATTCCATTCTAAAGTTATTAACTTAACAATATGTTTACAACTGTATTTCCTTAAAGAAAGTCAGTAAAATACCAACATTTAGGTAGTTTGACTCACCAGTTGCTGTTCTAAACCTCAGATGGAAAATCCCAACAAACACACAACGTTGCCTCAACGTAGCGACCTTCCTACAACGTTGTACCAACATTGCAAAAAGGTTGAGGATTCTACGTTGTTTCTAAAGGTTGTCACAACGATGTCATAAGGTTGCCATTTAAACATCATGAGGGTCGCACCCAACAAACACAGTTACGTTGTAGCGATGTCTGCACAACGTTGTATTTTTTCAAAGGCAACGTTGCCGCTTACGTGCTCGCTACATTGTCACAACGTAGAAATGTAAGACGTGAGAAGGCTGTAGCAACGTTGTCGTGCGACATTCAGCAACCGCGAGGCGGCGTTCTTACTACTTGTATTAATATTTTTTGTGGCAGTTTATCAATACTGCCTAGAATACAGGATAAGCAGCAATTCTTTTCCAGTATTGCTTAATATGAAATATTGTTCATTTATTTTTCCTATTTAATTTAACAATTGCATGTGTAAACTTTAAAGTGTTTAAAATAACACACAAATGAATATAATCAAACTTTTTATTATATATTTCACAACATTTAATACATACAGTACACATCTAATTATAAGCAAACAGTATATGTTTAGAGTATATGTTTAGATTATATATATATATATATATATATATATATATATATATATATATATATATATATATATATATATATATATATATATATATATATATATAATTAAACTAAAGGGTAAACAAACAAGAAAAGCAAACAAGAAATCATTAAAATGTAAATATACATATAAATAAATATATAAATTAAAATTCAGACACTGGGCAGTGAAGCTCTGGACTGGAGAATACAGCAGACCGGGGAGCGCAGCTGAAGACCAGTCGTAGTTGTTGGTATGGAGAAAGCAGTCAGAGGAAGAAACAAATCCAACAGATAATCCAGCTTCAGAGATCCACAGCAGACACAAGTCAAAATAGGCAGTGAACAAGAGAGGACAGATGGAAACAACTATGACTAGCAAGTTATTGAAGTTTCAGACATTTATTGTAATTTCATTACATATAAAATCTCCAGTGAGTAATTATGTAGCCTACTTTATTTTATTGCTTTAATATATCATATACCAAAATTACATACAATTAAATGAATTTAGAGATACAGGGAAAACAGGTTTGAGTTAACAGAAGTCAGAGTTAGTCTCCCAATACTTACTTAAATTATGAGAAGAGAAAGAAGAGGTCCTATAGTTGTGGCGTTGCTCGCTGTAAATGGAATGTTAAAATTAGTGTCATTTCAATAACAGCTGTACAAAATAATAAAGTAATTTTTCATAAGCATGATCTATTTTCCACATTATGAACATGCTGTTTTAGGTAACGATACTACATTTATTATGATAGTAAATAGAGTAGTATACTTCTTACCTCATTCAATTATTCTTTCCATAGATCAGGAATTACAGCAACACTGATCTGAGGTGAATTCAACAGCTGAAAAAATTCTGAAAGACAAGTTACATAAGTAATTTGAAAACAACAGTGAGTGGTTAAACAATAGAGTTTTATGCAACTTACACATACTTAAAATCCAGAAATTATCAATAGAAGATTACCTCCATGTGAAAATAGCCTGTTGAGCAAAGAAAAGAGTGGGTTTTAAATAAAACATCAAAAGATAAATCAAAATAGAAATTTAGACTAGCAGACCTTTTTATTAATATCTATATTAATCAGGCATATGAACATCAACTTATATACTTTAACTTATAGGGATAGCTCACCCAAAACTGACAATTCTGCCATTTAGCCTCATCCTTTATTTGATCCAAACTTATTTAGCTTTTTTTCTGCTAAACAATAAAAAAGATGTATTAAATAAAGCTGGAAAACTGTAACTATTTAATTCCATAGTGTTTTCCTACTATGAAAGCAAATGCTTACAGTCTTTAATGTTCAACAGAATAAAGAAACTTAAAGGTTTGGAATCACTTAGGCTATTATTTACAGGGCAAATAATTCGTGAGTACATATCATTTTTGAGTGAACTGTTCCTTTAACGGGACGCAAACTGCACAGAGATGTTTTGTATTTAAAAGTTATTTTGTGTGTTTTGTAAAAAGTGGATCGGCTCGTGTGATAAAGTATCAGACTGATCACTATGGATATGGAAAAAACTGAACTTCAAAAACATTATTTTCCATTTGACTAAAGACTAAGCGTAGGTAAATAATCAGGAAATGTTTTATCGAAAGATTTAACATAATGATTTTAATGTTGTTGCCGTCCGTGAACGGAATGCTGAAATGTTACTCGCTCGTAATAACTTCATTACGGCTTTTGTGTGTGTGTAATGTTGGAACAGATTGTTGTCGAAATCGTAGGTTTGTTTGAATATTCACGATTTACGTATCTTATTTAGCAAGAAGAAATAAAACAATACTCACGTCTCCTCGGTCGTTGATGAATGAGACGACGGCTTGTTGAAATTTAAACTGATTCAGCTGTGACCAGTAAATGTTGTACAGTGGTCGTCCACGCCACCCAAGCACAACCTAAAGTATGCGGCCCTCGTGATGTTTAAATGGCAACCTTATGTCATCGTTGTGACAACGTTTAGCAACAACGTAGAATCCTCAACCTTTTTGCAAGGTTGGTACAACGTTGTAGGAAGGTCGCTACGTTGAGGCAACGTTGTGTGTTTGTTGGGCATGCTTTAGGTTGTGCTTAGGTGGCGTGGACGACCACTGTACAACATTTACTGGTCACAGCTGAATCAGTTTAAATTTCAACAAGCCGTCGTCTCATTCATCAACGACCGAGGAGACGTGAGTATTGCTTTATTTCTTCATGCTAAATAAGATACATAAATCGTGAATATTCAAACAAACCTATGATTTCGACAACAATCTGTTCCAACATTACACACACACAAAAGCCGTAATGAAGTTATTACGAGCGAGTAACATTTCGGCATTCCGTTAACGGACGGCAACAACATTAAAATCATTATGTTAAATCTCTCGATAAAACATTTCCTGATTATTTACCTACGCCTTGTCTTTAGTCAAATGGACAATAATGTTTTTGAAGTTCAGTTTTTTCCATATCCATCGTGATCAGTTAGTATGATACTTCATCACACAAGCCGACCCACTTTTTACAAAACACAAAATAACTTTTAAAAACAAAACATCTCTGTGCAGATTGCGTCCCGTTAAAGGAACAGTTCACTCAAAAATGATATGTACTCACGAATTATTTGCCCTGTAAATAATAAGTGATTCCAAACCTTTAAGTTTCTTTATTCTGTTGAACATTAAAGACTGTAAGCATTTGCTTTCATGGTAGGAAAACACTATGGAATTAAATAGTTACAGTTTTCCAGCTTTATTTAATACATCTTCTTTATTGTTTAGCAGAAAAAAAAGCTAAATAAGTTTGGAACAAATAAAGAATGAGGCTAAAATGGCAGAATTGTCAGTTTTGGGTGAGCTATCCCTATAAGTTAAAGTATATAAATTGAGGTTCATATGCCTAATTAATATAGATAGTAATTAAAAGGTCTGCTAGTCTAAATTTCTATTTTGATTGGTCTTTTGATGTTTTATTTAAAACCCACTCTTCTCTTTGCTCAACAGGCTATTTTTACATGGAGGTAATCTTCTATTGATAATTTCTGGATTTTAATTATGCGTAAGTTGCATGAAACTATTGTTTAATCACTCACTGTTGTTTTCAAATTACTTATGTAACTTGTCTTTCAGAATGTTTTCAGCTGTTGAATTCACCTCAGATCAGTGTTGCTGTAATTCCTGATGGAAAGAAGAATTGAATGAGGTAAGAAGTATACTATTCTATTTACTATTAAATGTAGTTATGTTACCTAAAACAGCATGTCCATAATGTGGAAAATAGATCATGCTTATGAAAAATTACTTTATTATTTTGTACAGCTGTTATTGAAATGACACTAAGTTTAACATTTCATTAACAGCGAGCAACGCCACAACTACAGGACCTCTTCTTTCTCTTCTCATAATTTACAGTAAGTATTCGGAGACTAACTCTGACTTCTGTTAACTCAAACCTGTTTTCCCTGTATCTCTAAATTTATTTAATTGTTTGTAATTTTGGTATATGATATATTATTAAAACATTAAAATAAAGTAGGCTACATAATTACTCTGGAGATTTTATATGTAATGAAATTACAATAAATGTCTGAAACTTCAATAACTTGCTAGTCATAGTCATTTCCTGTGTAGTGCTGTTGTGTCAAGCTCTGATCTGTCCTCTCTTGTTCACTGCCTATTTTGACTTTTGTCTGCTGTGGATCTCTGAAGCTGGATTATCCGTTGAATTTGTTTCTTCCTCTGACTGCTTTCTCCATACCAACAACTACGACTGGTCTTCAGCTGCGCTCCCCGGTCTGCTGTATTCTCCAGTCCAGAGCTTCACTGACCAGTGTTTGAATTTTAATTTATATATTTATTTATATATTTATTTACATTTTAATGATTTCTTGTTTACTTTTCTTGTTTGTTTACCCTTTAGTTTATATATATATATATATATATATATATATATATATATATATATATATATATATATATATATATATATATATATATATATATAAACTTTATTTTATACTGTTTGCTTATAATTAGATACTGTATGTGTACTGTATGTATTAAATGTTGTGAAATATATAATAAAAAGTTTGATTATATTCATTTGTGTGGCATTTTTACACTTTAAAGTTTACACATGCAGTTTTTAAATTAAATAGGAAAAATAAATGAACAATATTTCACATTAAGCAATACTGGAAAAGAATTGCTGCTTATCCTGTATTCTAGGCAGTAATGATAAACTGCCACAAAAAAATATTAATACAAGTAGTAAGAACGCCGCCTCGCGGTTGCTGAATGTCGCACGACAACGTTGCTAGCCTTCTCACGTCTTACATTTCTACGTTGTGACAATGTAGCGAGCACGTAAGCGGCAACGTTGCCTTTGAAAAAATACAACGTTGTGCAGACATCGCTACAACGTAAATGTGTTTGTTGGGATGGCGTCTGGAAAATTCTTCAGTGACTGGGGCTGCATGTATTCCCGGATGTTGGAAATAACACCACCAAGTGTTGAAAAGATAACTCCTTGATTTCGCACTGAATAAAATCAATTCTAACTCTTATTATACTCATTTATCAAAATCTAACTCTTTAACGTCAACACTTTACTCTGAATTGCTTCAACACCGAGAATTTAACTCTGATGGATTTGCTGTGTACATATTTGGAAATCTTTAATTCTTGACCATTTTTGTAAGTTTTGAAAAATATTTAAAAACAAATATGTGTTCAAATATAGTTTCTACAATTAGGCAATATTTGCCTGTTTTTCCTGTGTTTAAAAAAAAAAAAAACTTTAAAAATATAATTGCCTACTAAAAATGTTTAGGAGTATATGTATTTGATTAAAAAATAATTTCATCTCATTTTTATAAATAAGTTCATCCACATTTATTGTTAATTAGAAATGCATTTTAAAATATATTTAGAATATTTCAATAGAACTGTACTCTATGATAAAGCTGTAAGATACCAGGTGTTTTAGTAACAGTAAAAGTGGAGTCAAAGATCAATGTGTATTGGCCACTTCAGCACACATGAAGCACGAGAGCTGACATTCATTAACCCTCTCCTTTATCAACACTAACCAGGAAAGCAGAATGCCATCGTGTGTCGGCTCAGTTTGGATTCTCTGGAGGAAATGTGACGGCCTGTGGTTTCTAACCAATCGTGACACAAGAGTGTAATGGCTGTGGTGTTTAAAGCCCTTCCTCTTGAAAGTTTGACTCAACAGACCGCTAATGGCATAAATTACGATTCTCTGCTCTCTAGTGGCCACATTGTATTATTACGTATTAAGTAACGAAGACGTAGAAAATGTTACGATTTTTACACAGGTTCAGCATTTTACATATTGTTGAACTTTTTATAAAAAAAATAAATAAATAAATAAAAAAAAACGTATGTATTATTTTATTCCCCAGGTAGCTCTTGACAATGCAATGCCCATTTATTTGCGAATACATTATATCAATTTGCTGTGAACTGATACTCTTGTTAAAAGGTCCAGGATTGGAGATGTAATCGCCACAGAATACTTCAACTTAAATAAAAATGCTTACAGTCGTCAACATTTGAAGTTTCATCAAAATTTATCAAAAACTACTGAACATTAGAGGAGTGGGACAGTTTTAACATTTTTTTTGCATTTCCTTCAGTTTTTCAGTGTTTTTGTGGAAACCCAAAACATCAATATAATAAACCCAAATCTTTCAGACATCCAGCCACATTGCTATTAGCCTATATGTGTACATGTGATAATATATGCAGAATTTAAACTTGAACAGATTTAAATGTATTTCATCAGGCTAGATTTAATTTACAGCTTTTTGGTAAACATAAAGGTAAATGAGTTAAATTGGCCACATAAAAACAAACTATTACAAGGACAGGCAAACATTTTTTTACTGACAATCTAGAGTGAGCCTTTACTAAACTACTTCTTTGAACTATGAAATAAGTTAATTGATCTAATAATTATTATTTTAAATTAAATTACATTGAAATCAAATTTAAACTGTACTTTGTTAATATGGCAAGCTTTTAAATTAGTTTTGTAATTGGGGACAGTTGCAACAGAATGTTGGAACTATCCCAACTCTGTCAACCCAGATTAAACTCTCTATGCTATAGGGAGATACAATGAATAATTAAAAGTACACAAATAAATAATTCACAAAAAACGATTAGACAGAATGAGAAATTTTCTGAATATTGATATTTTTTAAACTAAAAATGAGTTTTATACTGAAAGAATATCAATGTGGCTGAGTTTTCTCAAATTGTAGGAGGGTCTAATTGACGAACA
Source organism: Danio rerio (assembly GCF_052040795.2). Classification (NCBI taxonomy): domain Eukaryota; kingdom Metazoa; phylum Chordata; class Actinopteri; order Cypriniformes; family Danionidae; genus Danio; species Danio rerio. The sequence goes on along the minus strand of NC_141034.1, from coordinate 25,821,548 downwards.
AGTCTTGTGTTGCAACTGTCTCCACTCCCCCCTGCTTAAAATTGTCTTAATTTTGATCCACTTCAAATGTTGACTATTGTAGTTCCACCAAACTTTACGATAAAATGGGAAACTTAGTACATTCTAAAATATACCACCATTTAAATCAGGGTGTCCAAACTCGATCCTGGAGGCCGGAGTCCTGCAAAGTTTAGTACCAAACCCAATCAGACACACATGGGCCAGCTAATCGAGCTTACTAGGCTTTAAAAAATGTAAAATCTGTAGGACACCAGCCCTCCAGGACCATGTTTGAATATGCGTCCGAATATAACTGACTACATTAAAATGCATTAAATTGTAGTTTTAAAGAATCAGTTATTATTAATCATCAGCTTTTAAATATAATGTTGATTAATGGGAGCCAGATATTTCAGCTCCATGGCTTCTCGGCTATAAGGAACCTACTACCCCTGGACCTAAGGAGCAGTGAGTCTTAAGTCTAGCACCTGCATCTCCTAACATGCATTTAATATTTTGTTCAGCAACGTTTCATCAATTGTTTTTATTTGTTTAGGGATGACTGCTGATGCTTGTTATAACTTAAGGCGCCCTCAAATGTCATTTACAAATAAAATGAATTATTAAATGGCAAAACAATACACATAAAAGCCAATTTTAATCTAGGAATTCTAGGTCTAATGACTCACTTTTTAAAATAAATTTAAATGAGAGCTGTGTAAAAATGAATGGCACCCAAAACAGGCTTGATTTGACAATTTACGTGTATATTATGTATATGAACATTGCACGCATATTTAATAAATGTTTCTATAACGTTACTGGTACAAATTGTATATAAATATCCATGTAACAATTGTTTTGTATTGTTTTATTTCTAACCATGCGTGCAGCACAAGTATTAAATACAAAAACATGGTCAAAAACTTTTGGATGCGATTAATCTTTATCCAGCACTAAATACGGTTGAAATCACAGCACAGATTAAAAATACAGAGTAGCTGATGAATACAACGATTACACAAGATACTCAACCAATAGTTTTATTTTCAGAGACATTATCAAATTCAGGTCAAATAAATTGAGGAGAAACCAGGCAAGGTTATATTGAGAATGTTTTTATTCCAAGAATTCCTCTAAGTGCTTAGAGCCTTACATATCGAAGTAAGCACTGGGACACTTAGCCTGCTCTCACACCTTTGAGTGAGCGAATGTGTCAATGTGTAGGCATGTCTGCATGTGTGTATCTGGTGGCAACAGTTAGCATGTCTACAATGAAATCAACCACACAATTTACTCAAATTCAAAACACAAAACAAAAAACCGAAAATTGAAAAATAAAAATATTCTGCGCTGGGGGAGGGAAGGTTGTACAGTAAAAGGGGCAGGGGAAGGACCCGTCACCAGGAAACAGTGACATCGCCTTGAGGTCAGAGGCTAACAGGTTAAAGATCGTCATCTTCATCTGGGAGAGCTGTTTCTGATGCCACCTAGAAAAAAAAAAAAAAAAAAAGAAAAAAAAAAACATTACATATTGAATGAAGTTTTGGCAGTTGCAGTAAGTTTGTATGTTTGTGTTATGAAAAATGTACATACTTTCAAGTCGTGCTCATACTGTGCAGCAAGTGTTGGGTCCATAGCAATTTCAGGTGGTGCAAGAGCAGGCATTTCCACAAACTCCAGATTGGGATCTCCAATCAGCTTCCGTGCGAGCCACAGGAAGGGCTTCTCAAAGTTATAATTACTCTTGGCAGAGATGTCATAGTACTGAGGAAAGAGAGAGACATCACATGAATGATCTGACAACCTGAACTGGCATTCACATCCACAGGAGAAACATCCTGAACACTCACATCACAACAGAATAGAAGCATTGACAAAATCTATCAGTGTATCAGATTAGCCAAAAAGTAGCATGAATACTTCTGATGCAAAATGTTGTTGATTGGTTTTTAAAATGTGGGTTTTAAATATAAAAGCGAAGGCAGATGAACATGATTTCACACTAGTGGTGCATGATTACAGCAAAAATGGACAGCTTGATATTTCGATTTTCTGGATTGTACTGTGCCGATATCTTGGCTGTTTTATGACTTTTAGATAAATGGAACAAAATCCATCAGTAGGTACCGGCCAGTCTGTGTTGTAGCTGGGTTAACCACCCAAAAAAAGGAAATAAATAAAAAAGCTCTCTCATGCACTTGTCATTTCAATCCTAGAGGCCTCACTGTTTTTTGGAATAGAAGTTATTTTAGATGAAATCCAAGCACTTTATGAAGCTCTATGTATAGAATATCCAGAAAAGAAATAAGTACCATTGTCAAACCATTTCACGTAACCCCAGTCATTCAACTAATTAAAGCTCAAAGAAAAACAAAACGAACAGTAAAAACAACCATCATAAATGTCTTGCACATCATGGGAGAGTGTGCATTTGCACTACAACACTTGCGTATTGCACTACAGACAACAAACACTTTGACCAGTGACCCTGCACCATGACCTGATGCAGAAGAGTAGACCTTGGTGAACAAAGACATTCATTTTTTTTCAGTCGATCCAAGTGTTTTCGGCTCTTTGTATGATTACAACAAAACTATTAAAGTCACATGGAACTTCTGTTTGGTTTGCAGGACTGTGGATGTTGTGGTCCAGGGAGTCAAGAGAGCTCTTGATTTTATTAAAAATATTGTAATATAGATTCTGGCAATGGGTTAGAACCAAATGAGGGTGAATAAATCAGTTGAATTTTTGGTTGAACCAATCCTTTAATGAGAAATTAAATTTAAAAGATAAAAATGATCCATTCAAACTGATAATTTATAAAGAAACAAGCAATTATGAATGAATCATTAAATCATAGACTTTTAATAAAATCTTATTTAAAAACAAGAGCAGAGATTCGCAAATCTGCTCCAGTTTTGTTTGGAATTGTTTGTTTATGATCACTTAAAAGAAATTTTTAAATGCCAAGTTAATTATGTGAATTTTGCATTCACAACTTTCAGTTTCACCAATTAACAGGCTGCAAAGTTAAAGTTTTTGCAGGGTTTCTGCAAGTTTCTTTTAAGTAAATTTTAAGACCCTAGTGAATTAAATTTTAGAGACTTACACAGATCAAAACATTAAGGATTTATTTTTTTAAATGGGCCAGCTACTTCTGTAGATAGTTTTTTGGATTAAAGGCAAATCATGTAAGGAATGTTAAACTTTAGTTTTCCTTCCCTGGATAGAGAACTTAATTTGCAAAAAAAAAAAAAAAAAAAAAGAAGAAGAAGAAGAAAGCTTAGATATGTATTGCTGATCAGGTGTCAGCTTCATAGGGTGGTTTTTACCTGGACAAAGAAAAATGAAGATTTGTTTTAAATGATTTTTGACCTACAACCCAATATTTAGGACCTACAACCCAATATTTCAGTGGATTTAAATTGTAAGGGCTTAAATTGTGTTTTTTTATTTTATTGAAGACCTCACGAATAAACAGTTTTGAATATTTTGTCTGGACAACAGTTGAACAGCAGCTCACACTAAATTGACAGCAATAAAACAGCACTTCATTTCACCCATCTAAATGAATTAAAGTCTGTCATATTTAGCGGAAGATTAATTTGATAAAAATCAGGAAGTGTTATATGAACTAAACCCATGCATGGATTATTTGTTGACGTTTCTATCATTCTATCTTTAAAATGATGCAACATACCTGTAGATTCTTCTTACGGTGAAACACGATGCTCTTTGCTTTGACCTTCCTGTCCTTGATGTCCACTTTGTTACCACAAAGCACTATGGGAATGTTCTCGCACACGCGCACCAAGTCACGATGCCAGTTGGGCACATTTTTGTAGGTCACTCGAGAAGTTACATCAAACATGATGATTGCACATTGAGCTAGAAAAACAGAAACACATGTTAATCCACTGTTGCCTCATCAGCAAAGCATATAAACAGAAGAGTTTCATACCCTGGATGTAATAGCCATCTCTCAGGCCACCGAACTTCTCCTGTCCGGCTGTGTCCCATACATTATATTTGATGGCTCCTCTGTTAGTGTGGAAGACCAGGGGATGTACCTCAACTCCAAGTGTAGCTAAAACGACACAATTAAAAGCAGCATATTAATGTCAGGATCACACAAGTCGCACATTCTTCCAGAAGTTTCACTGAGATGTCACCTGAATAAGTGTTTCATGTGAAGCAAACACTTACCAACATATTTCTTTTCAAACTCCCCAGTCAAGTGTCTCTTCACGAAGGTGGTTTTCCCCGTACCTCCATCACCTACCAGAACCAGCTGTGGTTGGGGGGAGAAAAAAAAAATTCGACATTAGCAAAACTAGCATCACATAAGCAGCCCTTCAAATTGGTTAGACAGACCTTAAAAGAAAATAATTGCTTGGATAAAACAGTCATTTATGACCTCACAGATACAATTTGCTATAGATTACACAAGGGCATTACAGGCATAGATATAAAGATGGGATCTAACCGCAATGATCAATTTATTATTAGTAATGATGGAAGACTATCCCAATTGTCAAATTGTCAACCCAATTTGAGTTTGCACTTAAATTATCTTACGTATGTATATCAGGGCTCGACAATAAGGACTGCCCGATGGCCCAGGCCCAGCATGCGAGACACTCAGGAGAGTACACAATTGTTACTGGCCCGATCAGGGTGCTGCCGTGTTGCTAAAGTTTTATTTTGGATGTGAATGTTTGTCAATCGTGCCCAAATAGGGTGCTTTTCACACCTTGACATTTTTTACGAAACCGATCTTGTTTGCCCAGTAAGCGTGGTTTGTTTGGCATTTGTAAAACTAGTAATCGGGTCCTGATCTGCCCCGAAACAATTGGTCCGAGACTGCCTGAATGAGGTGTTCTCGGCTTAATTGAACAACTCTGGAGTGGATCAATTGTATTAACCAAAAGATCCAATAAACTAACAAATCAGGCTAAATCCGTGTTTTATGGTTGTGTAATAGCCACATATATGGCTTTACGAAGTAAGGGTGTCACAATCCTCCAAATCCCTGATTCGATTACATTTTCGATTCTAAAGTCACGGTTCGATTCGATTTAAAAAAGAACAATTAAATAATCATAAATGAATAATACAGTAAATGAATAAAAATAAGTTACAAACATAATTGCCATCCGGAAATCACTTTCCGCGAGACTCGTGAATAGGCAGTGATCTGTGTCCTTATAATGGCATCAGTAAAAAAAGGTCCACAACCAACAGGACCAAGCCAACAGTATCTAAGGCGTTCGCTAAAATTACCAAGTACAAGTGTAAAAGTGAAAGATTGAAGCAGTCTACTGACCCGCTGACTGCCTGGACTGCTGTCTTGAGCAGATGACAATGTGTGTGCCTGCCTGTGTGTATGTGGTCACGTGATGTGCGTTTTCAGCGGTAGTGAGGAAGGAGGGCTGCTCAGAAATGCAAGACGTCTGTGTGGATGTGGATCATTATAAAATGCCATTCAGGGCCTACTCACACTATGCCATCCGTACCGTGCCCAGGCCCATTTCACGGATCATTTGAGAAGTGTGAGTGCGCTGAATCGGGCTCAACCACGGTTCACTTGGCCGGCCCTGGCCTGGTTGGAAGAGGTAGGCCTGAGCGCAGTTCACTTGGGCTTTGGCGCGGTACGCTTGTAGTATGAGTGCAAAATGCGCCAAAGCCCGAAACTGAAAGCGAGACGTCTATTAAGTAACTTTTATATGAATTTATTAATCATTCTTACTGTTCAGTGAACACAAACTGCCGTAGGTTATTAAAGACATAAACCCCTCACTGCACCACAGCTACGCTCCTTCAGCAGACCTCCTCATTCCTGCAGCACAAGAGCTTTATGATTATGAGCGCCAAAAGTGGCGGATCTGTTTGGCAAAATATTTGACTCTGGTCACCGCATCCCTAATGACTGTTTGGCGAAATTTGACTGCATATCAAACGACTGAAACAATATAACTAGAGAAATCTCCACTGTGCTGCTGAGTGAGAGCGCTTCTCACTGAATAGCACAGCAGCGATGACGCAAGCCTGCCGAGGCCTGATTGTGGTGTGAGTGCGGGCCATCGGGGGAGACGGGAGAGGGGACAAGCGTGCTTTGGCACGGTTCGAGGCAACTGTACCTAGTGTGAGTATGGCCTTAAAAAACAAGACTTATTAATGTTAAGGGCCTGACTGGATTGGAGGGTGGAGGATCACGATGCCGGTGTTGTCTATCGGCCCAACCCTAATACATAGCAGAGCTTGCAAAGAGTCTTTTTTTCCGACAACACGAACGTTGACAACATAACTTACTGGAAATCCAAAATACTTCCACACCGGCTACTTCATTGAAAGAGGAGAGGGTTTAAGTTCTGTCGACGGGTCTCCTGCATCTGCAGTTCAACAAGAGTGTTTCTTTTTTTTGGGGCTTGGCAACATCGACGATTCCATTTTTTGATTCGATAATCGAAATGGAGCATGAATTTCAATCCAATTAAAATAGAAATTGTGACACCCTTATAACGAAGAGAGAAATACAAGTGGGGATATCATTCCTACCGGCAAATGTGCATTTGATATCAAATACGAAAGTGAAAGCATGCCAAAATATTAATGAGCCGTTTATTCAATAGAAAAGCTGACAAATTACATCTGATCATTTTCTTCATTTTAACTGTACAATTTTTTGCAATAGGCCTATTGTTAAATGTTTTGTTTATTTCTGCACTGACACCTCAAAAGAAAGCTCAAAATTGATCTGCTTCCAACAGGTTTTTAAAAAACATTAATTCAATAAATAGAATTTTACAAAACATGACAACTAAAATGAAGCTATGAGAAAGTCTTACCTCTCTGATTTATATTTGGTGATAATGTGGGCATTAAAATTAAAAGATAGATAGATAGGCGGAAATATATACATCTATCCATCCATCTCCCCCCTCAAATTTAAATACATCACAATTGTATTTCTTTTAACTGTCAGTTGTATTTAAAGAAAAGTTATGATGAAGCAATGTTTTGCTTTTGACATTTAAAATTTGTGGCTAAAAATGAGCTATTAACTTTTTTTTATGGGGCCAGTGAAAATTTTGGCAGGGCAAGTAAAAATCCTAACTACTGGCTTGATTGGGCCAGTAGAAAATTCTTAGCACTGTATAACCCTTTTACAGCTTGAAAAGAAATTAAGATATGGATTTTTTTTTATATCCTATAAAATACATCTCCCACATGTAAAACAGTGATGGTCAATGGGGTAACATTATACAAATGTAATAAATTAAGATCTAAAGGTCTAATTGTTTTTAAAATTTAATATACAGCCACTACTATCAATAAAGCTTCATTTTATGTCATATTACATCTACATTTCAACAGGGCAAATTAATTTTAAAGGAAATCAATCCTGGGTTTAGGAATCAATAGAAAACACTAGAATGCAAGTATGAGGCAAGAAAAACTATCGGGCAGTTTGTGGAGGTTAAAAACTATGAGAAACATCTAATTTAAAACTATACCATTAGGAATAATGGCAATAACTACAATAGCAATGGTAATTTGTGTCAACAAAAGTTTCAATATTATCCAACTATAATAATATTGCTAAAGGGTCAAAATTAGAAGATTCTGCCCTGGTAAGTCTTGACAATATTAAATTATATAAAGCAATGTTGTACAGATTGTTGTAATAGACTATAATACAGAAACTAAAATAACAAAATATAAAACAAACTGGTTAAAGACAATTACACAAATTTAACATCATTTACTAAATAACTACAGTTTATTAGTAATAATAAACAATTATATGTAGTATAGTATGTAGTAAAAAATATCCTTAAATTCAGCATCAAGTGGGTTCTCGCGCTTCAATGCACTCGTTATCAGCAAGGAGTCTGCGAATTCACTAACGTTACGAAACAGTTTAGAAACTTAATGTGATGAACATGTAAACACTCAAACTGGGGCTTTAATTTGTTACCACAGACTGTCGTGCCTTTAAAGTGAAAGTGTAAGTTACCTTAAACTGAACTTGTGGCTCGTTCTCCGCCATCGCTGTACTGTGAGTGTGTGTTGGTCTTTGTGCTGCAGTCACTCTGCGGGAGAGATGGCGGGACGGTTAGTCACATCACACAAAGGCCGCACCAATTCCAAATAAAGGCCACGGGACCACAAGATTACTCAAATAAACCTTTTCGAGCCAATATTAAAAACAAAACCGCTTTTAGAACTTAAAACAAACAAATGTAATGCTCATTGAACAACACGCAGATCTAAATAAGGGGATGCGCGCGAACACACGAGGCCGCTGCCGCTGAAGCCTAAACTTCACAATACAGCGGCCGCCCGAAGGCCTCAAACAGGCCGTCAACATGAAAATCAACAAATAGCGAATTTAGTAGTTTTTAGAAATCCAGAAATTAGTTTAGTTGACAGAACTTAAAACGAAGTAAGTGTTGTTTCCGCGGCTCCAAGATCGCGCGCTACCAACAACTCGGGATGGCGCTACGACAGAGATGAGCCATGATGAAACACTCAAAACTGCACATCTGCGGCCAATAAAACGATCAGACTGACTTACTAGCGCCTGGGCACTGCAGAAAAGCTTTCAGATGTGTTTAGTCGGCGCTGAAAATAAAACGTGTTAGTGAAAAGAGTGTGTGATGAGATGAACGCAGTCGTTCCGCACTCACCGGTGTTGAAGTGATCGAGGAAGAGAGCAAATGGCTGCGCCCGCGCGGGATTCAGCATGGCTCACATAAACGCTTCCGCCCCACCACGTGACCTGCTGCTGCCGCGGGACAACAGCGTCATTTAGTGGCAGAAGAGCGAACCTTTTACAGCATATCACTCAATTTTCTTCGGCTTTAGTTCTTACTTTATCATGAGTGAAGAGCGAATAGATTAAAGGCATAAGTCACCCAAAATGAAAGTTCTGTAGACATTTATTCACTCTTTACTTGTTTCAAAACTAACTAGTTTTCTTTTTTAAATAAAAACCGACATTTTTAAGAAAGCTGGAAATCTGTAACCTTTGAAAGAGATGTGTGCACAATTTCCAAGACAAAATCCTGCCCCAACCAGGCAATGAATCTTCTGCCCGCTGAATAAAACGAGAGATAAAGGTAAGGAGCAGGTTGCCCTCTCAAGTGTCACCTTTGAGGACAGAAACACTGAAGGTAAATACATACAATTGTTACATTATGAAATTCAATTTGCACGTACGTACTAAAATAGTAATACAGCATGTTTTGGTCGATGTGCCCCTCTTTAGATCAAGATTCTTTAATAGATTGTTCTCTGAGTCATGAACTTCAGAAAATTGAGCAGAACGTCCAGCTCCAATTCCATTTCCAGCAAGACATCCAGCTCCAGCAGCCCGTCCAGCTTCAATTCCAGCAGCCTGCCCTTGATGATCAGCAGGTTCAACATCTGGCTCAAGACTTCAACGGTATATTGACCTTTATATGTATTTTGTCAACAATGTTCATGCTATGTTCCAACATCATAATATGTGTTAGCTATCTACCGGTACTTAATGTTTTATAGAAGCCTTTTTTCCTAAATCGAGTTGTGGAGACATGTGAAATAACCCTAAGGAAAGTTGTTCCTAATACATATGGAAATATTCCTTTTTATATGTTCACTAATGATAACTCCAATTACTTTACTTTTTGTAGGTGACATTTTGGGCTGCTATAAAATTGTACAAAAGCTTGGTAAGGGAGGACACGGCACAGTCTTCAAAGCGATTTGCTTGATGGACGGTCTTGAGGAACTACATTTTTACTCACTACATCTTAGCTAAATGTTTCTCTCACTGCCTGTTCAGGTCCTTTTATTGTGTCACGTTACATTGAAAACGTTTAATAAATGTGACTAATTCACCAACATTACAATTGTTGTGTTTTGTTAATCAGGTGGCATTGAAGGTTGTTTTGAAGAGGAACAATATGGATTATCTCAGCATTGTAGTTCTCTTGATTTTTAGTTCAAGATATGTTAATTATAGCCAAAAAAAGAATTTTCAAACATCACTGACAACAAATTTCTATCTTCTACAGCCTGGTCATCCTACTCCCCTTTCATTAGAAGTTGCACTAACAATACTTGCTAACGAAGGATTCCTCAGATCATCCAGATGCTGGAGTGGCAGGAGCTGCCAGACTCTTACATCATGGTTTTGGAGCACCCCTTACCCTGCAAAGACCTTTTTGACTTCCTGGAGCACTATGAAGGAACCCTCAGTGAAGACGTGGCACGGTACATCATGTGGCAGGTAGTGCAGGCTGCCCACATGTGCTGTCAAAGAGGAATCCTCCATCGCGACATTAAATTAGACAACCTGCTAATCAACAAGGACACCTATGAAGTCAAGCTTATTGACTTTGGGTGCGGTGACATCCTAAAAACATCAGCCTGATTCTGTGGTATATTGTCCTTCAAGTCTGTAGTTAAGGACCTAAATTCTAACAAGCAGCTACACCATATTTTGAAAAGCATAAGCTTTCTTACTGTAACTAATAAAGAATATCTTTTTTTCCAGGAAAAGAAATGTACAGCCCTTCTGAGTATCAATCAACAGGCGGATACTACAGCAAATCTGCAACCATTTGGTCACTGAAGATCCTTTTATTTGAACTGCTGTGCAGAAAGCCTCCAGAAAACATTGACCTGGACATGACCCATGCATGGCTGTAGTCAAAATTTGGATTGTCAAATGGTGAGCTTGCCATTCACCACAGCACATTAAGCCAACTGTTAATCTAATTCACACGCTGTAATATTTCAGTACTTTTTCAAGGGTTTTGGACCATCAAATCTTATTGTTTGGATAAGGATTATCAAAGCAAATAGATTTAGGTAATGATCTTAGATAAGAACTCTCCCATCTTTCTCCACAGAGTGCTGCAACCTGGTTCAGCCTTGCCTGCAGAGTAGCTGGATGCCAAATGCCAGACTGATTCGTTTTTTTATTTTTCATTTTGACTACATTTTAGTCTTATAATTTGTGCAAGGACCTTCAAAAAGTCTTTGGTCTAAAACTGCCAAACACTGAGCTGCCATTCTCCATATTCCAAAAGGTTCTTGTGACCACAAAAAGTTCAGCACATCACTTTCAAAGGTTCTCAGTTAGATTAGCATTTTGCTGACTGACATGCCTTGCAAGTTTCCTGCCAAGTAACAAGACATTTATGCCAATACCTATGGTTCCTTTACCCAGCTGCCTCAGTTGCAAATGTTTTGGACAAAGCTGTACTAAAGGGTCCTTCAGTTTCTGTCATTATTCAAAGGAGGGATGTTACCTCAGGCCACAAAATCCGGGGCCTTCTCTTCATGAAACTCTAGCAAAGCATTGTTTCACAACCACCATTGTGTCTGTAATGGCTTGCTGAGAAGAAGCTCCTGCCCTGTCCTCATCCGAGAGATCTGTCAAGACTTACAGATCCTGACAAAAACCTCTTAGGAAAGCTCATCTCCCAATTCCTAACATGCTGTATAGAGGGAGCCTCTTGAGCATGTTGAGCAGCTGAATCAACTGAACTATTTCAAAACACACACAATTATTTAAAGAAACTTTGTTTACAGATTCTGAAGTATTATGTTTATGCTTCTATCTCTTCTTTTGAATTGTTTGATGCACTCTCTGTGGTGCACTGTTTGCACCAGGTTGCATTATGCACTTTACATGGCCAGACCATTTTATTCCTCAATCCTTGGTTCTGTGGGTTTTTGATTTGTTTATGTATCTCTGTTTTGTGTAGTTGTGTGTGTTTTTATGTGGCATCTAGATTAGCATGGTCTCATTTCACTGTGTACTGTTGAAATGACAATAAAAGCTCTTTGAATTTGAACTTGCTCATCTCACTATCTAAGCCTTCTTGGTTTTAAAACTGTACATGTTGCTAGGTTGTTTAATAAACTAAGACAAAAACCATAACCACAGTGAAAAGAGCTTAGGATGAGCTGCAGTGGGTACCGACCTCATGGATCAGACCAACTGACCAGTCCTAATATCAACAGATACGAAGAGAAGAGCTCAGCCATACTACATGACTGCAGATGGATTTCAATATTTGCATCAATATGGAAAACTGTTTTTTCAATAGAGACAGGAATGTGTGTTTTTTTTGTAAAATTGATACAAAAGTTTCTGTTTGGACATTGTGTTTGCCCATGTGAAAAATAAAATAATAAAACGTAACCTATATTAAGCTGTCCAAAGGAGATTTGGTATTTTTGAAGTTGATTTTTAGGTTTTTCAAGAACAGTGTTATAACGTCACTTCTAAACTTTCAATTTAACATTAAATGGTGTTAAAGTCATACAGTAGATTAGGGGTCACCAACCCTGTTCCTGGAGAGCTACCTTCCTGCAGAATTCAGTCCCAACCCTGATCAAACACACCTAAACCAATTAATATTACCTATAGCAGCACTTGATAATTACAAACAGGTGCGTTTGGTCAGGGTTGCAACTGAAATGTGCAGGAAGGTAGCTCTCCAGGAACAGGGTTGGTGACCCCTGCAGTAGACAGACTGAAATATGTCATAATTTTCTTTGGAACATAAAAACTGTTGGGAACTGATGAAAAGGGTGAAATAAAGCCAAGTAAATAGTAACATGTTTCATTTTGGGGTGTATTATTGGTTTAAATAATACAAAAACAAGATGTTTTGATATTTTGTGTACTTTTTATTTTTGGATGAAATATCTCTCTAACAATAATCATGTAAGTTCTAGCAATAAATCATCAGATAAAAAGTCAAATCTATGTGCCGCTTAGAAAAAAATGACTTGCTCCTTGATTGTCTTAGTGAAATGAAGGCTTGGATGGCTTTTATTTTTTAAGCCCTAATGACAACAAAACAGAAATAAGGGTTTTTGTGGGTACCATTGTGACTCTTCTGTTCAATTTGGGATCGTAAACTCAGCATATGAAGCCTATACAGTTAATAATTTAAGGGTGAAATTTGATTTTGAAATTTGAAGACAACTAGCAAAAATTAAGCAATATATACCAAAACAACAGTGTGAGACAGTAATCCATGCTGTGACAACTCTGTTAGATTACTGTAATGTATTGTATGTGACGAGTATCAGGTCACCATTTGCCCACTTGCAAATGGTGCAAAATTCTGCAGCACACCTGTTAACTGGTATTCGCAAACATGGCCACATTTCCCTGTGTTAGCTTCGCTTGTTCTCTCACTTGTTCTCTCACGCCAGTATATCAGTTTCTCTTGATTGAGCCAAAAAACATAAGCTTAGAAGGGATTATTCTTTTGCTGTTATAAGTCATTTTGGAATGAATTGCTGCTGCCCATTAGTAAAGCCTCTTTCATGTTCTCATTTAAATTAGCTATTAAATTTTGTTTTTTCATTGACATTTGACACCTGATCTTAAAAACTGTTTATACATATATATTAGTTGGGTAAGCTGTGTTTGATTAGGGTTGGAGCAAAACTGTGCAGAGCTGCGACCCTCCAGAAATTGAATTTGAGACCTATGCATTAGTGCAGGGGTGTCCAAGCTCAGTCTTGGATGGCTAGTGTCCTGCAGATTTTAGCTCCAACTTGCCTCAACACAGCTGCAAGGATGTTTCTAGAAATTCAAGTAAGAGCTTGATTAGCTAGCCCATGTGTGTCTGATTGAGGTTGTAACTAAACTTCACAGGACACTGGACCCTCCAGGACCGAGTTTGGACACCTCTGCATTGGGGCAAGTAAATAGTAGCATGTGTTTTATTTTTGGGTGTATTATTTGTTTAAATGATAAAAAAAAAAAAAAAGATATTTTTGATTGAAATTCTGCAATTCCTAGTACCTATTTTTGCTATGGAAGTTTAAATTTTCTTTAAAATATCAGCTTTTGTGTTCAGCTGAAAATATAGTCACAATGAGCATTTTCAGTTTTGGATGAATAATCTCGTTAAGTCTTACCATGAACAATCTTAGTAATGAATACATTTTGTTGTTTTTTTTTTTGTGAGTTAACAACACCACTTAGATTAAAATGACTCATATAAGGCTGTTATTTTACAAGTCACTTTTGTTACTTTAAAGTTATTTTTCAATGTATTAAACATAACATTAGCAAATAATAAAATTCTTTTATTAGTTTTTTTTTTTTTTTAAACAAGTTATTTTTTATAAGTGTTTTTTGAGCATAACTGCACCGGTCACTTTGTGTAACATTGGACTGTACCTCATACTACCTCCCTGTATTAGGGCACTGTCACTTTATCCTATTTACAAGCTTTTTGCACTAAATACGGTCTTGCATTATAATGTATGTTTTGCACTATATACTGTTTTGCATTTGCACAACTCTGGTTTGCACTCTTTGCCATTAGTCTTTAACTGTAATTGTACTGTTTACAATTTGTTTATGTTTTACTGATATTTTTAGATTATATTATATGTGTATTTCTATTTATTGTAATTTCTTTTTAAAATTCTACTTTCTGTACCAATATAATCTGATCTGCATCTATAGGGTCTAAGAGTAACGCAATTTCAATTCTCTGTATGTGCTGTAGATGTGGTTGAATTGACAATAAGGCTGACTTTGACTTATGTTCATTTGTGTTTTATAAACTATGTATGTGTCTTCAAAATTTTAAACAGGCTAACAGTGTTTGCTTTTAGGCCATTTATTTGCAGAAAATGACATTCAATATTAAATATTCTTTTTCAGGCAGCAGAAAATGCCAAGAAAAATCTTTTCAGGTTTATCAGACATTTTCTGCAAATAAATGTTTTAAAGATAATATTCTTGTGTGAAATTATGAAGAAGCTTTATAGTCTAAATCACTGTCCATTAAGATGTTCCCTATTTGTTAAAAGAATCATTTTTTTGTGACTAGGCAATTTTAATTCAGCAACTTCCACCTGGGGATTCTCATACAGAGCAGCACCATTAATGTGATCCAAAACCTGAGAAGAAATGATGCCAAGGTATCCATAATCCTGGGCCAGGCCATATCCTAAGCTGATGCTGTGGTTGTCATGGAGGAGTGAAGAGCATGACACCGATTCCTGAAAGATCCTAGTGACAGAAAAGTCTTCGCATTGATCTCATGGACCAGCCTGAACACCCGCCGGTGACCTATACTCACACCTGCAGCTTCTCCACGATGGACGTCCAGCGTTTTCCAGCCTCCGGCATCTAGACTGCAATTCTGCAATTTATTTTTTAAAAGCTATTTAATTAATAAAATATATACATTATCAGAAAGGAAAATAGAAAATATATTAAAATGTGATAGTGATAGAGGAAAAAAGCTAAATTTTTATTATAGATAGAATGTAAAATATTTCTAAGAAAAAGATATATATGAAAGAGCAGCAGGCAATCTTTGTTTTTTTTTTTTTTTCAAATAGAGCATTATAAGATGCAAGTAAAACCAACACACCTTATTGTGCTTCTTTTTTATTTACATGAGTAAAGTTTATCAAAGAAAAAAAATAAGCAATGTCAATTCCCAATAAACATTTACATGCAGAGGTGTATTTTATTTGCCCCTGAGAAAAGCTAAGTTTGAATACACTGAATGAACAATTAAATCAAAATAAACATATTTGGTTTGATTTGTGCATTTCATTTCATACTTAACAACTGATTGATGTGTGCGTTTCTATGGTTCTATACAGTGCAGTGTTCAGATCCATTAAATGCAGCTTATGAAGCTCCTTGTTTTCCTGTTATCTGACTATCATCAGGAGGTTTGTGCAATTGTTCATCTGTACAGGTAATCCGCCTGGATGTTAGCAGCAATTTCAACCTCCCATCGATCTCCATTATTCAACAGTTTCTCTTTATTATACAGCAGCTCTTCATGCGTCTCAGTGGAGTACTCAAAATTAGGGCCCTGGCACAGAAAGGAGAAAGATTACATTGTTAATGGAACGAGTGTAAAGTATGAGTGAATATGACCCCTCAGTGATCAATATCTACTATAATCGGCCCCTCCAGGATTTTGTTATCGCAGAATTTAAAGTAAAATCCAACCCCCGAAACAAACTTCATTCGAAGATATTGCAACTTGTTTTCATTCAAGGACCACTTGAAGTATAGGCTGCATGTGTTTGAATTGATTGCCGAGTAACTCCCTGTATAGGCTCCCTTCACAAACACTAAAGTCAATACTTTAGTTTCTGACTGTGTTGCTCAGTTTTATATTTGTTCAAACGACCTTTAAAAAGAAAAAAACCTGGCACATCATTCATCTAATGATCCCTAGAAATCTATAGATTTATACCTGTATCTCTTGGCATTTTAAATTGAAAACTACTTAATTTTTTTTAGATTGCACAATAGCTATGTTTCCATCCAAAGATGCTAATTAAATTTATGCACAAAACTTGGAGTATGGCATATAAGACATGCAAATAAAGCAGCGTTTCCATCTAATGACTCAAAGAGAACAAAATCATAATTTCCTGATAAACAGCTGCGCGAGTCTTTTCTTTATTTAACTTGCGCCTCAGAAGACAATATGCTGATATGTAATGAATGTGTGGTGGCGTTTGAAGACGTGAGACGTAAAGCACAGACACTCTTGATGGTTCTGGAGGTCATTAATAATATAATAACACTAATACTGAAATAGTTAAGGTGTTTTAGAATGACCAAAACAACATTTCAGATGTTTTAGAGTATGCTCAGCCTGTAAAAAAACATTTTTTTATTATTACATGATCTCTGATAACAAGATCACATGACTTTTTTAAATGTCAGAGCGGGAGGGGGGTTTAGAGATGAAGAGCGGGGGAGGAGATTGGGGAAAACCAGCGGATTAAAAAACAACAACCTGTGGACACAGATCAAAAGAAGTCCAATTCCACGGAAAAACTGCAGACTTGGCAACACTGCTGTTAATGTTACATGTCGTCTATTGTTATATGTGGATTGAGTCCAAGACACGTGTGCAGCTTGAGTCCAAGACAAATTTCCTGCAAAGGACAATAAAATATAATTCTAAATTTAACTGAGCAAAAACTCTAGAGGCAGAGAGAGCTGCAAGGTAAAAAAATAATGGAGAAACGAGAAAACATCCTTATCAATTTTACAACATTAATTCATTTTTCTTTGGCTTAGTCCCTTATTCATCAGGGGACATCACAGCGAAATGAAACGCCAACTTATCCAGCATATGTTTTACGCAGCGAATGCCCTTCCAGCTGCAACTCAGTACTGGGAAACACCCATACACTCTCACACATACACTATGGCCAATTAAGCTTATTCAATTCACCTACAGTATAGCACATGTCTTTGGACTGGGGGGGGGGGGGTACACAGAGGAAACCCATGTGAACATGGGGAGAACATGCAAACCCCACAAAGAAAAGGCTCGAACCAGCGACCTACTTGCTGTGAGGTGACAGCGCCGCCCACTGCGCCACCCCTCAATTTTATTTTATGACAAGAATCATTAGAACATTTCATAATGATCATGCTCGGTCAGGGCCGGAGTGGGACTCTTTTTCAGCCCTGGAGTGTCAAGCCTTAGACCGGCCCACCTCAGTTCACGACTGATGATATTAAAACAAGGTCACTTCCAAATTAAACAGCTAAATAAACATTAAATAAAACAGCTGCTTTAGAACTTTAAATGTTCAAAAACCCTAACAGTATTATATGTCTTAACAATAAAACTATAATTAAAAAAAAAAAAACATACTCAGACAAGAATCAAACCCAGGTCGGCGGCGTCATAATCTAACGTGCTAACCACTGGACCACAACAGTTGTATATGAAGGACTGACTCATCTGAGTAATATCATCATTAACCTGTAGGCTGGTTACATATAAAAAGAGAAGAGCTGCGGTAAAATAAAGAATAAGAAGACTGTTGTCAAGTAAGTAAATAAATTAATTTAAAAAGTGTGACTGCTGAGAGCAACAGATTCTGGAGCTAGGGACACCGGCCCCCAAGGCCAAAAAACGGACCGGCCCACCGGGAATTCTCACGGTCCTCCCGATTAGCCAATCCGGGCCTGTGCTCGGTGGAGATGTTTTGTAAATTTCCTACTGTAAATACATTCACTCATTCATTCATTTTCCTTTGGCTTAGTGACTGATGTTTTCAGGAGTTGCCACAGCAGAATGGACCGCCAACTATTCCTGCATATGTTTTATGCAGCAGATGCCCTTTTAGCTGCGTCCCAGTACCGGGAACTGTACGTACATCAACACTCAATTTTTGATTACTTATATGCATTGCTAAGAGCATCAATTGCGTAGCTTTAAAGGATTTTCTCTTAAATTAGATTTTTTTTAAACCTTCAGATTCCAGATTTCCACATCTCAGCTAAATATTGTAGAATCCTAAGAAAGTACATTAATGAAAAAAAGTTTTATTCAGTTTTCAGACGATATATAAATCTCACTTTCGAAAAACGGATGCTCTTATGTGGTCCAGGGTGACATACATACAGTTGAGATCAGAATTATTAGTCCCCCTTTGAATTGTGTTTTCCTTTTTAAATATTTCCTAAATGATGTTTAAGAGAGCAAGGAAATTTTCACAGTAAATCTAATAATATTTTTTCTTATCGAGAAAGTCTTATTTGTTTAATTTCAGCTAGAATAAAATCAGATTTAAATTTTTTATTTATTTTTTAAGATCAAAATTATTAGCCCCCTTAAGCTATATATATTTTTCGATAGTCTACAGAACAAACCATCATTATACAATAACTTGCTTAATTACCCTAACCTGCCTAGTTAACCTAAGGAACCTACTTAAGCCTTTAAATGTCACTTAAGCTGTATAGAAGTGTCTTGAAAAATATATACTAAAATATTATGTGCTGTCATCATAGCAAAGAGAAAACAAATCAGTTATTGGAAATGAGTTATTAAAATTGTGTTTAAATAAATGTGTTAAATAAATTTGTCTTCGTTAAACAGATATTGGGGAAAAAAATAAACAGGGGGGCAAATAATTCTGACTTTAACTGCATTTATATAGAAATATATGCATACCTCTACGATTGCATCTACAGGACAGGCCTCCTGACAGAATCCACAGTAGATGCATTTGGTCATGTCAATGTCGTAACGGGTTGTTCTTCTGCTGCCGTCTGCACGAGTCTCTGCTTCTATAGTGATGGCCTGTGAGAGACAAACACACAGCTGACACCCAATCAGTAGAGGCGATCGGAGACCCATAAGGAAAACGCATAGACGTTACCTGAGCAGGACAGACAGCTTCACACAGTTTGCATGCGATACAGCGCTCCTCTCCGTTTGGGTATCTGCGTAGCGCATGCTCACCGCGAAAACGTGGAGAGAGAGGGCCTTTCTCAAAGGGGTAGTTGATCGTAGCTGGTTCTCTGAACAAGTAACTCACAGCCATGGCCAAACCTGCCATACAGAGAGAGAGAGAGAATACAACTGCAAAACCATGTATTATAATTATGTAATATGTAGAGGTGGGCAAAATTTATTAAGATTAATTGCATCCAAATGCATGCATATATTTCAGAAAATATTTATTTATATTTAGGTATAAAATATACTTTTACGACTGATTGATTAGCACTGTCGCCTCACAGTGAGAAAGGTCGCTGGTTCGAGCCCTGCTGGGTCAGTTGACATTTATATGTGGAGTTTGCATGTGCTGTCCGTGTTTAACCAGGGATGTTACACTGACAACAGAGTTGCGGATCCGCATGCAGGTTTATTAGAATGGTCAGGCAAGCAGTGGCCAATACAGGAGCAAACAGATGTATAAGGGCAATCCAGAGTCCTAGTCAAAAAGCAGGCAGATGGCCAGAGGCATGCAGCAAACAGGACTAAACAAATAAACAAAGCAAGGGTCAAAAACACGGTAAAGCAAGACAAAGGAAAACGCGTTGTAATGTCACTATAGCAGATAACAAGACTCAGCAACAGTGTTTGAGCAGTACTTTTACTCCATTAATCAGTCCTTGAGTAGCTTCAGCTGTGTAATCAGTCAGGATCTAACATCCAGTGCATGTGTGGAGTTGCAGTCCATGAACTGGCAGATTTGTAGTTTGTGTGAGTGTGAATGTATTTCAGCGATATCTGGTGGTTAGATCGCTGGTGATCATGACACCATGTTGGCATGGGTTTCCTCCGGGTGTTCTGATTTCCCCCAAAGCACAAACACATGCGCTATAGGTGAGTTGAAAAAGCTAAATTGGCCATAGTGTATGTGTGTGTTATGCAAGAGAGTATGAGTATTTCCCAGTACTGGGTTGCGGCTTAAAGGGCTTTGTAAAACATATGCTGGATAAGTTGGCGGTTCATTCCACTGTGGTGACTGCTGATTAATAAAAGGACTAAGACGAAGAAAAATGAATGAATGAATATAAATTTATATGATACAAATTCTAAATATATAATATCAAGTGTAACAATTTTTTTTTTTTGTATAGTTTTGTTTCTATGTATGTTTGTGGATCACATATACACAATAAATAACACACACACATACATTATATCAAAACAAACTTTTATTTTGGATGCTATTAATCACAATTATCTTTGCCTAGCACTGGTAATATTTAATTATAACAAGAATGATTTAATATAATTTAAATTATTATCGAGTTATCACATCATCATCGTTATATTAATAATATAAATAAATAAATATATAAGTTAATTAATAAATAATAACTAAAATTACTAATTCTGTCCAAACCTTCTATAAACATATACAACAACAACAAAAAACATAAAAATATTAATAATAGTAACAATAATAAATATTATTATTTAATTATTCTTTTATTCATTCATTTTCATTCAGCTTACCTTTATTCATTTTGGGTTGCTACAGCGGAATGAACTGCCAACTTATCCAGCAAACATTTTACACAGCAGATCCCCTTCCAGCTGCAACCCAGCACTGGGAAACATCCTTACACTCTAATTCACACACATACACTATGGCCAATTAAGTTTATTCAATTAATCTATAATGCATGTTTTTGGACTGTGGGATAAACTGGAGCACCTGTAGAAAACACACGCGAACACGGGGAGAACATCCAAACTCCACACAGAAATGCCAACTGACCCAGCCGGGATTCAAACCAGTGACCTTCTTGCTCTGAGGCAACAGTTCTAACCACTGAGCCACCATGTTGCCCATATTTAATTATTCAATCATTCATTCATTCATTCATTTTCTTTTTGGCTTAGTCCCTTAATCAGGGCTCACCAAAGCAGAATGAACTCCCAGCTTATCAAGCATTTGTTTTACACAGCAGATGCCCTTCCAGCTGCAAACCAGCACCCATCCAAAACATCCATCCACTCTCACAGTCACACCCATATTTAATTATAATGACAAAAAATATAATTATTATAATGATGTATATAATATGAGGCGACGCAATGGCACAGTAGGTAGATCGCAAGAAGGTCGCTGGTTCCAGCCTCAGCTGGGTTGGTTGGCATTTCTGTGTGGAGTTTGCATGTTCTCCCTGCGTTCGCGTGGGATTCTCCGGGTGCTCCGGTTTCCCCCACAAGTCCAAAGACATGCGGTACAGGTGAATTGGGTAGGCTAAATTGTCCATAGTGTATGAGTGTGAATGAGTGTGTGTGGATGTTTCCCAGAGATGGGTTGTGGCTGGAAGGGCATCCGCTGCGTAAACACGTGCTGGATAAGTTGGCGGTTCATTCCGCTGTGATGACCTCAGATTAATAAATGGATTAAGCCGACAAGAAAATGAATGAATGAATAAATAAATTATATACAGTTGAATAAAGAATTGTTAGCCCCGCTTTGATTTTTCTTTCTTTTTTAAAAATTTCCAAAATGATGTTTAAAAGAGCAAGGACATTTTCACAGTGTGTCTGATATTTTTTCTTCTGGAGAAAGTATTATTTGTTTTATTTCGGTTAGAATAAAAGCAGTTTTTAATTTTTTTAAGCACCATTTTAAGGACAAAATTATTAGCCCCTTTAAGCTATTTTTTCCAATGGTCTAGAGAACAAACCATCGTTATAAAATAACTTTCCTATATACCCTAACCTGCCTAGTTAACCTAATTAACCTAGTTAAGCCTTTAAATGTCACTTTAAGCTGTATGAAGTGTCTTGAAAAATATCTAGTAAAATATTATTTACTGTCATCATGGCAAAGATAAAATAAATCAGTTATTAGAAATGAGTTATTAAAACTATTATGTTTAAAAAAAATCTGCTCTCCATTGAACAGAAATTAGGGAAAAAATAAACAGGGGGGCTATAAATTCTGACTTCAATTGTATATTTTTAATTTATATAATAAATATACATATTTGAACAACACTATTTTTATATCTTAAAACCTCTCAGCATATAAATAAAAAATGTTAATCAAACCCACCTCTGCACAGTTCGGTCAACAGCAGTGTCTGTGCTGCACGGTCTGTGATGGACTTCAGGTCAGAAGGCAAATCTTCCGCATTTACATACTCTACAGACAGACAAAGACAGACATTATAGGACACTTTGTCTACAACACCTGTTTAGACTGTAAATATATATGTATGATCTTACTGTAGCCTCCTCTGTGAATGGTAAGGCTGAAGGGGCGAACAGGCCCAAGTCTGGCTGCAAAAGTGCCTGAATGAAATTTGAGCATTTTTGGTTCAATAGGAACACAACATCAAACTCTACTCAAGTCATTTTCAAATTAATATTTTGTTTTTCACCCAACATTTACCTGTGCGGCAGGAGGAAAACAGTATGCGCAATGTCATCTCCATCCTCATCAACCTAAAAGATATTATGACCACAATTATGAATTTATGATCACATAATATTATGTCAATATACAGCTTCATGTCATTGGTGAAGATCTATTACTTATACTGAGATTGAATCAGATGGGCTGTATGCCAAATGAACAGATTTGTGCCATAAGCCTGTTGGTAATCTCCTTTCACAATCTGTCAGACCCTATTAAACAACTTCTTTCATACAAGCAAATTGCAAATGCTTCCATAAACACAACATGCACATGTGTTTAGAAGTAGGTGGAAACCGTAAGTTTGTTGGTTTTTCAGTTAATGTAACTTTATAAAACTATATTTACAAGCAAGCAAGGTAATATAAACTTTAAGCTAGGCTAATTCTCTGTTTTACCGGTTCTTTACACATTTAACGTAAAGCCCTCAAGTTTTAGGCTACATATTGAGAACACACTATCTGCACATGCTTATAACTGAATGCCAACAATGTCACTTTCAGTTGATTACCTCTTCAAGTCATTAGACCCTATGAATATTTATGTATGTTGGATACTTCACTCACCTGAAGCTTCGGCCTGTTAGTCATTGGAGTGTGAAGATTTTTTTAAGCTACTTGCGCTTTCAAGAGCCCGGCGGTCACGTGGTGTCCGCTAAACTACTGCGTGACAGACGAGTTTTTTTAATTGAAGCATAAAACTGACAAGCATACAAACCATACGATGACATGTAACAGCAGGCCCGTAGCCAGCCGAGTAAAAGGGGTGGTTCTTTTTTCTAAAAAAAATGCACCTTTTTGCAGTTATACGCCTCAGTTTCTATTTAACTATGAGATTTAAATACTGCGTTTTAGTGATTTTTTTTCGCTGGATTAACTTGTCAGAAGTCCTCATAACCACACTTTTTGATGTACTAAAAATATTTTCCAAAAATTTGCACTAAAGAAAACTTAAAACAAGACAATTTTTAAAAATACAAATTTATTACAACACATAGGCTACTATTAGGAAAAAATAGCAATGTTAAAGTTTTGAAGTAAAAAATAGTAGCCCACTATCATTTCTTAGACAAAAAAACAAACTGTCCAGCACATTCAACTGTTCACAAAATTTGGCCATTAAAAAAATAAAAATGATTAAAACATAATAATAATAATAATAATAATAATAATAATAATAATAATAATAATAATAAAAAAACTATAATAATGAGTTCTGCAGATTTTTTCTAGCTTCTTTGGTAAAAAAAAGTAGGCTATAAAAATTCCTGGTTATCAACAATACCCAAAGTATAATTAAATTAATTTTACATGGTTGCTTCACACCTTTTTATTGCTCATTTTTATTTCAGTAATAAGGTCCAAGATTTAGAATAAAGTTACCTTCAAAATGTTTTCTCTGTTATACAGTAG
Source organism: Danio rerio (assembly GCF_052040795.2). Taxonomy (NCBI): domain Eukaryota; kingdom Metazoa; phylum Chordata; class Actinopteri; order Cypriniformes; family Danionidae; genus Danio; species Danio rerio. The sequence goes on along the minus strand of NC_141034.1, from coordinate 25,797,411 downwards.
TGAAAGAAGCCTTCTCTTACATCAGATTATTGTCCCACCGAAGCAACAGCCAACAGAGGATCCGTTTGGTCTTAAAGCCTTTTTCGATGGATTATTTTCATTATTTATGACAGCATAGCAGTCAAAATAGGACGAATGAGCTCATATATGGGACAAATTCTGGACCTTAAGTGAGGGGTGGGTCTTCCGAACCCCCCTGCTAAAGGCCTAAAAAGTTAGAGCACATGGTTTATTTTCATAGTAAACCTGTTTTTAAAAGAATTTTGGCTGTAAAAGTGCACCTACAGGTGTTTCAGGTGCAGGTCAGGTTTTCTCTTGGTCATAATTTCTTTTGTTTATATTCATTTTGTCTATAAAATGATAATACCTGTCCAGTTTCATCTGGAATGTATTCCAGATCACCTTCTGAAGTGGTTTGAGCGATATGATATCATCAGAATAAAACGAATAAGACTTCCGGTGTGGCGGCGAAGCTGATGGCTGTGTGAAAGAACCTCTCTTAATCGGTTGATTCAAAATCCCCTAGAAGATTCACGCAAGAAAACGAAGACAAACTGAAAATTAACATGGAAGGGGAGAAGCACAAAAGGGGTAAAAACAAGGTAGGCTCGAAGCGGGAAAAAGGAGAAATAACCGATGATACTGACGGCGGTGAAGAGAGCCGCGAAAATAATGGCGGTGCTGGTAAGGCCAACGTGGAAGCAGCTAACTCGGATATAAGTGCTATTAGAGATGACATCCGAGCATTCAGAGCGGATCTTAAAAATGATATGGATGACTTTCGACTCTCTCTTCGGGAAGATATGCGTAAGGAGCTGATCGAATTTAGGGGGGAAATTAATCAGAAACTTAAAAATCTCTCAGACGATCTACAAGCCGCCAACTCCAGAATGACTGAAGCAGAAGAACGTATAACTGATATTGAGGAATGGGACGCGGCGGCTGGTGACGCTCTCTTTAGAATGTTAGAGAGTCAGAAAGAGTTGCAAACAAAGTTAACCGATTTAGAAGCTCGCTCGAGGCGCAATAACCTCCGTATCTACGGAATCCCGGAGGGATTCGAGGGAAGCAACCTGATGGAGTTCGTAACGAGACTTATTAAAACGGAGCTCGACCTGCCACTAACAGACTTGGAGATCGGTATACAGCGATGCCACAGAGCACTTGCCCCGAAGCCCCCCCGCGATGCACCGCCGAGATCACTGGTAATTTGCTTTCTACAACACAGAGTAAAAGAACAGGTGCTACACACTGCATGGAAAAAGAAAGAAGTCCGACTTGAAGGAAAGAGGATTTATTTTGACCACGATTATCCTCCGGAGATATTAAAGAAAAGAAAGGCATACGCGGGGATATTAAAAGAGCTCAAAATAAAAGGGATTCGGTTCCAAACTCCACACCCGGCCAAACTGAAAGTTTTCTTTGGAGATGGCACCCAGATCTACGAGAGCGCGGCAGAAGCTGCAAAAGATTTGAAGAAAAGAGGATTTTCTGTGGGAAATGTGGAACAAGACCCCGAAGAACCGAAACGCCGAAGTCTCCCTAACGTTACCTGGGAAAGAGCAAGCACAAAACGTCATCGCAAATCAGTGGACCAAGAACGGATTAGGGAGAAGTTACAGAACTTTCATCGCGTCGCACATGAATCGTCTGAAAAGTGAATATATTATTCTCACCGAGAAATAACGTAAGTGACTGCATAAAAGACATTTGGACGATACTATTACTAAGCCTTTAACCGAACACTGAGGAGCTGAATGCTTATTAAGGCATATGACGCGTTACTCCCTTCGGACAATAACATATTTTGATTAAAAATAAGCAATCGATGGAGCAGTTATTTTATCTCCTATATTTTCGTTTAAGTTTGATTATATTATTGAGCCTACCAAGGATGAATAGAGAAACCGATTAAGCAAGAGCAGATTTTTCTGATAAACTTTTCTTTTGCACCAAAGAGAGGCCCTTGACGGTCACAGGGACATTCTCTCAACTAGAAGGTTATAACTATAACCTGGGACTTGGAAGCCCTTTTTTCTCATACAGTTTGTCTTGTTATGAATGTTCATACTTTGTTTGTTAGGTTGTTGTTGGAAATGTTTTATAAAAGTGAGCGGTTTAAAATGAATATATATGCGTGGTCAGGAATATAAATTAGTCACGTTGAATGTCAATGGCATACATAGTCCAATTAAAAGAAGTAAGATAATTGCGAAAATGAAACAAGAAAAAATACAAATAATTAATTGGCAGGAGACACACCTATCACCTCAGGAACACGAGAAATTAAAGAGATTTGGCTTTCAAAATACTTTCTATTCATCGCATAAATCAGGACGTAAGAGGGGGGTAGCTATTCTGATTCCTAATTCAGTGAACTTTGAACTTATATCAGAAATTAAAGATAAAGAGGGTAGATATATTTTAGTTAGGGGGAAATTAGATAATAAAGAAATTACATTATTTAATGTGTATGCTCCACCAGGAAGTACCAAAACATTCTTTAAGAAAATATTTAATTTGATAGTCACAGAGTCACACGGTACTTTGATAGTAGGTGGGGACCTAAATGTTCACATTGAACCCAGACTTGATGCAACTGGTCCCAACAGAAAGAAAACTTCAAATGCTAAAATGATACAAAGACTGCTTAAAGAACTTGGCATGTTCGATATATGGAGAGAGTTTCACCCTAAGGAAAAACAGTTTACCTTCTATTCAACATGTCATGCAATGTACTCAAGAATTGATTATTTATTCATGAATAATTCAGATAGACATAGAATTAAAAACTGTAGTATAGGGATTAGAGATATTTCTGACCACTCCGGGGTATATCTAACCTTATATTTAGATAACCAGCAAAAAGAGACACTCTGGAGACTTAACACAGCAATTTTGAATGATAAAACTATACAGAAACAAATTCAGACTGAGTTTGATCTATATATCCAAAGCAATGACAATGGAGAAGTGTCTCCGAGTACCTTATGGGATGCTGCGAAGGCAGTAATTCGTGGTAAAATTATTTCCCTCACTGCTTATCGTAAAAGAGAAAAACAGAAAAAATTATTAAACCTCCAAAAGGAAATAAAAAATCTGGAAACAAAACATATTAAACAAAAAGAACCACAAATATTGATAAGATTAAATAAAATTAAACAAGACCTAAATAAAATATATGATGAAGAAATAGAAAAACAATGTAAATTCGCTAAACAAAGATATTATGAGATAGGACCTAAAGCAATGAAATTATTATCCTGGAGGATACGAAAACAACAGTCTAAAAACACAATCTATAAAATAAGGAATCCTAAAACTCAAAAGGTGTGTACTGAGTTAAAAGACATTCAGAAATCTTTTGAACTATATTACAAAGACCTATACACCCAACCAACTAGAGCAGAAACTGGGATTATAAAGAGTTTTTTGGATTCACTAGACCTACCGCCAATAGGGGAACAACAGAATAAAGCATTGTTAACTGAAATAACTATAGAAGAATTGGATAGTGCTATATCAAAACTGAAAGCAAATAAAACACCAGGAACTGATGGATATCCATCAGAGATGTATAAAACATTCAAACCTCAAATAACACCCATGCTCCTCAAATGCTTTAATTATGTACTAAGAGGTGGAGAAATTCCACAATCTTGGCAGGAAGCTGTGATTTCAATTATTCCAAAGCAGGGAAAGGATAAGAATGAATGTAGCTCATACAGACCAATTTCTGTCTTAAATGTGGACTACAAGCTATTTGCTTCTATATTATCTAAGAGACTGGAGGTTGTCATTTCTGAATTAGTAGATTTAGACCAAACTGGTTTTATACAAAACAGACAGACGCAGGATAACTTAAGGAGAACATTACAAATAATGAGTCATATTACAACAGAAAATATAAGTGCAATGTTGTTAAGCCTAGATGCTGAAAAAGCATTTGATTCTGTTGGATGGGATTACTTGTATCAGGTTCTGGCAAGATTTGGCTTTAACAATAAATTTATTGAATGCATTAAAGGGCTATATCTATCACCAAAAGCTAAAATAAAAATTAATGGCCATCTGTCCAAAACTATTTACTTGGAAAGAGGGACACGCCAGGGCTGCCCTTTAAGTCCTACTTTATTTGCATTGTTTATCGAACCCCTGGCCCAAGCAATAAGAGAAGAGCCAGAAATAAAAGGGATCGTAATTAAAAAAGAGGAACATAAGATCTGTATGTATGCAGACGATGTTCTCCTGTTTTTGGCAAATCCTAAATCTAGTATTCCTAAATTAATGTCCCTCCTAAACACAATTAACTTCTATTCTGGATATAAGATAAATATTCAAAAAACGCAAACTCTTACTTACAATTTTAGACCAAATTTAGAAATGAAAAAACAATATAATTTTAAATGGAATTCTATTTCACTAAAATATTTGGGAATAAACTTAACAAAAGACTTGTCAACACTTTTTGACAGTAACTACGGCCCCATTTATAAAGAGATAAAATCTGATATTGCAAAATGGACTCTCCTACCATTAGACATGAGCAGCCGGATAGAAGCAATTAAAATGAACGTGGTTCCACGGTTACTTTATCTTTTTCAATCATTACCTCTGGAAATACCCCAAAAACAATTTAATGAATGGGATAGGATGATCTCAAGGTTTATCTGGAATAGTAGAAGACCTAGGATAAAGTTCAAGACACTGCAATTGAGAAAAGAAAATGGTGGAAGAGCCCTTCCATGTCTTCAGGACTATTTTTTTGCTGCACAATTAAAACCTTTACTATGTTGGTGTATACAAAGCTATGAGTCTAAATGGAAAACACTAGAAACTACACAAATAGATCAACCTTTACAATCCTTACTTGGTAATAAAAATCAAGCAGAAAAGTACTACAGTAGATTGAGTACTTGGACCGTGTTTTCTTTGAAGTTATGGTTTAGAATACTGAAGAAATTACAATTAGAAAAGCATAATGGGATATTAAGTTGGATAGCATTCGACCCGGACTTTCAACCGTGTACACTAGATAAGAGATTTAAACAGTGGGTTTGGAGAGGAATCACATCATTCAGTTCGGTGACCTCTAATGGACACTTTATGAGTTATCAGACTTTATCAGATACATTTGGCCTGGACAAGCAGGACTTTTACAGATACTTGCAAGTTAGAGATTACTTTAATAAAAAAATTAAAAATAAAATTAAGGATGATTCTAATTTGATCACAGTATTTGCGGACGCATACATAAAAGAAGAAAACAAAAAACTGGTCTCTAAATTATATGAATGCATACAAAACAGTAAGACTCATTCATCAATTTACATAAAACAAAAATGGGAGAAAGAGTCAAACCAACAAATAACAGAAGAAGACTGGACAGATATGTGTGTCACACATGCAAAAACCACAAACTCGAGAGCTTGGAGAGAGTTTGGATGGAAAAATTTGATGAGGTTCTTCATAACTCCTAGACTGTCTGCATTGCGTACAGGTGTTGAAAGTTTGGGCTCTTGTTGGAGACAATGTGGAACCTCAATGGCTAACCATTTTCATGTTTTTTGGGCTTGCCCAAAAATACAAACCTTCTGGAGTGAAATAGCGACTGAAATAAAAAAGATAATCGGAGAAGAATTGGACTACTCATTTATAACATTATACCTTGGGAAAATACCAGAAGTTTTTCCAACTATTGACAAGTACCTAATTCAAATCCTTTTGGTAAGTAGCAGAAAAGCCATAACTCGAAAATGGTTGCATGCTGACCCTCCGACAAGGGCTCAATGGATAGGAATTGTAAAGGAAATACACTGTATGGAGAGACTCACTTTTAATCTAAGATTTGACTTAAAAAAGTATACCAAGTACTGGAAAAAATGGTCTGAATATGTCATTGTAAATAATCTGTGATAATGTATGTCAAACGTATCATGACTTGATTTTGTAACTCTTCCAACAACCACTTTTGTTCTGTTTTTTTTTTATTATTATTTTTTTTATTATTTATCTATTTATTTTGATGAGGTTAATTTAATATTTTTATACATGTGTGTATGTAGATATACATGGGTTGTATTGGCCTATATAAGTTTGTATACATATGTATATTTATGTATATATGTATTTTTTTTATTTGTTTTGTTCCTACTGGTTATGTTCCTAAAAAATCAATAAAAACTAAGTAAAAAAAAAAAAAAGAATAAAACGAATAAAGTGACCAAACCGCCTCATAATCACAGATGTGACGGGAATATATATATATTCAATATAAATACATTATCTTAACTGTATAATAAATATATTGTATAATATTAAATTATATAAAATGATTAAAAGGACAAAATCGGGGGTGGTTAGTAGCAAGTACCATGCTATTAGGTTATGTGATAATAAAAAGCTTTCCACCACTAGGAGTGTCAGTCATTCATTGGTCAGAGCATTTTGTCATAGCCGGGCTCACTTTCTGTTCTAATGTCCTGCATCTGTCTTTAATTATATTCATCTGTCTCCATATTCTACTGCATCCCAGAATATTACAAAGCACCAAAAATGTAAAAATATATATTCAATATAATTAATTTGTTTTTGTCCATATAGTGGACTGCAACTCGCCGTGACGGAGATTCCCAAGCCTGTGTGCTCGAATCAGGTGTGCTCTCTTCAGTGTTCACCATGATAGCCAAACTCACAGCAGTGACTTCGCATTGTAAGCATTTGCATCTGCATTCCTATAAAGCTTGTCGATTCTCTCTCAGTGTTGTCAGTTCGCTCAGTGTTGCTGTTTGTACTTGACCAAGGTGAGTTCAATACCGACGGTGCGAGTGGAGCCACGGCGATCTTACCAAGTCCACTTTGTGAAGCTTCACTCGGGCACATCTGTGCTGTAGTTCCTTGGGGTTTGCGCACATAAATGCAAAATCGCGAAGAATATTACGTGTTTGTTGCTTGAAATGTGCCGCTTAGTAACATTCTGGTGAACACTGGCACGGACTGGCGCCCGGTTAACTCGTGCACTCCCTGGGGCGAGGCGGCTTGTGAACCCTAGGCCGTGAGGACCCTCAGGGAAACACGGGAGGCCGGTAGGCCCACTCATCGTCTATTTTAAACTGTAGTTTCAAACTTTAGTTTACTATAGTTTAAAATAGAAACCATGAAAACTGTAATGTTTTAAATGTATGTCTGGCTGTTGTAATGTTTTTCTTTGTTTTTCAGCAGAGTTGTTGAGGAAAGAAGGACAAGTGAAGACAAACGTTGAAGACAACCGCGGGTTATATTCATGAACGCGTGCATTATAATGTTTCCGTGCTGTTTTCTGAAAGTGTATCTTGTTTAGATAAGTTTGCAGGTCGAACCTAATAAACTATACTCTTTCTAAACACCTGTCTCGTGTTTTATTTGTCCTCTACAGCAATACACTGTCATATAAGTCTGTTTAATGCATTTGTATGCAACATGGTTTGACAGTAAAGTAGTCTAACAAATAAATAGTTGTTATAAATGTACCTTCATTGGTCAACATTTGGTGTAGGTAATAAAAAGTTCATCAAAGATGTCCTAAGACATAACGGTATTGTTATGGTTGTTACATAACTGTATTTATGATTATTCTGTATGTTTAAAACCGGCAGATTATACTATATATTTAACATGTCATGAACTTACTGTTATTCAAGAATCTGCTTAATAAAAATGTCCTAAGACAATAATGGGTATTGTTTTGGTTTTATGTCAAACTACTGTAGGTTTTAGGTTGACTACAGAAGGTTTTGGCTACCTATATCATAATATTGGTATAGTCAGAGTTTTTTTCACAGATTTTAATGACCCAAATCAAGTAAAATGTGTCTTACTCAAGTACTTTTAGTATATATATATATATATATATATATATATATATATATATATATATATATATATATATATATATATATAAAAGAAGCTAAACAAGTTGTCATAATATTTAGTCATAATGCATTTTTCTATACATTTCCAGTAGACTTTTTTTCCTTAATCTACAATTGGTGAATTGCTCCTAGGACAATCTTGATTTTGTCTAATGAAGGTGAGGTGCATTTGAAAGGAGATTGTCCTATGTTCACATTTCTACTTTTGTTTTGTTTTATTCTTTGTCCTATGTAGTGCTGTCTTTTCCTTTCTGTATCACAATGACATGATCTGGCAACAAATTACAGTACAAACAGCAAAAATAAATAAATAAACTAGCCTCTCCAGAGTGCACTGTTATACTGACAACATAACTAGGCCCACACAGAATCTATGCATGCAGATTTACCCAGACTTTTAGCCCATCATTGATTCAAATTATTTACTTGTGTAAATGTGTCTACATTTATGTTTATTCCGTTTTTTAATTATTTACAGTAATATTATTGACTAATATGAAAATATTCATATGAATTGTTTACAATACAGTTTGTAAAGTTAGATTTTCTGTCTTTTAGTAGATATATTATATGAAAGACTTGCTTTGTTTACCAAATAAAGAGAATCTAATTGGATTTGCATTGTAAACATTAAATAAAAGTTAAAAAGGTATTATATTAAGGTTTTAGTTATGATACTTCAAGATTAATTCAGCATAAATCCGCAGATTTTTAACACATTTCTGTGCAGAAATAGCATAAAATGTCTACAGATTTGGTCTGGCCTAAAACATGACGGACTGTCTTATTCGTACACAATGACACAAGGACTTGTCATTCTGATAGCACTGACATGTTCACTGAAAGATGAACTAAGCATTGTAAGCAAAAGACTGGCTTTTGCAGGTAATCTATGCTGTTTTGCTATTTGTATGTGTTGTTAAAAAAATGCACTTACTGTTCAGCAAATTTAAAATCTGAGAAGCGTACCAAAGCAACTGAGAAAAACTGGAATACAACACAAGTTAATGCAAAGACGAAAAAAAGTCTGCAAAGACAAAAGTGTGTATTTTTATTTGAGCATTCTTTTATAAAAATAGTGTATACATATTTGGGTTTTGTATTTTTGGCTTAATATGTAACACTTTATAGTCTACTCATTTTGATGTAATCATAATAGTACAAAAAAAAAAGAAAAAGAAGAAAGACATGTATTGTAAAACAGATATTTAGTGGAATGGAACATCACAACATGGTTTCTACAGGTGTCAGTCACTATTTCAAATGTATGAGTTTTTAATAATTTTTAAACCACTGTGAATTAAATTTCATTCTTATAGAGGACTACATGCTAAGGATGGTTTTAATGGCCCAGGTGGGCCAGTGGTATAGATGAGGGGTTCCCAAACCTTTAAGCCCGCAAGCCCCAAAATAACATTGCCGGTGACTCTTGACCCCGACATTCCTCAGAGGTGTTTATAAATGTACAAATGTTGCACACACAATAATAGGCCGATATAAACATGTGCATATTGCCAACACAAAAAAGTGCAACAGTCTTAACAACAATAATAGGCTATCATTTATATAATTATTCATTCATTTGTTTAATTTAATATTAACCTCACGTTAATGAGACTAGTGGACACCATGTTTTCAGCACAAGTCTACTGGTTTAATTTTGGAGATCATCCTCAATGTTCAGTTGTCACCTGTATTTATTTTCAATGTATTTGATTACCATAAAGAAGTCAGAAAGTTTAACCTGGTGCTATAAAATCAGTCTGTGTTGTTGATGTAATGTACAGTCTAATCGAACACACAATCCTATGACAAAAAATAAGGCTGATGGCTTTTTATTTGCATGTTGTTGCTTTTTTATGTAACCTACTATTTTTATCTTCTGTGGGTTATGGATAAAATAAGCTAATTCTAATAGTTAGTAAAATTTATTTGACTTTTAAAAATCACCAAGTGACCCCCTGTCATTGCACGGCAATTCTCACTTTGGGAACCACAGGTATAGATTACTTGCCCCATCAAAAAACAAAAAACAAACAAACCAAAAAAAAAAAATTAGTTATTTCTTAGCCACATATTTTAAACAATGTGACAAAAACAAGCAAACCCTAGTTGTATACAAACACATTTCTTAAACATCATTTTGAAAAGCTTTAAAAAACTATAATAAACTAAATGTCTTGTAAATGTAAATGTCCTTATCATATATGTATTGTTCTATATATATATAATTATTTATCTTTATAGCAATTTCAAATAAGTATTCAAAGCAGCTTTACAAAAGTTGCACAATATTGCACTACAATCAGATTCTAAATAGAGTTTTAAATTTATTGAGATGGATTATGCGTGATTGGAAGGGTGTTGGCCTGATTGGGCATAGCTTTACATGAACAAGTGCTAAGGATTTGTTTGTTTCATGCATATTGTAATATAGCACACTTTCCCAGTAGCCATTTTTCAAACAAGTATTTACAGTTAAACAGTTTTGCCAACCCAAGCAATACTATAAAAACTAGTTTCACTTGAGTTCTGCATTATGATGATAAACAGACAAAACAAGACTTTGACAATCTCAGCCATCACAAAAGCTGACGAGCCTAGAAAATGATCTCCAGAAAATTTCCACACAAGGCGGATGCTGAGGATGAGCGAAGCACTCTGGATCACCAGATTCAGCAGGCTGATCAGCTTCACAATTGTATTGATCCAAAAGCGTTAAAAACATTTTAGAATATACAAATACTATACCATACTATACAGTCAAAGTCAAAAACAACAGCCCTTCTGTGATTTTTTTTTATATTTCCCAAATGATGTATAACAGAGCATGGTATTTTTTTACAATATTTCTGATAATATTTTGTCTTCTAGAGAAAGTCTTATTTGTTTTATTTTGGCTAGAATAAAAACTTTTTTAAAAAACTATTTTAAGGTCAGGAAAAAGCTAGCATCACAATATTTTTATTTACTGCGATATATATTGTGATATAAATACAATTACAGCAGATGACTTGAACAACTTGTAAAGAATTCATAATTTTAGATCAACTGGGATGATTCTGTAGGAAAACGTATTTGCAAAAAATATAATTTAAAAATGACAACCAATATGCAAATAAGCAAGGATTCATGATTTTCTGGTGAGTCAGTTAATTAAATAATTACTGTATAATTCTAAAAATAACATTTTATATCATTTTAATCAACAGGCTCGTTCTGAAAACGAAGCCCTGTATAGATTTCTAAAGATCGCGAGTTATGTAGCTAGAGTTATGTTTGGCTGCATTTCGTCTTTAAAACGAATGCTACGGAGTGGTATGATGCCTTTTTGCTGGGTAATCGATAATTTAAAAAAACTATTGGTTGGGTTTAGGGAAGGGGAGGGTGGGGGAATCGGTCGTTGGTCAGTCAGTAAACCAGTCAGTCGACAGCGGCCTTTGGTGAATTTACGTGTGATTAGCAGGCGCGAATGGCACTCGCGAGAGAAATTTGAGATTTCAAAATGTATACACAGCGGCCTCCGGTGGATTCAGAACTCCAAAAAATGTAGCTCCTGAGTCATATTTTGCTGTCTTCAAAAATATATAGATAGGGTATATATATATATATATATATATATATATATATATATATATATATATATATATATATATATATATATATATATATATATATATGTGGGTACATTTTCAGAATGAGCCTGGGTTGGTTTTAATTGATATATAATTTTAATTATATAATTGTACAAATAATCTTTGAGCAACAAACATTTAATTTATTGTGCCCACATGACTTAATTTTGCTTAAAATTCCAACAGTCAGGTCTTAAAAACACATGTAAATAATAAACTATCACTTTAAGGTTAAAATAACTGTAATGTCTGGTCAACTATAATCCCAACAACATTGCAGATCCCTGCAATGTGATCATATTGCAGACTTGCACATTGTGATATCGATGCTAAATCGATATATTGTACAGGTCTAACCTTTAAGCATTTGTTTTGATAGTTTACAGAATAAACAATTATTATACAATGACTTGTTTCATTAACCTAACTTAATTAACCTAGTTAAGCCTTTAAATGTCACTTTAAGCTGAATACTAGTATCTTGAAAAATATCTAATCAAATATTATTTACTGTCATCATGGCAAAGATAAAAGAAATCAGTTATAAATGAGTTATTAAAACTATTGTGTTTAGAAATGTGTTGCAAAAAATCTTCTTTCTGCAAAAACAGAAACATAATTCTGACTACAACAGTATATATATATGCATATTTTAGAGATACACCAATGTATTGGCTGCCAATATTTACCAGTCGATATTGGATTAATTTAGAGCTATTGGCATTTCCGCAATAATGTGGAAAAGGCTAATATCTATGGTTAAGAAGAGCATGGAGGCAATGAATTGCACTTCATCTGAATTATCCAACTTTACTTTTTTTTCTTTAAAATTAATACATACAACAAAATAAAATATATAAATCTGTACAAAATGTCAGATGTGGGTGGAAAATTCTTAAAATCTGGCAAAAAACCATTGGTTACTTTGGGTTAAAAATCTCTTGGACAATAAAAAAAACTGCACTTCAAATTACATTAAAAAAATTTTTTTTTTTACATATAGCAACAGAACTGACGTTATTTGTTATGTTTATTAAGTAAATATTGGAATCGTTGGAAAGATTATTTTCTTAAAATTAGTATTGGATCAAAAAAACAAACAAACGTATCAGTCAATCCCTTATATATATTATTGTATTTCAACACTTTGTTAATGAATGTAATAATATACTGTAGTATTAACTATGGTAAACTGATAAACCGTAATAAGTAGTATATTTTTACCACATATTTTGGCAACACTTTTTAAGTTTAGGTCACAATTCACATTATTAACAAACAATTAAACTAACACTGCTAGCTTAATAAACTAATAACAAATTAGGTTTATGTTTAGGTTAGGATTAGGGTTGCCCCCCACTGGTTACGGGCATGATGTAGTGGGGTAGTCATACAAAAGCAATATAGTGCAGAACATATTTAGAATTATAATCATACTTTGAAGGAGAATTGACGTTTAAAAAAAAAACTGAACTGTACTGAAACTAAATTATTAAATAGGCCTAAACTAGCGGAACTTAATTTACCTCCTGCAGCAAAATTATTTTAATTATAAATTTAGTGATCTACTTAAGGTAGGTCAATTTATTTTTATGCTTTTAATAAAGTAGCCTAGCATTCAATTAAAGAGCCTTTTAGATCATGGGCCAGATCGTTTTTCCATATGTTTCACAAGTCTTTAAATAAATAATTATTCAGGTCTATTTAATTATACATTTTTTATTTATGTGCAATAATTAAGACATTAAAAAGATGTAATTAAATGTAATCAGCAAAAAAAAAAAATGAAATGAAATGAAAATGTAAATGAAAATGGTAAACGTAAATGAAAAAACGTATTTATTGACTTAGTCCTATCACTTTAAAATAACAAACACTACATCTTTCTATATTTAGGCTAAAACGATGCTTTATTTCTGTTTATTCATTTATGTGAGTATGTATGTTTGTACTTTCTTTTTAGTTTTCTTTTAATTCTTTAATTTTACTTTCCTTAATGAATCCTCTTTGCCTTTAACACATTTACAATGATAATGAAGCTTGTTATAATAATCAATGAAGGAATTATGTATTATTCATAATAATTTCATTATTTCATCTTCATTTACAAGTAGCAGATTATTTACAGCTACTGTATATTTCTTTCCGTTCGTTTCCTGTCCCTTTGTGCTCCCTAGCGGCATGCAGTTATACCTAAAAACACGTCTTTACTCCCTTATGCGGCAGCAGTGCCACTTGTGGCGGTAACGGTCCTTTTAAAGTGTCACCCACTGCATGGGAGATCCATCATATATCCATCATATTTAATTATTAGATTGTGCCCATTATTATTATTTTTTATAGATGTTTTTTTTAGCCTTCTTCAGTTAAAAGTTATAGTTCAAAGAATTAAAAAAAAAAAATCTTAACTGTAAAAATATTCGTAAAATATAGTCGTAAAAGACATTACTTTTGCCTTGTATGTGAAACTTCCCAGACAGAATCATATACATTGGATTGTCTTCATAGAACTGCAATTTAAATGACAGTTTATATATATAGTTTGATGTCGTCTGATATATTTGTGCCCCTGTGACCTTGGATTCAACTCAGGAGTTCCTTGTAGAATAAAAGAAGAGTTATTTTTACAAGTAGTTTAGGATTTTATAAGGTTGCATCAATAATAACTCCTTAATTAGAGGATTTCATTTAAGGACAATTTGCCATCGGCGCTAGAATATGACAATAATCTGTTGTGGTAATTTGATGATGTGGTAATACAACAATAATAGCATTTAATAAATCCTTTAGTTTTCTCTAACTATAATACAATATGCCACACTTAACTACAGCATAATTATTACTAACGCTTTGAGAAGGGTCTGGATGGGGACCTGGTGCACTGCAATCGGAGCTGCATCCAATGCTTTTTAATGGGCTCACCTAACCCCACCCCTAACTCTACCCATCACAGTGATGTCACTCGCTCCATTGCATGCATTGTGTCTAACATTGCATTGTTTCTTGGGTTAAAGCTTGGAAGTTGACAAATAAGTTTTGCTTAAATAACATGGTTAAAGAAGTGTCATACAAAATTGTCCATAGAATTTTTCCTGCTAAACATGTTTTGGAAAGATTTAAATTTAATTTTTCATATATTTGTGAATTTTTGTGGTCAAGAAAAAGAGACAATTTTGCATCTTTTTCTCATTGTATTTACTCAAGAATATTTTGGAAAGATTTGGAATTGTTTATTAACAATAAATGGAATATAAGATAGAAATTGGTTTATTTGATGTACTGTTTTATTCTGATGATGAAAACTTGAACTGTAAAGGACAATATATTTTTCATTTGTTTATGCTGTTAGGAAAATACCATATACAAAAGAAAAAGTGGGCTCAATGTAAACCAAACTTTACCCATTTTGTGAAAGACTTTAAAGTATATGTAAATCTTTTAGAACAATCACAAAACAAAAAAGCACAGAAAACGTGAAAACATTTTATTTCATGTAAATGTAATTTTACTTTATTTTTTGTATACATATTTGCTTTTTCTCTTTCAGAAACTATGTGAAATGTAATACCTCTCGTTCTTGTGGCATTGAGTTAATAATAATTTTAAAAAAAGTCTGACATTGCATCGCTGAGTGATGCAATTTCAGCTTGCATCATAAAGGCTGCATCCAGATATTATAGGATGCTTTAGCATTCATTAACAAAGTGCTAGGCATAACAAGCATACTTTAATATGCAGCACAATATATGTTGCTAAATTTAGAAAACACTATTATTTACTATAAATTATATTGTCTTTTTATATGGGTTGCTTATTTCAAACATACAAACAAACAAACAAACAAACAAACAAACAAACAAACAAACAAACAAACAAACAAACAAACAAACAAACAAACATTCATAGCGTTAGTGGCCAATATGAATTGAATGTGAATCAATTTCCACCGTTTCTGAGTAAACATGGACAACATGTATTACTGCATTTAAAAAAACAGATTTCTTAAACAGTAAAACAAAAGAGTGTGGTCATCTAATAGTAAGACAGATTCGCAAGGGCGGACGCTTTATCTCGTTGCTGCGCGACTTCATAAAAAAAGCGCTGATGGATCTCGCGAGAGTTTCTCGCTGCACACAGACCTCCAGAGATGTGCGTTCACCCTGTATGGCGCGTACAGTGTCCAGCTGGGGGCGCTGCACTATTTCCCGGCAGCCAGTGAAGCGCAGTCCCGCAGCAGTACGAGGGGTGCGTTTGATTACTGCACAGCTAAATGGCGGATGAGGACAAGGGGCTGAAGCTCGAACAATAACACTTCATATTCCCAGCAAAGCGCTTCTCCGTCGTTTTAGTTTGCAGATGCAAATCCCGCATGCACGCCGCGCAGTCATTCATATGTGACTTTAGTGGTTCACTCGTTTAGTTTAGGCTCGACTGATTGCGAATCTTAGCGGAGCTCCAGAGGAAGTCGGTCTCTTCATGGTGGTTGTGATATGGGGGACTCGCTCGGTCTGATCGGGAAGCGGCTGCTGTTGCTGCTCAATGACGGGAGCTCGGCGCCTGCAGCGACGGGCGGAGAGGTGGAGCGGGCGGCCTGGCTCCGAGGGACCGTGCGGGCGGTCAGTGTGATCGGGCTGGCGAGCCCGGGGGTGGAGGTGAGACCGATATGACAACAACAACAACAGACCGTCAAAACATGAAACTAAACCAGCCGTAAAACGGCACATGCTAATAAACATTGATAAACGTGCCATTTTAAAATGTATAACATAACAATTGACTCTGCGGTTGAGTGAGAAATGGAGAAGCAATATCTAAATAGACATCTGAATATGTTCGAGTGCTAGTTAGCCATGTAGCTATAGCTGCAGATCTGCACGAGCTTAAATCACTGTTAAGATTATATTTGTGGAAGCTATTAATGCTTTCTGGTAATGTAGCAAACTAGTTTTTGACAGCAGTAGATTTAATCAAAGACCTATTGTAATTAAAATCTTTCAAACACAATACACGCATACAACAAAGCAATTAAATACTGTCTAACAATACAAAGGAAACGGCCCTTGTTCATGACCCAGTGCCAGTGTAGTAAGTTAATAACATCCATTGCCAGTGTAGTTATGATGTTATATGGTACTGGTAGTTAGATTTTATTAATAATTTGGTAGTGGTTAAAAGTATACTAAATTTAATTTAATGTTCAGTATATAGTATACAAACATTAAACCAACGAAATGGTTTTTGGTAATGCATGTTAATTTAGGCTTTAATTTGCTTGTAATGTTACATCGATCACATGTTCAGTAATCATCCAGACTTACTGATGTTACTTTTTTGTGGCTGACATTTTGTGTGAAAGGTATACTATGGTTTAGAAAAAGAATTTGAGCCCCTAATCAGTTCTGTAAGATCACGTGACACTGAAGTAAGGTTGCTGTAATAAATTACATTAGGTATGTTTATCAAATTTTTTTCTCAAATTAATGACCTAAAATAACTGATTTTGAGTCACAATTTATCAAAACTTATTGCATTACTTGCTTAAATAATTTTGCTGTAACACAAAGCACACATTTTTTTTATCTTAAGGACTATTGTTCTTGCAAAATTTGGGAGAGGAACTGCTTTTCTGCTTGTATTTAAATTTTTGCAGAATGATTATACATTACATTTTGTAAAAAAATGTTTAATAAACTAAGTTGTACCTAATATACTAATAGAATATTCTAGTATACTAGAATATACTAATAGAATCAATAGAAACTTAGTATTTGCTGTGCATTACTATAAATTACTATACTATAAGCAGCCATCTTAATAATTAATAACAACTATTCTGAAATATAATACAGTGCTGGCAGTTAAGCCAAATTTAAATATGGATGTGCAGTTTATGAATAACCAAGGACCAGCTAAATTGTAAGCTAAAATATTGCAATGTTCAACTGAAAGAAGGAGGGATTTAGAAGCAAAGTTTCATTGTATCTGATCATTCTATTTAAAGGGAAGTTTGTCTGATTTGGTGGGGATGAAAGATTATGATGAGTCTGTTTCAACATGGTGTGTTTGAAGAGGGCACCACTATACTTGTTTTATGCAAAGTAGTCAACCTTGTATGTTCTTTGTAGGTGTTTGTAGAATTTGAGGACAGCCCTTGGCGTAAGCGTGCATGGGTGCAGTTGTATGGGGATGAGGTGCGTGTCGTTCTTATGGAGAGTGCCATCGTTTGGGCAAACTGCAGCGATCCTTCTCTCTCCACTGCTCTAGGATCATCTGCTACACAGTGGCCTGCCTTGGTGAGTACAGATACACTGCAGGCATTTGCTGTTTTTCTGTAAATGCATTGTCTTATACTAGTTGAGAGCAGCAGATTTATTCCACCATCTACATTTTGTCTGTTAGATTTATTAACTATTTTTGTAGTTAGATTTGATTAGAATTTGTGTTTAGATTTGAGTGAATATATGGTTACTTGTGATTTTTGATTTTCACTTTTTGTACATTTAATATTGTTTTTCTGAACCCACTTATTTATTTTTTTATATTTTAGATGTTCAAACAGCTGATTGACCGTGTGGGTTTGGGGTCCGTGGTCCCTGTTGAGTTCTTTGGTGCAAGAAATTTGGCGTTTCTCCCTAATGGGAATTCGCTGCACACTTTTGAGGTCGGTGGCCAGTGAGATCATGAAATCTGCAATCTGATCTTTTTACATTTGCTAAAGCAGGACTTCTGTATAATCAAAATGTATCGACCTGTTTGTATCAACAGACTGAAAAAGATTTTACACACTCTCTGCTTCAAGAGCAGCCGGCACTTCAACATGCCATTTCAAGCTGGCATACAGACTCTGAGTTGCAGGAGATTTTGCGGAAAGGTCAGTTGGATTTAACTGAATAAACACTAATCTAAGAAAATGTAACTGCAAAGACTGAACATATTACTTACAAGCTGAAAATATAAGCTATACTTCTTTCCTCTTCTGGTCAGGATCTTACACTATTCAGGGTCGGAGAGTAAAGGTGTACCAGCCAGAGTTTGAGCAGCCCTGGGCCTTTGGACTAGTATCTCAGCATGATCCTGTTTCACACATTATGGAGATTACCATGGATCAGAGTTGTTTAAAAGTCAGTATGCAGCCTGTTTAAAAGCTAATATGTGTAATCAGTTGGTCTAAATACCTCACTGATACTCTAATCTGACAGAGATTCTTACCAATGTATGTGGCCTAGAAATACTTAAAGATTTGTTCGTGATTATCATAGCATATGCATATTATGTTTTTTCAAAATAACAGAGGCTTGATTATTGAACTAAATATGTATGATTGTAATTGTGTATTTATTTGGCTTCATATTTAATTCATCTCTTTCCATTGCATTTGTTGACGCTAGACTTCTTGCTCAATTTTTTTGAGTGCAGGCTTGACAGTGGAAATGTTGCTTCATTTTGGCCTTGCTTGTTGAGGTCCCAAGGTTTTTGGTATTGCCCAGTTCATTGTTAAGGCTGATTTATACTTCTGCGTCAAGCACATGCTAATGGTCCAGCGCACCCTTCATGGGGTTGCATAGCCCTTGCCGTTGGCTTGGTAGCTGTGCTGAGTGTGGGCAGTGCTGAGAGCCGTGAGCCCGATGGATCGTGTGTTTACAAGTGTCGAGTCCCATGAAGGAGCTTCAGATGTTATGTGTTTAACTTATGATTAAAGTTGTTGCACGTCTGCCAGTTCCCACCTCTGATTGAGAGAGTTTTAGTCTCTTGCACATTATGATAGCATTCAGAAAAAACAAAACACCTGTGATAAAACTCAATACAGAGGAACATAACATAACCTGCTGCCAGGTAGCGTTTCGGAAGTGTTATTGCAGAGCAACACAAACAGCACGCAGAAGTATAAATGCACGACTAAGCGGAAGGCATGCGCCTTGGGTCATGGCGATCGCTTGATGAAGAAGTATAAACCAGCCTTTAACCTTAGCGTTCACAGGCCCATAAGAAATACTTCTATTAACTGAATCATGGGCTACAGGAAATTCAATTGATACGTCATTTTCGTAAATCATCATTTATTGTTGCAGGGTGAGGAGACACAAGTGGTTGATCCTCGGGTTATTCACGTAATGCTTGCTGAAGGCAAGTTAAATGAGGTATGTTTTGTTTCTCCCACTGGTTGTCAACTGCAGCATAGCTTGTTTATTTTAAGACTGGAGTGTTTACCAACAGTCACTGCTATTACTTTTTCTTCCAGAGCCAAGATCGACGCAAAAAGGAGGGTGATGGTGGGAAAGGTGAGGGCAGTCGAAGACGTCGGACAGCATCTGAAGGAGATGAAGACATTACACTCAAACGTTTCAAAGGAGCCGGGGAAGGTGCCTCTGACAACCAGAATGGGAATAGCTCCAACAGGGACGCAGAGGCTATGGTAACATGCGTAGAGATGCCGGGAAAGGGAGTAGTGGAGGGAAAAGACGAAGCGGGTGGTTTGGGTGGGAGGGTGACGAGCACCTGTAGTCCAGTAGCTTTATCAAGTCAAGACTCCTCTAACAACAGCAATTCCTCTCAGCAGGAACACTCCCATATAAGGAGCACAGGTTTTGTGAAGGAGAATGGCAGTTTTATCCCAAACCAAGAAAGGATTTCTTCAGTATCTGCAGTGCTTCCTGCTTCTACTCCAACGCCACCTCCTTTGAAGCCTGCCCCATCACCTTTTTCTAACACTTTTCCTTCTTTGGGTCAAATGCCCAACTTGGTGCCCGGGGCCCCTGCCCCGAAATCATCTCCCACACTCCCATCGTCAGAGAGGGAGGAGGGAGGTGTTCTTTCAGGGTATCCTAAAACAGCTGCCCTGGTGTCTCCAGGTCCTGTGACCATTTCATCACCTTCCCAAGAAAACACTTCAAGTGTGGCTCTCACTGCTCCTGTTGATGCGAACCAAAAGCCCAGTATGTGGGGATCAACCTCAGAAGGAAATCAGGTGGGGCTTTTACAAGAACAGAATTTTTTATTTATTTATCATGCGTTATTCTCTGATGCTTATTTATATCTCTTTTTTGTATTTCAGACCCCTAAAGCCCCTGTTCTAGCTCCTGCTGGATTTGGTAAACAGTCCTGTGGAGGGGTGTTTGGGAATGTCTCAACACAGACTAATGGATCTTCCCAGGGGGACAAACCCTTTGGGTTTTCATTTAGAGGTGCAAAGGACTCGCAAAGGCAGGACTCTGATACGTCACAGAACCTGTTCTTCCAATTCATCTCTCAGAACCAGAGCAACACACAAGGCCAATCAAAAGCCTTCACATCTTTGTCCGAGTGCCTGAACAAGGAGCCGCCCAGCCTGTTCAAGTCTGCTGCTCCCTCTGAGGGTTTCAAAAAAACTGTTGTGGCTTCTGCATCCACTGGACTGTTTGGTTCAGCACCTGCCAGTGGCCTGGCACCACTGAAAGAGCAGCCAAAAGTGCCTGATATCAAGCCTGCAGGCAATGGGATCCTTATGAACAAGCCTTTTGGTGCTGTAGGGGAGGCACAGAGCAAACTCCCAGCCACTTTTTCTTCTGCCATAATTCAAGCTGCAAGCTCTACAGAGGTGCTGAAACCCTCGGGATTAGGAACCAGTGGACTTGGAAATGCCAGTGGTGGAATTAGAAATGTAAATAGCTCAACCCCAGTGAGTAGCTTTGGTCTGCTTGCTGGCAACAAGGTTTCCGATGGACACGAGAACCTGTTCTTGCAGCCCTCGAAGGAGACAAATTCGTTTCTTGCCTATGGCAGAGGTGTTCCGCAAACCCCTTTTGGTGCATTGACATCTCCAAAGTCTTCATCTGCCCAGTCCGCATCTGCTGTTTCACCTTCAGGCAGCACCAGTCTGCTCGGTCAAGATCCTCCTGGTAGTGATGCAAAACCAAATCTCTTCACTATGGCAGAACCTCCCAAGGGAATCTTAGCCCCTCAGTTTGCAGCTCCTGCTCTCATGACCACTCCGTCATTCACATCAGTTGCACAGGATGGACAGCAAATATCCAAACCAAACAGAGAAGGATCAGATGACAGCTCTGGAACCCTTCTCAGCACTGAAGCAGAAGGTGTCTCTGTGCCCTTTGAGCAAAGCAAGTTTTCACTGGAGGAACGTCTTCAGTCTATCAAAAAGGATTCAGAGTCCAGTAGTAACAGTGACTTGTCTGATTTGAGTGAGGGAGAGGACAACGCTGGCCAGAGCCAGAAACCCGATCTTCCGGCAGGCAATGAGGATAAGAACAAGGCCCAGGCTGCAGCCAAGAGCCGGCCACGGAGCAAACCATTTAAAGGTAAGGCTTGACTATTGCATGCTTCATGAGGCGGTACAGCTAAAAATGAGCATTTTTGTCACAATTTTACATTGTTTGTCCTCAGGATGAAGTGTTGTATTGGACTGCAGTAGTTTTTATTGTTTGGAAAGCAGTGGAAGCATTGAATAATTTTTGATTTTGCTTAGCTTTTGGCTTCATGACTGTATCACTTCATGGCATTGTAGTAAGATCAATATTAGTGGTTGACCTTTACATCATTTGATATTTCAGATTTTTGTAGTGATTGACATAATTCATGAGTAAGTCGTCTAGAAGAACTCTTTGATTCACCTAACAAATCCCAATAGGATTTTTATATTGCCTTTTGGATTCTTGCTGAATATAAAATCTAACCATCAAACGTTTTATTGTTTTGACTTTAATAATTGAACCCAAATAATTGTAAGTGTTAATACAAGTATTCCGTGGGGTCTTAAAAAGTATTAAATGTTGATAAATCGCATATGAGAAAATTAAGGCCCTTAAAAGGTATTAAAGTCTTAATCACGGGGTCTTAAATTTTGTTCAAGCATTGTCCAAAGTGTTTGACTCCAAAAAAGCATAAATATATTTATTTTCCTCCTAATATTAACAACGGCTTGGTCGAAACATTTAGTCAAGCTTCTCCGCCCGGGTGATATCACATAATTTGCGACAAACTGGGGAAGGTGATCTCCACATGTAGTGAAATGATTGAGCGAAACAGACAGCAAAATGGGAAAATGTAAGTTTGCGTACTCATGGTTGGAGAAAGATGAGTTTAAACAGTGGTTGAAGCCTGTCCCTGAAAACAAGCACGTAATTTATTTTTTTAAGCTTTATTTCTTCCAAGCTTATCTGTGTTCTGTTGCATGGTTGTGCTCCATTGATTTATTTACTACAACTGTTTATTAAGGGAAAGGTTTGATACTGATTAGAACTTGAAGTGGCGATGAGGGCTTAAAATATTCTGAGAAGGTCTTTAAAAAGTCTTAAAAGTTATTGAAATTACCTTTAGGATTCTGCATATGCCATGAAGTATAAATGGGAGTGTTAGAAACTGTTTGTGCCATAGTTTTCTACAGTTTTTAAAGTCAGTGGCAAGTTTCTGTCATTGCTCAAGAGGGTGAGGGTAAATTTGTATTTTTTTTTCCACTTGATACATTTGTCGTTCCAGATGTTAGGATAATGTGTACCACTTATTTTGAGCTAAACTGAAATGTACCTGAGTTCGATTGACAAAAAAATAGTGATCTTTGGTGTAGTTTATTGGAACTCCATTTAGGTTTGTATCTGATGTAAATTAATTTATAGTAAATATGAAAGCAGTTAATAGTTAATATTGTTTTGCATGAATTCAACAATATACCATTTTTATTTTGCTAGCTTACATTGTTAGACTTAAGGTGAAAAATTAAGCTGTGCAAGTTAATACACAAAAAATGGTATGATCTTTTATTAAAACCTAACCATTTGTTTCTGTTTGATGGCTTTGTTAGCCATGGCCCTACAACAGTTAGTTTGCTGTGAGTCTAGAATGACGAAGCTTTACAACAATAAAACAATATTGGCCACCACTAATCAATATTTCATAGTGATATATCTATTAACATTCACAGGTTGTAATTTGGGTTTATATGTCATCTCTGTAGTTGGACAGTCTGTGTTGAAGGACCAGAATAAGGTTCGGCGCTTGAAGCAGTCTGGAGAGGCCTTTCTACAAGATGGCTCTTGCATTAACGTGGCTCCCCACTTGCATAAATGTCGTGAGTGCCGTCTGGAGCGCTACAGGAAATCGCGTGAGCAGGACTCTGATGATGACGACCCAAATGTAGCCTGTCGATTCTTTCACTTTCGCAGGTGAATATGATTCTGGTATATTTAGCTTTACTTATATCTGAACTGTGATACTGATGAATTTGACTTGTGTTATGACAGGTTGGCTTTCACTAAAAAGGGAGTTCTTCGTGTGGAGGGTTTTCTGAGCCCACAGCAGAGTGACAGCATGGCAATGGGCCTGTGGCTTCCTTCCATCACAATACAAGAAGGACTTGACCTGGACACGTCCAAATATATTTTAGCAAATGTGGGGGACCAGTTTTGCCAATTGGTCATGTCAGAGAAAGAAGCCATGATGATGGTAGAACCACATCGTAAGTTACAAAATTTTAACAGTTATTTAAAATTCATTTAAGGCGTATTTATACCTAATAATAATCTAAATTATTTCCAAGAAAGTTTTATATAATACCAAGGGCATGGTTTGCACTTGACATTGGTGGGGATAGGTGAATACAATAATACTATTTATCAGAGTAGCACGGTTTGTGCTTATTTTAAATGTAAAATATACATTTTTACTTGAAAATTTTTATTTATTTAAAAAGGTGCCAATGGGATTTTCCTTTTTTGAAATGTATGAATGTTCCAGGTACAGAACAAACATCAACTTTAGGCTCTTTTACATATACAGGTTTTCCAAGATCTTGTTAACTTTGGTTGGTCAAAGCAAAAGTTAAGATTTTGTTGTTGAACCACTGCACTATTATGACATTTAAAAATATAAAATACTAAATTCATAAAGATAAATTAAATAAAAGCATTTTCCCTCAATAAATTATGCACTCTCATGTTTTATGACTAAATCAGAATCCAAAGGGCTATAGATTTAAACGATAATCATAATGTTTATTTATTTGAAGTAGCACTTTTCAGAACCTTGTTTGCTTATTTGTGTTTTTACAGAAAAACTTTACCTTAAAAAAAGTTCTGTTAACTGAAATTAAATGTACAATGAAATCTAAAAATAATACATTAAATGAATAAACGCATAGTTATTTGTGTAAAGATTTTCTGATAATGCTTTGTGATTTATTTATTATTCATTATTATTATTGTTTTCAATTATTTTTTATAATTTTTATTTTCAGAAAAAGTGGCTTGGAAGCGAGCTGTCCGAGGAGTGAGAGAAATGTGTGATGTTTGTGAAACAACCCTGTTCAACATCCACTGGGTTTGTCGTAAATGTGGCTTCGGCGTTTGTCTTGACTGCTATCGACTACGCAAGAACAGGCCACCTGAAGGTAGATAAGACAATAATCTGCCACATTACTTATGATTCAATCCATCACCATCAAGGACCACTTTCATGTCTGCATGTGTCTGATTCTCTATCTCTTTTAGTGGAAGATGGTCCTGAAGAGGAGGTGTTCTCATGGCTTAAGTGTGCTAAAGGCCAGCCACACGAACCACAGAACCTCATGCCAACTCAAATTATACCCGGCACGGGTTAGTGCATTTATTTACTATGAAAAAGCTCATATTAAATCAAAACAACTGGAGCAACAAGCTAATTTGTAATGTTTTTTGCAGCATTGTACAGCATAGGTGACATGGTACATGCAGCCAGAGGTAAATGGGGGATTAAAGCAAACTGTCCCTGCACTAGTCGGCACAAAACGTTGATGCGGCCCAGTGCTCCAAATGGTCTTTCACAGGTGAGTTGCATCCATAACTAATGAACCGAATGTAGAATGACCTCTTGCAAATTGCAGAACATTTACATGTATTAATTTAACAGATGCTTTTAATCAAAGTGATTAACAAATGAGGATAAAATAAGCTTCAAAAGACCAGATAGCAGGAATAAGTGTTTGTAGAAAACTGTCTGGTGCATATGGAGAGGAAAGGGTGTGTCTTCTACAGGTGGTAAATAAAGAGAGAACATATACGTTTTTTTTATTCTGTGCTTGAACCTGTGTTATTGTTACTGTTTAACCCTAAGTAAAGGAACACTTCACAGTTTGGTGTGAATTGATGCTCTGATTTTACGTTATCACAGAGCAAATAGTGCCAAATGGTGCTGAATGCAAAATGGTCAATTGCCTTTTGACCAACATAGTAGGGTTGTGCGATATGGGCAAAAGAAACCTATCACGATCTTCTTAAACAATATTGCATTTTCGATTTTAATCATAATTTTGCCACAGACAGACTGAATCTGTGTTTACATTATGAATCTGATACATATTTGAAAAGAAAAACAATTAGATCTTTATCAAAGACCTGCAACATGGCTCCAAAACAAACTAAATAGAACTAAAAATAATCTAACGTTAGTAAAACTGTAAAAAATTGTCTCTAGAACAGACCTATTACAAAACAAATGTGTGTGTGACTGTGTGTGTGCGGGCCGTCAAACTCAAGTAGGGATGCACCGATACCATTTTTTTGGATCCGATCCTGATACCAAAATTCTGAGTATCGATCGATACAAATTCTTTCCCGATACTTTTACAGTTTCTATAGTTCTGGTGCTCAAATAATATATCTTCTTTAGTAAAAATAACAGACCCATGGCCTACATTATATGACACACGACACAATCTAACTAAAACATGATGCCTGGTATAAACTATAGGCTACATTATTTGAGCATTCATTATGACATTGATCTGATCTGTTGTGGTCCAGCTTATGTTTTCTTTTTTTAATATTCGGATTTTTCTTTAAAATCTGTACTAGACAATCACCATTGACCCTAATCGTTGGTAAAATAACCAGCATTTTAGCAAAGCCTGATATTTTCCAGCAGGTTTGAAGCAGACTAAACTGTCTGAGGCCTGGTTTACTTAATACACTTTCCCTCACCTAAACTCGCCGCTAGTGAGATGGAGAAACAGGTAACCCACTCTACTCCAGTGCTGTGAATGCGATCTGCTGGATGATCACACAGTGCAACATGATGTAGGAACAGCAATAAACTCCATTTTACGGATCAAAATGAACCTATTTAATGCAGAACTAAATGAACAAATAGTCTTGGAGAGTTTTTCGTGTTGTCATGAGCACGACACAGTTTGAAGTGTGAATGAATGAAGAATGATTGACAGGCGCAGCGGAGGGAAGCTCTGAACTGAACATGAATTACAGCGCTTGAATATCCATCTGTACTTCACATTAAACTATTGAATGACTTCAGACCATTTGGGGATAAAGTAGGCCTGCATGACAACTTTCCAGTGCCTTATAATAGGCTTCCTTCATGGCTTTTGTTGGCTTTAGAAATGACACAAAATATAGCACACGCGCAAGATAGGATTTGGATTGGTACTAGCTGGCCGATACCCGATCCATCAAAAATATGCGGTATTGAACTGATATCCGATCCAAGTATCGGGATCGGTGCATCCCTAAACTCAAGTAAGGCTCTAATGTTTTGCTTGACCAAATCTCAGAAGTAGCTGCGTGTTTGTTCACAGATTTGTTTTGTCATGTATAGAGCTCTTTGTGACGCTGCCGTAAAATAGGACATTCACATATTGCGTCTTATGCGCACACAAGTCTATAATTTCCAGCAGAGGTGCATGAATTGCATGCACAAATTGGGATTGGCATGCACGTATTTCACATGCACCCAGCTGAAAACATCTCTTTTTAGACAAACTTTAAATGTAACTTTTCAGAATACCACACCACGAGTCATGTAGCAAGAACTGACCCATCAGCTTCATACTTTGTATGGAATATACACATTTCGGTTACCTCAGACAAACACAAGACACCCGGCACACCAGTGCTTTTTAATTCTCTATACATAAAACTTGTATTGGAACTGCAGCAATGTTTTGATAGGTTGTCTTCCCTTGGGAAAACGGTTTATGATCACCAAACACCGACAAAGGAGCGACCACAAAGCACATAAAAAATGCTGAAGTAAGCGACACGCTCACACTTTCCACATGCTTTTAGACTCAATATATGACTGACTTACAAATAACCTGGTTCTGCCATACATCAGCCTTCCTGTATCTAAAGTAACTTAATCCCATACCACAGATGTTGAATTTTTTGGCATCAAGTCCTCCTGAGCTGAACTCATCATCCCTGTATACGCAGGCTATTCAGTCTCCTGTTCTCTCGCTCCGTCTAGGCGTGTCGTGTTATGATTGGTTCAAATACCATGCTGTGAGAAAATCGTGCATGTGCAAATTTTGATTTTGATTAGTATTTTTAAAAATCGCACAGCCCTACAATATAGTAATTTAAAATTTTTGGTTCAATATCAGAAACCTAAACTATCTATCATGGTAAAATATTACAATTCTTAAAAGCAGGACATTTTTGTCAGTGTCTTTGCCGACCTGTGACTTTTATGTGAACATTCTCTGTTCTCAGACACTAACCATAACAAACATTCAGCACACATTCCTTTCCCAAACATTTTTTTTCAGCGCCTACACTGTTGTTTAAAATTGATTTCAAACACTGTATAGACAGCAAGTTTAGTAATGTCAATTTAGATTTTCTGCTGATGAAATGTTGTTTTAATTTTGAGCCATGTTTTTTTCATATACATTGTGAAATTAGTTTGAGAGAAATGTATTTCTTAAATGAAAACAGTTGTTGCAAAAAATGTTAGTTGGTAAAAGAAGTTAAGAGTAAAAAAAGAGATCATTTCATTCAGGATAAATTTCACCGTATGTTTGACAAATATTATGAGGAAGGATGATGCAGACTCTAGAACCTTTTTGTAAACATTTTATGTGCTATTTATTCAGTCAATGACACTGACACTAATAATAATAAGCAAATAAATACATTAAGGTCCTAGGGTTGTGCTGATCGACGATAGTATCGTGTATCGACGATTGGCAAAGATATCGCCAAGAGCTGAAACCTATAACTATTTTACAGGCTATGTTTAGCTTGTTTCGCAATTAATATAGACCTATTACACATTTTAAGTGCAAGCCATTAAGTCGTTGATCATTTGAGACTCCTTTATAACAGCACTCCCGCAAGATTCTCTCTTGCTTTTATATTCGTTATTAATAGCCTATTTAAGTGTTTAAGGGGGGCCATAGACTATATTTTCAGTGCATGCATTGACTGCTCCTTCAAATACATGGAAAATACATACTTGTCTTATTTGTGTTTGATTTGATAGAATGATAAACACAGACATGCGCATTTTTCTGAAAATAACCTATTATTTAAAAATATGTTAGGCCTATATTTATTTATAAAGGCTATTAAAATATATTTTATTTATTTAAACTAGCCTATATTAAATTAAATTACAGTCTGTAATTTACCATTTGTTTTATCATTAAAGAATTATTAAACAGATTATTAATAACTTATTAAAGAACATTTTACTAAGCTCAGTGAAAAGTTTTAGGTCAAATAGGCTATTTAATTATAGAGCAACTACTAACTCGCCGCAGCCATGTCTAAAATGAAACTTATCAGAAAACAATAAACACACAGCCTATGCCAAGTGCAATAATTGTGTTAGATCTTAGCAAATACAAATGTGACACTGTTGATGATTCCTTTTGTGATGATTAGACCTGAAGCTGCGCCGCACTCAATTGAACAAAAACATGGAAAACTTTACTGCATAGTCATGTGCGGGCAGTCCTTCATCTGCCTCCCGTCTGAAAGAATAGAGCATCCTTGTTTCTTCTGTGCATAGATAAATATAATTTCATTTGCTTTCATCCATGTATATTATATCCATTTTGCAGCAGTCCTGCGGGCTGAGGATAACGGCATGAATCCAAAGTCACCATCAAATCCTGTCCTGCGCTGCACTGTTCCATCGAGTCTTGTTTGTAATCATTTCAGTGTCAGCGCCCATTTAGCTGTAAGAGTGTGGTGATTTGCATTGGTTTGAAATATTATCCAAGATCAAACGTCATGCAAATGCAGTAGGTTATTAAATAAGTAAAGAAATCAGCCGAAAGGTTATTAAATATCTTTAGATATGGGTAAATATAATAATCAAATATTATATATACACTGTTATTGTATAACGATGGTTTGTCCTGTAGACTATAAAAAAAAAATAGCTTAAAGGGGCAATTTTGACTTTAAAATGATTTTAAAAAAAATTAAAAACTGCTTTTATTTTAGCTGAAATAAAACAAATAAGACTTTCTCCAGAAGAAAAAATATTTTCAGACATACTGTAAAAAATTTCTTGCTCTTTTAAAGGTCATTTGGGAAATATTTAAAGAACTAAAAATTCAAAGGGGGGCTAATAATTCTGAATTTAACTTTATATGGCTGTCAACATCCCAATGTGTGTTGGCGTTTCATGACTCTTTAAGGTTCTACAGTCAAACATAAGGTTAGGAATACACAGGATTAATTGTTAACCCCAATTAGCGTGAAGTGTAACAAAGAAACATTATGAGTTTGGATTGAACGATGTTTCACTGTTTTAAATGTGAAAAACTTGCATCTTGTATTTTCTTAATTGGTCCTGTGTTTTATTTGGTGCAGTCGGGTGCAGCTCACAGTTCGGGGAATGGAACCACGTCTACTTCATCCACAACCCGTCCAAATGAAGAATCTGCAGCTGGTGTTGTAGTCAAAACTGAACCCGTTGAAGAGCCTACAAGTGCTGATACCACATCAAGTACCAGTGGGACAAATAGCAGCACATCTAGCCCTGCTCCTGCTCCAACTTCTGCTCCTACTCTTCTTCCTCCTTCTCTTCCTCCTCCTTCACTTCCTCCTCCTTCACTTCCTCCTGCTCCTGCACTTGTACCTACACCTCCTGCAAAGGATAGCAAGAGCAGTTCTTCAGCACTTCACTGGCTGGCAGATCTGGCCACACAAAAGGAGCCCAAAGGTGAGACTCGAATATAGAGCACTTTACAGTGAGTGGATGGAAAGTGATTTGCTTTGCATTTGTGTGTGTGTGTGTGTGTGTGCGCACTCGGAGGAGATGTGTGTCTGTGGTCTTTTACTGACTCGAAGAATGCAGAAAAGTGTCAAACAGCTGAGTGTGTATGGCTTATCTTGTCGCAAAATGCAGCTAAAAGTCCTACAAAACAGTAATAGTTTGATTACGTCATTTACATGTCTGTACTGCACTTTAATAATGCGACTGAAATAGAAATACTCCATATGTCTTAATTTGATTAGTGTTTACGACGATTATGGCTTTAAGCATATATAAAGTGCTATTCCATCCTATGTTGGTTAATGGTTAATGCGTGTGGCTGCAGTTGTAGTAGTTTCTGCTTTTGAAAGCTACAATTCCGGTGAAGAAATAATTGGTTACATAACAGTGACCTGCTCTAAATGCGTGAACCACAACTTCGAGGCCAGCCTGTCGGGTGTTAGTGCAAAGCACTTGATGTGCAGTTCTAATGCAATCCTGCTTTCAATCTTCAGTGCTAAATTCACCCTCATGCTCCATTAAAAGATCACAACTCACGATACAAATTTTTACACACACACACACACACACACACACACACACACACACACAGACACACACACACACACACACACACACATATATATATATATATATATATATATATATATATATATATATATATATATATATATATATATATATATACATACACACTTATTTTTTTCACAAATATTTACATTATGTACATTTGAGCAAAATATTATTATTTTTATTACAAACTATAAGACACATAACTGTATTTGTTTTGAACCTATTATACAAGAAATGCTATTACAGTGGTCCCTCTGTAATTGCGGGAGTTCCGTTCTAGAAATAACCCGAAATAGGCGAAATCGGTAAAGTAGTCAGATTTATTTTTTACAATTATTATTGATGTTTTAAGGCTGTAAAACCCCTCACTACACTTTTCTCAAACAGAATTTAACATTTTCACACTTTCCTCTCATTTAGACACTCTCAAAGTTCATACCTTCGTAGAAAAATAGGTCCAGTATTATAAAATGAAACCTAAGTTCAAAACCATTTGATCCTCATTTATTTATTTCATAATGGTGCCCTACTGTCACATTACATCTACCTTCCTTTAGCATGTCTAGATGTTCAACAATTTGTGCGATAGTTAGCATCTTCCTTTGTCTTTTGTGTGCTACCACAGTTGGCTCTGATGGTGCATAACATTTTGTAGACATTGTAGGAAAAAAACATACAGAACAGAACTTCAGAGTCCCACTGCTGGCGATCAAAGATTTATGTACATTTGGCAAGCTGAACACATTCTGTACTGTACTGATTGGTTGACAGTGGTCTACAGCCAGTCAGGACGCAGAACACAATGCGCTAATCTGGACGCAAAACACAATGCGCTATAAAAAAAACCTCGTCAAATTGCACACAAAACAATCAGCGAAACTGTGGCGCAAAAAAATGAACTGTGTTATAGAGAGGGATCACTACAAGAATCTTTTACAAAAAATAAACTAAAATATATATATACAATGTATGCACAAAAACAGATAAAATGGCGTTTAAATTAAATTTGTTTAAGCAACAAATTTTACATTTAAAAATTAAATTTTTGTAAAAGAAATGCTTAAAGTATATTGAACACAAAGTAAAAGGCTATTCAAAGACTTCAAGTCAAATGCAAAGAAAAAACAATTTACATGCAAAAATTTACTTTATGTTATTCTTTTAGTTCAATTAACTGTCATGCAAAAAGCTTTTGTATTCATTATTTGACAGACAGACAGACAGACAGATAGATAGATAGATAGATAGATAGATAGATAGATAGATAGATAGATAGATAGATAGATAGATAGATAGATAGATAGATGCAAAAAGTAGTGGACTAGTTACATTATAAAATTAATGAATTTCTCTGTGCTCTGGCTTTCCCTCTCGTTTTGTCATTTTTCAGAGTCTCTGCGCTCCATGATGGGTCGTGACTCTCGTTCTCCATTTGGCCTGGACTCGTTCAGCACACTTTCCAAACCATCAGGGTCCAGTCCTAAGCTGTTCAACAGTCTGCTGCTGGGTGCAGGCCCTTCACAACCCAAAGCAGAGGGTACCAGCCTCCGAGATCTGCTGAACTCTGGCTCTGGCAAACTCCCGCAAGGGCCCACAGAGGGAGGTGTCCCATTTCCTCCAGTGTTCTCCACTGCTAGTGTACGTAACAGTGCTTTACCTTTAAATCACGTGAAACTGGTTTTGTACTGATATCAGTGATCTGGCTAAACATATTTAGCATGGTGTTAAATCATGTAAAGCATAACAGCTTGCTAATTCAAGGCAACAACATGTTAGTAATTTGGTTTGCTTGGTAGCACTTGTGTTCCTAACTTAATGTAGGCCCACCACCCAAAATTTTGGCACACCCACCAAAAATTATGTGCACCGTTACTACAAGTTTTATATCAACAGATTTATTGCATTTGAAATCAATACTAATCGAAACTATCAAAAAAACAAAAATCTGAATGCATTCAGAATGCACCCATTGGCCCTGCATGCAATGACGTGAATGAGATGAACTAAGTTAATAATAACAACTTTGCTGCTCTCACAGGTGTTGTCTGATATTGCACAGATAATATAGACATAAATTATTATTTGCACACGTCATCTTAATAGCAGTAACGGTCTATTCATGAGCTGCAATATTAGTTTAATCTTTGTGAAGGCAAGCCCTTTTGTGATGGTGAACGCTAGGGATGCTCAAAATAATCGATTAACCGTTAACCGAAAGGGTGCGTTTGTAACCGATTAATGGTATCAGTTAAACGATTAAAAATAATATTTTATATATTTTTAGTTAGGCTGCATAAAGGGCCGATTGAAAGCGATTTTTGCGTTAAGAGAGGCATCTTTTGAATTGTTTACCAAAAGCCGCAACTGTTTTGCATGCGGCTCATCCCAGAGCAGCAGTTTGTGTTGTCAAGACAACTACAGAGAACTTTTAAAGACATAGGAGAGACTAGTGCTGCTGTTTCTAGTTATCCAGAGCTGTATGAATTTGCAAATCTTGAATATCACAATAGTATTAAATATTACAATTGTATACAAATATAGCAACATAGACAGTTACACTCTTGCACATTCAATACCCAGCCGATTCAGTTGTTTCATGGTGACATAAAAAAGAGGACCGCGCCTTTTTTCCTTGTCAAAAGGAGCGATGTGCGCCTCATGTTTTTGGAATGGAAAATCACGTTTGCTGTGATCAGACATATTTGTTAACTCGCGGGGCGATAACGTATGGCCACACGTGCCTACAGACATATTTGCCAAAGAAGCAAAATGAAAGAAGAATATTGCTGTTTGATACAGACGAGTCGATACCAAACCAGCGCTGATGCTGATGGCCTCCTGGATCTGCGTCATGAACACAACAAATGGGCTTTAGTTTTCATTTTACAGCTTATAAAGCATGTATGCAAATTAATGCAATATTATATTTAAACAACAAAACTGTTTACAAAAAGTCATTATATGCACGCGTTGCCATTGTTTTTTCATTACGCAGGGTGCACACTTGAAACACGAGTAAGAGAGGAAATATCAAGACATAATCTTTAAAGTAATGATTTCTATTAAAATGTAAAAAGGTTTTGTAATATAGTAATAACAGCGGGGCATTAAATAAGGAAGTCAGCTATTTTTTTTTGACGGAAGAAAAAAAAACATGTGATTGGAAAAAAAAACAGCCTATGCCGGTTCTTAAAAAGGATCAGTCAGTGTTTTCGTTTTGTTCTCTAAATGAATTATTTAAGTGAAAATAGTTTAGGGCAGGCCTATTTATTTTATTTATTTTATTCAGTTTTTCTATGGCGTTGGAAACACTTCAGGTGTGTGAAGATGCTCTGTTGTAATGTTCTGTTATTAATATGCTAGCATGTTAAAATAAATCAGTATTTTAAAATGCAATATTTAATGTGTCAGCTGTAGACACGTCAATTTGTTTAAAAAAATTTTTAACAAAAATTTATTAACGAGTGATTTATTAACGAGATTAACGAGTGGCGGTTGTCGGTTAGTAAAATTAACCGAAATGAGCATCCCTAGTGGACGCCCAGCTAGTTGCACGACTGACAGCATTGAGACGATTAAATAAAGGATTAAATGGAACAGGACAGCAAGGCAGGAATCGAACTTGGGTCGCCACGAGCACTGAAGTGCATGTGTCGACACACCAACCACTACACCACTGGCGCCGACACACTGCAATAATTTTAAGCACTTGCACAAATGCTCCCAAATATATTTTGAAGTCGAATAGATAGTATTTCAGGCGCATATACAACAAAAACAGTCTCCATTTCGAGCTGTGCGAGCAATAAATGTTGTCATAAAATGAAACATCCTAATGTTTTTAGCTGTATGTTAAAATTTAGAAAACATGTTAGCTTTGGTCATCATGTTAGAAACATTTGCAAGAGGTTAAACATGCTTGTTAGCATCTTTGTAACATGTTAATTCATCCAAGCAACTTGTTCGTCCATGATTAGGAAAATAATAAACATGATAGGAATGTGATTAAACATAGCTTTGTGGTAAACCAAATTTTCCTAACATTAAAACATGTTAGTCATGTGGTTAAACATGTTAGGAAGATGCAATCTAAACACCCGTTCATTTTACCATGTTAGCTACATGCAGATTAGCAAGGCAGCGAGTCAGAGATGTGTTAGCAACATGCTTATTCATGCAAGCATATTGTTAAATCATGTTAGCAATATAGTACAGCATAATTGCAACATGTTAAAGAGTTATCCATGTTTTTTATGTTAGAAACATGTTATTGTCATGATAATTTATGTTAGCAACATCAAATCATTAGCAATGTGTTAATGCTATTTTTTCCACTAAGTTTAAGCTTTCGAGCCGTTTTAAATATTTTAGGTCATTTTTTTTTCTCAAGTAAAAAAAAGTCTGTCCCAACTACTATCTAACTTTATAAATATATTTCTTTCTCTCCTTCTTTAGCAGGCTGATAAAATGAAGGGAGGTCTTCCTAACTTCCTGGATCATATCATTGCATCAGTAGTGGAGACTAAGAAGTCAGAGGTTCGTCGTGCGTCAGGTTCAGCAGAAGTCATCGAGTCTGCCACTGCTCCTCGCAGAGAGGGGGTGATGGGGCTGAGTGTCCTGGATCCACACACTTCACACTCTTGGCTTTGTGACGGCCGTTTGCTCTGCCTGCAGGACCCCAGTAACCCCAACAACTGGAAGATCTTCAGAGAGTGCTGGAAACAAGGACAGGTGAGCTGTAAAGGGCCAGTGGAGATGCTCTTGTATGATCAGTTGCGTTCTGCTAATGCTAATGAAGTGTTTTTCCCCTTTTTTTAGCCTGTGCTGGTCTCAGGCATACACAGGAAGCTGAAGGAACACTTATGGAGGCCTGAGGCCTTCAGCGAGGAGTTTGGAGACCAGGACGTGGACCTGGTCAACTGTAGGAACTGCGCCATCATCTCTGATGTTAAAGTCAGGGAATTTTGGGATGGCTTCCAGGTCATTTCCAGTGAGTACAGATGCTTTAAACTCCCCAGGAAAAAAATTGACTTTCAAATCTGTTAAAATGATTGGTAACTGTTAAATAGCACTGCATCTTAGACCCCCCCCAGCTCTAATTGTACCCAGACCTAATAAAAAATCAATTAAATCTTTCCATCACATTCAGAATTTTTTCAGCAAAATACTAATATTTTTTTAAATTAATCAGGTGTTATCAAATGTTAGGAAAGTTTTAAAGTAAAAAAGATTTCAAAATGTGTCATTTTAACTTGGTCTTCAAATCAGGATATTCAAATATATGTTCAAATACATGCTCCATTTCATTAATAACAGAAAAAACCTGCCTCTCCACAACTGTAGCAATTTTCTGTGACTGATGCTCAGTAGTAAAGCACTCATAAATGGAGCAAAACTGAATATCATGTTAAAAAAACAAATTAATAAAAAATAAAAATCAGTGTATGTAGTAGCAGTAGTTTGTAAAGCAGTATTGAATTTTATGCTGTTTTAACCTTTAGAACGGTTGTGTTCTCCTTTCTTTAGAGCGATTGCAAGGTAGCGATGGCCAGCCTATGGTACTAAAACTTAAAGACTGGCCTCCTGGAGAAGATTTTCGAGATATGATGCCCACTCGGTAGGTTATTTGTCATTTTTAGCTGTACTTTATCTCTTTTGCACTTCTTGTCATATAGGTTTTGTAACTGAGCCTATTTTCCCCGTTTGCAGGTTTAATGATCTCATGGACAATCTTCCTTTGCCCGAGTACACAAAGAGAGATGGCCGTCTCAACCTGGCCTCTCGTCTTCCAAACTTCTTTGTTCGGCCAGATCTGGGCCCTAAAATGTACAATGCGTATGGTAAGGGATTATAATACACAGCCAATATAAAGAGACTTAAATATAAAAAAAGTGTGTTTGTGCTTTACCAGTTTACCACATGGCATATATGTGTGAAGTTTTGAGATGAAACCTTACTGATAAATTTATGGGACTCCCGAAGCCTTGCGCATACCAGTATGCTTGTCACTTTCACCAATGGCAAGTATTTTTCGAGACCTTTTCACTAGTGATGAGTCTCAAGTGAACATGCAAACTACTCCCTGACATTAGATAGCGCTTAATGAAAAGCCAAAATACCAGTACACAAGGTGGCTCTGCGCCCTTTTACGATTCTGACACTCGCTTGTTGCTCAGAATTTGTCATCTCTCATGCTTTTTTGTGTTTGGTTAAGGCCCTATCCCAATTCTACTCTTAGCCCTTTCCCTTAACCAAGAGGTGTCACAATTCTTTTTAGCTTTAAGATGTAGGGTTAAGGGGAAGGACTAGATAGCCCTTGAAACAGAAATTTTTCAGGACCCACTTGAAACCAAGGGGTATGAAAATTTCCCAGAATACACCATCTACAACGGTAGTATGGCTGCACACGGAACGAGATGCAAAAATTAGTATTTTGTCATTATTACAAATTTTTAAATCAAACAAGCATGTTCGCTATCTATAATCTATAATAATAACTCCTGTATAGTAGTCATACAACATACTTTCTTATCTGACACTCGATGACACACGAATACCCTGTCAGAAAAGTCTAGTGGCTGGGAATGACCTTTTTACAGTGTCTGCTATAATATTTGTTGTTTTTGTGTGTTTACATAGATGAATATGGCCACAGTGTGAATGCACAGTACAGTTAAGATCTTATTGCCACATTATATCGTTATAATAACATGATATATGCCTTCAGTGATTTCCTGAAGATAAACACCAAAATAATAACACAACTGGAATAACTACAGCAGTCGCGATCGCCAATCTCATATGAAGTAAAAGATTGTGATGACATATGATGATGTGTGCCGGTGTTGTAGTGGTGTCATATTTCCCAAGGGTACATTTTGAAGCCCTTCCCCTTCCCGCTCTTTCTCCAGGGCCAAGGGGAAGGGGTAGGGGTACAAAAATAAAATTGGGATTGGGCCTATGCATCACAAAAGCTTTTTCACTTCTGTTTAGCCTTTTTTAACACAGTGCTCAAATGCCTGGTCAAAAGTTTGCAAGAAATTTACATGCCTTGAAAAAAATGACAATAGTAAATGTGATGAAACTCACCATCAAATTCTGTTTGATCTGCAATTTTCTGTTTTAGGCTGTTTTGTGCTTGAGCTTAACCATGTCATGTCATCTTCAGCACCTCATTGCACATGAACAAAACAGTTTTTAATGCAGGGAATTAAATAAACATGATTTTTTTTAAACCACACTGTGTGCACATACTTGTTTAGTCATAAGGGTTTAAATATCAGCAATAATCGCACTGTGTGCATGAGCTGTGAGAGCCTTTATATTTTAAGATTTTAACTTTAGGTTTTTAATATCTTCCCTACTTTTTTGAACTAGTCCCTGTTTTTTTGTATCATTTGTCATGAAACCAGTGTTGTTAGAATAGAACTACACTGAAAGACAATGTTTCAATTTACTAAGATCTTTTATGTGAAGCTGTTTTGACACAATCTACATTGTAATAGCTCTATACAAATAAAAGTGAATTGAATTGAATTAGAATCTCTGGACTGCCAAGATCAATAATTATCAAAAAGTAGTTGACTTTTCCACTTTTGATAGCTATAATAGGCTGATTTACAAAAAAGATGTGTCTATATTAGGCATAGACTGGCATAAGATTCTGATGGTATGACAATCTTGGATAAAAATATCACAATTTCACGGTATTGATTACTACTCCAAAATAAGTTATTTTAAATGTCTGGTTAAAAAACAACATATTTGTTTCCCCATTGAACACAATATATTTTATATTATGAAACATTAAAAATATTTTTAACCAGTAGCTTTTTTCGCCCTAAAAAACAAAATAAAATAGTTGTGAAAAACGTAAAAACATATACCATTTTCCAAACCGCAGTACACCTTGAAACTGGTTATCGTTCCATGCCTAGTCTACATGCACCTACATGCCTATTACCACAAGGAAAACACAGAACTTCATAAAATCTGTTGACCACATGTGGCAAATGACTGTAAACAAGCATGCAAAATTATGTGGCGCTATAGTTAAAAGTGTCTTTCATGTTTTTTTCAGGTCTGATCTCCACAGAAGACAGGAAGGTCGGCACCACTAACTTGCATTTGGACGTGTCTGATGCCGTCAACGTTATGGTGTATGTGGGCATCCCAGAAGGAGAGAATGACCAAGAAAGTGGTAAATATGAGTCAATTTTATTTTTGAAAGCAGCATCATTTAGAATATTACAGGATTTCTTGCTCAATTAATTAAGCTGTTGTTTGTGTTCACTAAAATTGCTGCAAATATTTTAGTTAAGCAGGATAAAGTAAAAACTTTGTAACCATGAATATTTGAGTGATTTCTTTTTTTGAAGGTTAATTTTGAAGGTAAAAGGTAAATTAATCAAAAAGTCACTCAAGATAAAATAAAAAAAACAAGATGATGTGTAATTTAATTTTTAGGTTTTCTTTTATTTGAAAATTCCACATCACCACGGACAATTTCATATTTTTTTTAATGAAAAATGAAACAAATAAATAATTTTCCCTGAAAATTCTCCCTGTCCTTAAAGCTAGTTTTACTAAATGAAAATGTTTTCACATTCATGTTTTTTTTTTAAACTGGGGATAATGAGTTTGTAAGCGATTAAAAGCACAGTGTGTTTGTGGATTTTTATTGTAGTTTATCAATTAGTTTGTTAGCCAACAAAACGTTCTGCACCTCCAAAGAAATTTAACTTGGCAAAAACTACAAATAACAGTTAAAAACTGTGATCTAGTAATGTAATACAATGAACATCAGTAAAATGTACTTAATTTTTAGATCATTAAAAGTTCTATTCACCACTTTGTACAATTTAAAATTATCTAACCTCACAAAAAAGTCAGCTATACAGGTTTGGATTTACATGTGTGATGGTGAATGAAGATCCAATTACTTTTTTTGTGAACTTGCATTTTATGCTCAAGTTTCTAGCGTCTGAACGATAGAAAATCTACCCCTAGCTAAAGATAAACTAGAACAAAATAGCTGGAGTGCCTTGCAAAAGTATTCAGACCCCTCATTTTGTTACAATTTAGTTTTTTATCAATCAATTGTAGTCCCTAACGGTAGATTACACCCTGAGATCCTATAGACCTCCGTAAGAGTAGAAACCACATTCAATTTCCAGAACTAACTACTTTATATTTTATTCTATGAGAATTACAGCTTCATTAATGATCCCCATAACCTATTGGGCGACTTTCCCTCCATTTTCACTGGTGACTTAAGGATTATCTCAACTAAAAATGAAAATTCTATTAATTGCTCGTCCTCATATATTGCAATCTTCTGACGCCTTTGTTCATCTTTGCAACCCAAATGATTAATATTAACATTTTAGATGAAATTCGAGAGCTCTGTCATCCTCCATAGCAAGGGTCCCGAGATGTACAAAGTCCAGAAATGGGACCAAAACATTGTTACATCAGTGGTCCTCATGTAACCAATATGAAGCTCCAAGAACACTTTGGTTTGGCAAAAAAAAACTGTAACTGTAATGCTGTGTTCACATCAGACGCAGCACACACTGATAAATTACACTATTGGCAAGTAAATAAAACATTTTGAGTTTACTCGCTTGAAATGTGCATCAAATTCGCTTTATTCGCACAGCAAATTCACTTCACATTAGACGTGCCATGGACAGGGCTTCTGTCTGCCTGTTGACTCTAGCATTGTTTATTAATGGCTAGCATGGATTGTAGTAAGAGAGTAGCTGTTTTTTATGTGCTTTAGGGAAGCTAAAAAACAGCGTTTATTCGTTCGGCGCTGTGTCTAAGTCTACTAGATCTTTTCAGAGGTGCACCCAGCACTGTGAGTTCATCAACTCCTTTAGAAACTATACCAGGCTTTCAGCAGTGCTTCAGACTGAGCTGAGCCCAGTTTGATAAACTATTGTCCGGTGTCGGCAAGAGGATTTTCCCCCGAAACAACAACTACAGGCGCAGGCGCTATTCACTCTTACAAGAGCAATCTCCTGATTGGTTAACGCAGCGCAAATATCCACTGGAGTTCAGACTTTCCAACTCGAGCAATTCATTCGTCAAATGCACTAAATGCTCAACTCGCACCGCTTCATTTGCATGAATCTTTGAAACACAAAATAAGATCATTTGTGCCGCAGGATGTCTATTCGCGTCTTTGCATTGGCTAGCATGTAAATCACTCGTGCTTGATGCTTCATCCGCGTCTGGTGTGAACGCAACATTAAAACATATTTGTTTGCCTGTATCTTCTCTTTTACTTTAAGTCATCAGGGTGCGTATTTAGTCAGTCAGCAGCGTTTTTACATATTTTTTTATCAGAATTTATTCAAAATTTTATTTTATCACTTTCTTTATTTTTGGATCACAGTTGTGTTATTAGAGCTTCATTTGATTACTGTTTGATCCACTAATGTCACATGGAATGTTTTGACAATGTACTATTATTCTTTATATTTGGTCTCCGCTCTGTATGAGGTCTGTCATGGTCAAATCTGTAGATGATGAGCTAGTGTAGCATTAGTTAACATTCAGCTAAACCCTTGGAACGTTCAAAACTCTCACATAGCAGTGAGTCGGACACAACCAAGGCTTTAAGAATGGCCTGTGCTCTTGGGGTCTTACTACTTTTGATTGTGGCACCATTTCTCATTTGCAGAAGCAGACCTCGCTGGATTCAAAGGTCTGTGCATATTTTTCATTCGTCTCACTTCAGGCATGCCCTCCCACTTCTCTCGCTCTCTCTTGTTCTTCACTCCCATTGTTTTAACCCATCTATTAATTCTCTTTAAGCAAAAAACGATTTTGGTAGTTCATTTTTGTAATTGGTGTAAACAGTAGAGATGCACCGGTTAAGCAACCATATATAAGAACTAGCAGGTTTTAGCACTAAGTTGGCAATGGGATGTTGTTTTTTCTGCCTTATTTCACAAAAATCCTAAATATTGAATATATAAATATTTGAGGGGATTTACTATTGAAGTGTTTAATGTTGTTTTCTTTTTGTCTTGTGTTGTCTTGTGTGTAAAATGGATATTAAAGCAGTGTTTAACTGTGCAGGATTGCTTTGATTATAACCTTACAAAAACGAAAGTCTTATGTTGTTGCTGCTCTATAGGCACCACTTTGGTGGTTTAGCATTTTAATTTGGCCTGTCTACTTTTGTTTTATGCAGGAATTTTTTTGTTGCTTTTTTGTTTCCTTTTTTAACAGAACTTAAGCTATAAACTATTTAGTTTTAAACTATCAGCTTAAACTATTTAGTTTAAACTAAATGTGCAGGGGTTTCCTTCTGTTTTAATTGGCTAGTATAATTTCATTAAGTAGGACATGTTCCTGGAACAACATTCCAATCAGATTTAAGGCATAGGTTTAGAGTTTAGCTTAGGCTCACAGTTAGGGTTATGTGCTTCTGCAATCAATTATCTCAAACTATTAATCCCCTCTTTTTTTTGTCAATAATTTACAAATAGGAAGGGTTAGGTTTTGGTGTAGGGACTGGGTATGGAATATAAGTTGTAGTAAGGCATGTAATTCCTAAAGAAAGATGTCAAGTTTTTTTCTATTATTATTAAATATTACATTTTGTAAATTTATTGTAAAAATATTAAAACATCTAAAGCCCAGCTCACACTGTGAGATTTCAGTCACAATTTTGTCATCTGAGACAAATTTGGGAAATCCTAAAAGATTCCTGAAATCCTAGGCAAAAATCGGTGATCTTTGATTGTTGGTTTGACATGTTCACAGACAGCTGCTTAATGCCTGTTGTGATCATATTTTCCCTCCGATGGAGTTCTGACAGTGTCTGAAGTTTCAGACACTTTCCTGCAGTGTGACAACAGCTGCGATGAGTATCAATTTATGAACCAATAGGAGGAGGACAGAATCTAATGACGCAATCCATGTGACGCATCCAAATGATTGCGGGGAAATGTCAAAGCAGTTTATTCTTACTGTTTTTTTTTTATTAAGGCATGTTGTGTGCAAAATTTCAGCTACAGATTGTTTACGTTTCCTGTAAGGAATAATTTCAAAACGTGAGATAGTGAAAGTGTCACGGGTGGATGACATCAAACTCTGGGGGAGTTTCTTCTGTGATTGGTGCATCTTCATTGTTGTTCAGTCTGACGTTATGAAGGCTGAGATCTTACAGTGTGACATGGGAGCCATGTTCGTGCTGTCTGACATGCTACAAAAGTTTAGGATTATAAAAAAAATCGCACAGTGTGAACCGGCCTTTAGATGTTTTCAGAATAGACTAAATTGCCTTATTAAGATCGGTGCATCCCTAGTGAACATTGTACCTCATAGTGCACTATATTGTAAACTCCATTCAGAATCGTTTAGGATACCAAAACATAGTGACCATAGTGTTGCTGTTGCATTTCACAATGTCCCTTCAGATCACATGGTTAATTAGTTATCTTTACCATTTAAAGGGGTCATATCATTAAAAAAAGGTATAAACCTGTTTTTGATTTAAACAAGTATTCCAAAAAACCCACATTCTTCTTGTTGGAAGTTTTTTTTAGTTCTACAGTATTAGTATATAATAGCATGTAATTGTCTGTGACAAACCAGAATCAAAAACAAGAACTTGATGTGACAACTGGATGTAGAGTTCAGCTTGAACACATTGCGAAAGACCAACTAGCCATAAAACCTCCATACCAGCCGGTGGCAGTTTGTTCAACATTCAAAGAAAACCATAATGCTATACAAACTAAACACAACCACACATGCTTAACATTTTGAAAATCATCATGATAAAATATAAGAGCAGCTTTTTGTCTGTGCCCTCTTGACTTTAATGTTTGCTTGCTGCTTTCACTTTTGCTTTTCATCTTGTTCGATGGTTTGCCAAACTGCCGATCAGATCTGTCTGACTCAGATTTATCATGCACAGTCAACCCAAAATACTGACAACAGAGTCTGCTGGTGCAGAATTCAATGCAAAAGATATATCAGACAGCTGCTCAAAAATGACCTCTTTATTGGTCAACTGACTCTCAAGGCCTTGTTCATTAAATGGGTTGCTCTTTCGAGCTGTTACAAACATTATTCTTATTTTTGATATTTGTTTTCAGCCTATGACCCCTTTAAATATTTTTGATCAGTCTTAGAAAAATAGAGAACAAAAGCATTATTTCCATGCTTCTCGGTGGTTGGTGATGGACTTTCATATCCTGCCATTCCTTTGTTTTAATACCTCATTTAAAGGTGTTTTAAATGGCAATTTGTTTTTATTCCAGCAGAAATATGCTTCCTCTTGTTATTGCATACAATTGTATTTTGACTCTACTGCAGTTTATTCTTGATGAGTAGATGTTTGATGTATAGTGTTTATGCAGTTTGTGAGTGTCGATCCTTTCCTCCAAGTCTGTCTCTTTGCTTGGTCTGCTTCCTTGATTTACTTAGGCTGTCAGTGGATTAACATATTTCAATGTAAACCTTTTTTGTAGTACACATTCAAGACTGTAGTTTTAGATACATGCATATTTAGTTAAAAAAATCTGTTTTCTTTATTTAATCTTGTGTATTTTGTTCTGAAGCTCTGCTCTGTTATGTGTAATTGCAATAACTTAAGATGCTTTAGTCTGCAACAGTTGTAAATGGCAAGAAAATGTTCATTGTGGTGGATTTCACTTAAAAATCCTAAATGCTTTGTGCCTGTCAGTAATTTTGTGTGTTTGTGTTTTGGGGGCGTATTCTGAGAGCAGGGAGACAGGATGTGTGCTTGAAAATAGTTCAATTCAATTCATGTTTGTTTCTATAGCACTTTTACAATGTAGATTGTGTC
This sequence comes from Danio rerio, assembly GCF_052040795.2. Lineage (NCBI taxonomy): Eukaryota > Metazoa > Chordata > Actinopteri > Cypriniformes > Danionidae > Danio > Danio rerio. Next base: position 25,752,469 of record NC_141034.1, on the reverse strand, counting down.
AAAGCAGCTTAACATAGATGTTCTAGTAAACTAAAACTGCAAGTCCAGTTTTATGAGGTGACGTTGAGTTTAGTTCAGTGTGGTTTAAATTTCACTTTTGAAAGTCCATGAAAATAGCAACATGAGATGGATATAATGTCATTTTCATAGCGTTAAAGATTTTGTATGAACACATTTAACATTGACAGCCCTGTTGCTTAGTAGTTGCAATAGGTTGTTGAATTTTAAGTCATAAATATCTATGGTGTTTCTGGTTATGTAGTCACCCAACTAATCTTTCCAAACCCTTTGTAGAAGCAAATGAGGTTCTAGCAATCAGAATTAATAGATCAGCTTTATTTATGGAAAGGATAATGTCTTATGAATGGTTATGGTTTGTGTGTGTGTGTGTGTGTGTTTGCTGAACTTCCTGGTTTCACTGCAGAGGTGATGCAGACTATTGAAGAGGGTGATGTAGATGACATGACGAAAAGAAGAGTCTACGAGATCAAGGAGAAACCTGGGGCTCTCTGGCACATCTATGCTGCCAAAGATGCTGAGAAGATCCGAGAGCTCTTACGAAAGGTAAAGAATAACCTTAGCTAGGTTTCCATCCAAATTAGAATCTGAATTAGGTGTTATGTGTAAAACTGGAATATCACATGAAAAATGTGATAATCACATAATCTATTAAACAAAATCCTATGCATTTTATATGCGTATGCTATAATTTCTTCAGTAAAGTTTCCATCAAAGTTTAAGTGCATTTTTTTTATCGAATTAAAAATGTATCCTACTCAATTGAGCATACTTTTTATTATTATGTGTATTTTTAAAGTTATGCACATCTTGCTGTTTCCATTAAGCATTTTTATGCAATAATCCAAAATGGACATAAACATAGGTGGATGGAAACATATCTACTGCCTGTATGAGGTTTTATGATTCCTAATAATAAATCTTAACATTTGCAGATTCCTGGTGTTCCACTTTTTATTTGTTAATACAGTGATTGACTGAAGTTTTTCTGAAATTTCTGTTAATTGCAGGTTGGAGAGGAACAAGGTCAAGAGAACCCACCAGACCATGATCCTATCCATGACCAGAGCTGGTACCTGGACCAGACGTTGCGTCGCAGGCTGTATGAGGAGTATGGAGTCCAGGGATGGTCCATTGTGCAGTTTTTGGGAGATGCAGTGTTCATCCCAGCTGGAGCACCACATCAGGTTCGTTTTGTGAGAAAAACTCTAGTGCTACATTGTAGCAGTAGCAATACATTGCATTTTCAAAACTACATTCAGAACCTCCCAGAACACCAATACATAGTGGCCATTGTGTTTTCGTTACATTTCATTATTTGATGCCTAGTTCAGAACAATAAAACGCACAAAAATCGAGTTTTTTTTTTATTTTTCTTCTGCTGAACACAAAAGAAGATATTTTTTAATGTTGGTCCTCAGTAGGCAGCCATTGACTTCTATGGTACTATTGCCCAATGCTTGTAAAGTACTACAGTTTTTTTTCTTAATATTTAAAAACTTTCTGCAAAAAAAATTTGATGGGATGTAAATGAGGAGTAAATTTTCATATTAATTAGATAAATGGATCATGGAATTTTTAAAAAAAAAAAAAAGCTGATCCAATATTCCAGTTCATTGCTCTGAGACGGTTTTTATATTGTGACTATTTTTGTAAGCAGACAATTCTATCAGTGTTGTGTCTTTAAATTTAGACATTTAGATATATAGTACTAAACTGCACTCACCGGCCACTTTATAAGTTACACCTGTCCAACTGCTCATTAATAAATCGCGGAACACACAACACATCCAACCTTAAGGTGGACTGGCTACAGCAGCCGAAGACCACAGCACGTGCCATTCCTGTTAGCTAAGATCCGGAAACTGAGGCTACAATTCGTACAGGCTCACCAAAATTGGACAATAGAAAATTGGAAAAATGTTGCCGGGTCTGGGTCTCTGGGTCGAGTTCTGAAGGCAAAAGGGGGTCCAATCCGGTACTAGTAGGGTGCATCTAATAAAGTGGCTGGTGAGTGTATATCATAAAAAACTGAAGAAAAAAAATCTGCATTTGGGTTAATTCTAACTTCTTTATTTATTTATTTCAAAGTGACTTCTTGATAAGTTCATCTTTCATATTAAAACAACAAATAAAGCATTATTCATTGTTCATGAATGAATCAGCCTTTTGTGGGAATGAATTTAATTAATTATTCAGTCACTTATCGCCCCGTACTGGTGGTCTTCATTTTTTAAATTTCATTTATTATATATATTTATTATTATATTCACAACCTTTAATTAAAATAAGTAGTCTTTTAACATTGCTATTTTCAATGTAAATTAATTAATGCTCTGAGCCAGAAAAACTATAATAACACTAAAATAATAACTTCATTAACTTTTATATTTAAATTATTTGCAGTTCTTGTGCCAATTGTAAAAATAATATTCCTCACACTTTTGTGTGACACTGCTTAGCTATATCACATAGAATTCTAATTAACAATATTAGCAAAAGTGGACTTTTTCTCCTAAGATACAGTAAAGTAAACTTTCTCCAGATTAAACGAATGGTTCAATTTGGATAGAATTCATCATTTTAAATTGATTGGGATGATTTTGTAATTTAATGCATCTGCATAAAATATAATAAATCAGATTACAAGGATTGATTAACACACATGCAAATGAATTTTTATGGGAGTTTAGCAGTATTCAGTCAAAACAGTAGTGATCAAATGTCAAAATAAACCATTTTAAGGTCATTATTATTAGCTCTTTTAAGCTATATTTTTATCGATAGTCTACAGAACAAACCATTATTATACAATAATTTGCCTAATTACCCTAACCTGCCTAGTTAACCTAATTAACTTAAGCCTTTAAGTGTCACTTTAAGCTGATTAGAAGTGTCAAGAAGAATATCTAGTAAAATATTATTTACTGTCATCATGGCAAAGATAAAATAAATCAGTTATTTGAAATGAGTTTTTAAAACTATTATGTTTAGAAATGTGTTGAAACAAAATCTGCTCTCCATTGAACAGAAATTGGGGAAAAAATAAAAAGGGGGTTTAATAATTCTGGCTTCAAGTGTGTGTGTGTGTGTGTGTGTGTGTGTGTGTGCGCGCGCGCGCGCGCGTGTGTGCGCGTGTGTGTGTGCGCGCGTGTGTGCGCGTGTGTGTGTGTGTGTGTATAAACCGCACAGTCAATGACAGTCAACTTCACATTGCTATAACAACTTTCACATTGCTATAACAGCAATTATATATTACTGTAGAGTCCACATCTATCGCAAACACTTCTTGACACTCAGATCTTTGCCTTTTCAGGTGCACAACCTGTACAGCTGTATCAAAGCTGCAGAAGATTTTGTTTCTCCAGAGCATGTGAAGCACTGTTTTAGACTGACGCAAGAGTTTCGCCACCTTTCCAACACTCACACAAACCACGAGGACAAGCTACAGGTATTTCTACATTTCTTTCCTCATGGAATTTCTAGAATGTCATGCAACTTTAAAAGGTCTATTTCAGACACTGAAGGTCAGTGGATTTGATCCTAGTCATGAAATATATATATATATATATATATATATATATATATATATATATATATATATATATTAGGGTGTCACGATTTCGATTTTAATCGAAAATTGATCGAAATTTATGCTCTATTTCGATTATCGAATCAAAAAATAGAATCGTCGGTGCTGCCATGCCCCCATGTCACATCAGCTGACACGCTTGTTGAAGTGCTTGTTAAACTGTGCAGACGCAGGAGACCCATCGTCAGAGCATAAACCTTCAGGGCTCGACAAAAAGGACTGCCCGATAGCCCGGAGCCAGCGTGCGAGACGCTCGGGTTAGTGTACATTGCTGCCTTGTTGACTGACAGATTGAGCCAGAGCTGCGTGCTGCGACTGTCTGTCAATTGTGTGCAAATACAATCTTACGCTGCTTTCACACATAGACGTTTGTTTAGGAATCTGTCTCGTTTCCCCCGTTAGCGCGGTTTGGCGGTTTGGCTTTTAGTTCATATATCCAGCAGTTGCGCTCGCATCCGCGCCAAATCAATCAGTCCGAGATCGCCTGAATGAGACGGTCTCTGCCCTATTGAGCGGATCGATTGTAGTGAGAAAACAAAACAATGCAACGAACTAACGACCCAGGCTATATCACAGTGTATTATGATCGTGTAATAGCCATATTTACGGCTATATGAAGAGAGAATGATGAGCAGGGCCAGATGTCATTCTTACCGGTAAATGCGAAAGTGAAAGCATGCTGAAATATTACCGAGAGCTGTTTATCCAGCCTGATCTCGGTTTATCCGTCAGGAAAATTGACCGAAATTACTTAATTTAATTTTTCCTTATTTTAATCGTATAATATGTTGTATTAGGCCCAGGGCCGGCGCATCCATAGAGGCGACCTAGGCGGCCGCCTAGGACGGCAGTATGGAGAGGGCGGCGTCCGCAACACCCCCCTTACCACCCGCGTCCTCAGTTATGTCTGCGACACCTCCCTCACCATCCGCGTCCTCAGATATATTCGTGCATAGGCGACAGAATAGAGAGGGCAGCGTCAGCGACACCTCCATCAGCACCTACATGTCCTCAGTTATATCCGCGCATAGGGCAACAGAATAGAGGTCTGCGACACCCGCGCGTCCTCAGTTATTTCCGCACATAGGACGGCAGAATAGAGAGAGCAGCGTTGGCGACATCTCCCTCGCTCCCTCAGCACCCGCACTTCCTCAGTTATATCCGCGCATAGAACAGAATAGAGGTCCGCGACACCGTACTTCATTTTCATAACCGGTCACTTTCGTTTTCACATATTGGGGTTGAGGGCGCCATGATCGTCCTCTGCCTAGAGCGGCAGTTCAGCTTGCTCCGGCCCTGATTAGGCCTGTTGTTTTGTTCATTTCCGCACTGACAGCTCGAAAGAAAGATTTACATTGATCTGATGCAGTCTCGGTTCATCTGCTATGTCTCTCTATAATTTAAGCTTATAATGCAGAATTCTAGCCAACGTTTCTTTAATAGATTGATTAATTCAATAGATCGATTTTTACAAAACCTGAAAATTGAAATGAGGCTTTGTATATATGAGAAAGTCTGACCTCTGCTTTATATTCGGTGACGATGTCTGTGTGTTGTTAAAATTAAAGTGCACATTTTCACTTATAAAATATTCTATACACAACTGGTCAAAAGTTTGGGGTCAGTATGATTGTTAAATATGTTAAACTAAGCTTCTTCTGCTCACCAAGGCTGCAATTATTTCATCATAAATACAAATTGTGAAATGTTGCATTATAAAATATTTGTTCAAAAGTAGTTTATCATTTAATTTATTCATTTATTCCAGTGATTTTAAAGATGAAATTTCAGCTTCATTACTCCAGTCACATGATCCTTCAGAAATCACTAATATTAATTATTATTATATTTATTAATGGTAATAGTAACAAAAGCAATAATGTCTGGAGTAATAATTTTATTTGAAACTACATACAATAACAAAGTAGTTATTTAAAATTTTGATAAATATTTAACAATTTAACATTTTTTACATTTAATAAATGTAGCCTTGATGAACTGAATAAGTTTTCTTGAAAACATTAAAAAAATTACTGTAAATATATACAGTGGAAGTAAGAATTATTAGCCCCCCTTTGTTGTTTTTTTCTTTTTAAACTATTTCCTAAATGATGTTTAACAGAGCAAGGAAATGTTGATAGTATGTCTGATAATATTTTTACCTCTGAACAAAGTCTTATTTGTTTTATTTTGGCTAGAATAAAGCAGTTCTTAATTTTTTATGAACCATTTTAAGGTCAAATTTATTAGCCCCTTAAGCTAATTGTTTTTTAGACTGTCTCCAGAACAAACCATCAATATACAATAACTTGCCTAATTACCCTAGACTGCCTGGTTAACCTAATTAAACTAGTTAAGAATGCTTCAATCCTTTACTTTCACACTAGTACTTAGTCATTTTAGCGAAAACCTCAGATACTGTTGGCCGGTTCCTGTTGGTTGTGCACCTTTTTTTACCGACGCCATAATAACGACACAGATCACTGCCTATTCACAAGAAAAAAGTGATTGACAGGTGGTAATTATGTGTGTAACTTGCCTTTATTCATTTACTTTATGATTTGTTTATGGGTAAAACAAAGACCATATAGGTCAGGTAGTTTAAACGGTAGACTACAAATAATTAATTTGTTATTAATTAATTAATTATTCATAATCGAAAATCGAATCGAATCTTGACTTAAGAATCGAAAATCCAATCGAATCGAGAATTTGGAGAATCGTGACACCCCTAATATATATATATAGTTTGACACTTATATAGCTTTATTTTGGTGCTTCATATTGTTATCCCAAGTCTAATTTTCAGCTACGTTTTACTGGGTGTCACTTAAGTCAAGTGAGTGACTGGACTTTACCTATTAACCAACACAAGCATTCAAGGATTTTATACATAATAGGGGCTTCAGTTTCAAAATGACTATTTTGATAAGTGGCTGTTAAACAGTAGGTGACAAAAAGCTAAATGTAAAGTTTGTAAAACTGCTATTGAGCTATCAATCATGGAAGCATGTGCATTCACAGCCAAGCAAACAATAAGTACCTCCGAATGTGTTCAAAGTATGAGTTAAATGATTAGTTTTTGTTTTTACTGTGCTTAATAAAGTCATGAAAAATTATATTCAAGCTTAAATCAATTTAATATTATGCAACGCACAACAGTGGCATGTTTTTATCATTCATTTTACAGATATGTCAAGCTAATTCGGCCGTTTCATCAATGAAAGGCAGAGAAATTGATGTTTGGTTTTGAGCGGGAACCCTGTTTCCAAACATTTAGCGCGATCTTCTGCCACATTGGGCGGTTTCCCATTTAATTGGGCAGTTTTAAATTTGATTGTGCTGGTAAAAAATTGCATTGGCGGGTTGACAATTTTGTTGGTTTTAAAATGTAAATTTTAATTGCAACTTGTTTAACAAAGCTGTGTACCCAGTGCATAGCGCAAACCGCATGGGCCCACCCACAAGAGGAGGTGAAGGAAAGTTGAATCAAAATCCGACACCCGGTTTTTCACTCCTGGTTTTCATAACACTTATTGATTTAGCATGGTCTGATTGACAAGCAGCACCTAAAAATGTTCAAAAGAATTTAAAACACCAAATAGGATGAATTCGTACCCCATTTCGAAAGTAAAACTTACTCTAATAGGTAGTGTAATCTACAGTTTTTGAGTGAGAGGGGGCAGGGTTTCAATGTGACCCGGTTCTGTTGTGGTTCTGTGACTGCTGGTGTTGGTTGCTGTATGGTTGAAAATTATGACTGTTAAAATAACTAAGTTAATTTCGATTTAAATAAATAAATTTAAATATTATGACAGTTTTTTTTTGTGTGTGTTTGGGCAGGCTTTGGACAGCTTTTGGGCTATAAAAAGTCAGCTATATCTGGCAACACTGTCTGTGTAGCAGTTTGTTTCAATCTTTCCAGTAAGCTTTGATGGAAATAAAGCTTGTCAAGCACTGGTTTAATGTCATATTTCCATTGTTTACAGGTGAAGAACATCATCTACCATGCTGTGAAGGATGCTGTGGCAACACTAAAAGCCCATGAGCCCAAATTAGGCCGTTCTTAGTTGGACGCCACAATGAGATTTCGGGGTTCGGATGAGGCCATTGTGCAAAACAAGTTGTTTATAATGGAAAGTCTCTCAAAGTTTTGGTAGGATGAAGGTGCTGCTTCATCAGTGTTACAAAAGCATCTTTTAGTTTTACAATCCTCCTCTCTGCATTTTTAAAAGTCTGTTCTTTTCTCAGCATTTGTTGGACTGTTCAAAGAGCCGGTTATATAGCTGACGTGAATCTTTTAAAAGGCCTTCAAACAAGGTTTCATTACCAACGTCTGTGAAAAGTGAGCACTGGGTTTCCTTCTTAGAAAACATTGCTTTGTGCTCTTCAATGAAGGAGAGCTTTTAGTTCAGATGTGGGCTCAACAGAAATTTAATTCATTGATAGATTCCCAACACCTTTTCAAGGAAAGGTGGACAAGAGCATGGAAGGGAACTAGACCAAAGTTTTTTTTTGTTTAATTTTATTTAGTTTTTTTGGTAAAAACACGTCTTTTGCTTTTTTTGTAATATGAACTTTAGGTAATATTTCACTGACAACAAGCGTTAGATTGGCTTTGATGAATGGTAATTCATGAATCAACAGTTCCAGTTCTGCAGAACTACTGGTCATTAATGTGTATCAGTATATATATTGATCTTAGCAGTGTGCATGATTTTTTTCCCTCCAAAATAAAGGTTTACAAGAAAAGATTTGGCCCTGTTGTTTGAAATGACAATGAATTTCTTAGCTATCTATTTGTTTAATGCTTACTGTTTTATTTTATAAGACATTTTGTGGTTCATGGATGACACTGCAATAAACTAAGGCTTTTGAAATATTGCCTGTTTGCTTTTTTTTTTTTGGAGAAAGAGGAAATCTAGATGTGCTGCTTATAGCTTTTAATGCATTTCATTCATTTATTTTCCTGCGGCTTGGTCCCTTTAATCATCACAGTTCACCACAGTGGAATGAACCACCAACTTATCCAGCATATGTTTTACACAGCAGCTGCTTTCCAGCTGCAACCCAGTACTGGGAAACATCCATAAACACTCATACACTACGGCCAATTTAGTTATTTAGTTCACCTATACCTATACCTACGGTGTAAACCGGAGCACCCGAAGGAAACCAACTCAAACATGCAAACTTCTCACAGAAATGCCAATTAACCCACCAGGGGCGGATTTGTCTTTCCTTTAAGCCAAATTGTCTCCTATGGTTTAAACCATGTTTCTTTTCAAAGAATAATCAGGAAATCTTTCATATAAAGCAGAGATACTGCCATGGGCGTTATGCAAGTTACTTATCAGGTTACATTTATAAAAAACAATATGAAATTTCACAATTTAGGTAAATGTTAAAGTCTCTACAAGTGATTTTTTTTTTACCACCGATTTGACACTTTTGTCTTTTTTTTCTTTTCTAAAATTTACAAAGGAAAAAAGAGGAAACCATTGGGCATTTATTAAATTATTAACAGGTGGATGCTAATTTTATTGAACCTACATAATATCATAATATATTATCATATATATTATGATATATATGACATAATATATTTTCACATCACAATTCTAGATTTTTTTTTCATAAAGATAAACGTGTAATTTTCCATAAAATCAGTGTATCTTTTAACAACCATTATAAATCAATTAACCAATTAAATAGAAATCCAAAATACTGTATTTACTGCAAATTATTTGTATGATAAAGCTGTGGTAAACAGAAATTACTCGTTGATGATATTAAAAATATACATATTTTATTTAGTAACTCTCATTACTGTGTGCCATATTTAGAGGACCCCATATTTTACTCTGTTAGATATAATACAATGTAATTTAAATGTTATGATAATGTCCTTTTGATTACCTGCCCTGCATCTTCACAATATCCACATTTGGAAAGTCAATCTTAAGAAATAAGACGTTATTTGCCAGAAGAGATGCATCATTTGCCAATAGAGGGCGCTACGAAAAACGGATCTAAAATTTCTTGAAATACAACCACATTCTTATTCTATTAAATGAAATGAGATAAAAGCTTAGTACACACAAAATATCAGGGTTTTCTGGTGCTGTGATCAGACATTTATATCAGTGTGAATGATGGAAGAAGACACATTACTGAGTCACATTCCTGACCAAAAATTCCTCATTGGGCCACTTGCACCCACCTGACTGTACTTAATTCTAACAGTACGTTTCCCTGAGGTATTTTGGGAGGCTGGAGACCTCCAAGAACTTGTCCCAAATGTCACCTTAACGTTCTTGGGTGTCCATAATTTTATGAAGTGATGCCCATTTGACTGTCAAGTATTTTTCTCAGTATAAGCTTGGCAGAGGGTGCACACTGAGGGCGCATAGTGGCCACAAAGGGAACTGAGCACACTTTTAAAGTTCAAATGATGAATGGGACACCACGTGGACTTAGTGCACGTGGAGGTAGCCATTGCAAGTCTACTAGACTGCAAGTACACTTATAGTGTGGTTTTTGAAACAGGGCCCAAGGAGAATAATTATTATGCCTTCAGAAGGTGGAGACCATGGTGGGGATGTGAGGTGCATAAAAAGGCATGTACTAAGTAAGCACTACTACCTTCTTTATGACCATTATAAATGTGTGTTATGAATAATAATAGTATGAATGTAATTTGGATGTACCACAGCTGCTATGTTGTTGCTTCACAAACCATGGGCCTCATGGGAAAGTAAATTGGTCCATTAGATGCACACTTTAGTATTTTTCCATATACTATGAATTTGTACACACTACTCCATTTACATACTAGTTGTATCCTAAATGACACACTATACATGCACTTTTACACTATAAACTCAATAGTGCAGTGTTTGTGTTTAGTGTTATGCCAAATTGACCCTTTTTTTTTTTTTGTACTAACCAGAAATTCATAGTTTCCAAGATGACGAGAGGGGTCTGGATGCAGACCTGATGCAGAGCAATCTGAGCTGCATCCAATGCTTTTTAATGGGCTCACCTAACCCTAACCATCACAGTGACGTCACTCACTTCATTGAGTGCATTGTGTCTGACATAGAATCGCTGAGTGATGCAATCTCAGCTTGCATCATAAAGGCTGCATCCAGATGCTATTGAAGATGATGCTTAACATTTGTTAAATTATAGTAAAATAAATCACCAAACTTAAAAATAGTACCTTTCATGAGTACCACAGCAATTGGGAGGAGGTATAATTGTATCCATTGGAGAATTTTGCTTGCACTTGAGTCATAGCTTAATGACTAACTGGACCAGGTCCACTACCCAATGAACCCTTTTCACATTTTTTTCACACGTTTTTTTCAGTAGCGGATGTCATCATAGTTGGGTAAATTTAGAGCACAGTGAATGTGAAGAGTAACAAATATTTTTTACAATCTTATTGTCTGAAATAATAAAAGAAAAACTCCACGAGCCTTTCAGAAAGAGTAAAAAATAAAATAAAGAATAGAGTGAGACTGATGACAGCTGCTAGAGGAGAGAATAATGTCAAATTTGCTGTCCCGCCCATAGAAGCTGCATTACAAACACCTTGCATAAGCGATCATTTGCTTTTAATAATTTGACGCAACAGTGATGTAATACGTACATAAATACATATAAACGTTCATACGTTTTTAAAAATCTAAATATTAAAAACTTTCAAGGATTTAAGATTATGATGAACGTTAAATGCGTCATAACAGTCTTGTGAAAAGGGTCCATTGACAATCGTCTCCAGCTCCCCAACCCTAAACCCAACCATCACAGTCGTATGAGCATTAACTCTGGGCATTACAAGGCCCACCATATTGGACCAGGTCCACTGCGTCATCGTGATACTGTGAAATCATGAAAATAAAAAAAGTCTAACCTCAGCACCAGGGGTTTAAAGTAGCAAATAACAAATACTTTTATGACTGTAACTAGTAATCATTTTTCAAATTGTAATTTACTAGTTTTAAAATGGTGTACTTTTACTTTTCCTTGAGTACATTTTTATTGCATTATCGGTACTTTTACTTCACTGTTTTCCTTCAACCTGCAGTCACTAATTTATTTATTTGTCTATGGTGATTGGCTAAGTACAAAAATCAGTCCTGTGATTCCTGTCCAATCAAATCACACATAGAAAGTAAATCGCATCTGAACAACCTCAAGACATAGGCCCTTTATAAATGCAGCAAACTGTTTGAAACCATTAAAAATGTCCAAGAAGATGTCCAAAACATTGCACGCAATGACCCAGAGACCGTCACTGATAAGAAAATAAAGGATATTGACTTTATGAAGACTGAAATCACCAAACAGCCTTAAACAATCACTAAATGGATCGAAGAATTAGAAAAAAGGGCAGAATGAAGGAAGAGCCAAACAAGGAATGGAAGGAAGGACCAAATAAAGGAAAGAAGGACCGAACTGGGCGGTTCATTCCGCTGTGGCGACCCCTGATGAATAACGGGAATTAGCTGAAAAGAAAATGAATGAATGAGGACTGAACTAATGAAGGAAGCAAAGACCAAATGAATGAAGGACTGAACAAACTAAGGAACGAAGGAGAAATGAATGAATGAATACATGAACAAAGAACCAAATGAAGGAAGGAACAAAAGAATGAAGGAATGAATAAAGGAGTGAACAAATGAAGGAAGAAACAAACAGACGAATGTATGAATGAAGGACATAACACACAAACAATTAAAGGAAGGAAGGATCATTAAATGCACTACAGAATGTTACATCCTGCACAAACTGAATGCAAATGCATCAACTTTTAACAGCTTAACACTCACTATACTCTTAACTTATAAAAGAGCTTCTTTTTACTCGTAATATTCACAACAGATACTTTTACTCTACTTGCATTTTTGGTCAAGTAATGGTACTTTTACTTGAGTATTATTTTTCAGTACTCTTTCCACCACAGCTCAGCCCCCATTAGCCCCTCCACTTCTGCAATGTGATCAAAACTGTCAGCGTTTAGTGCAGGAAAGTGTGTTCAACATTCCACACTTCTATTTATCAGTTGAATATGTACTTGACCTGGGTATTAAAGGGTGAAATGTACAGTTTTGTTTGATGTGTGATGTAATTTGAACTGAACCATGAGGACTGGGCTGGACACAGAGTAACTCCTCCACCTTTTTAAAACAGCCAATAACGTTTTGTTTTTATCAAACTGCCAGTGGGAGTAGTTAAGCTCAAGTGCAAGAGCATCTTAAAGAGGCCGGAACATGTCAGAAACAAGGGAGCGTTTGATTGGTCAGAAGATTTAATGAGAAACTGAATTATGAGAGGAGAAAAAAAAAACGTAATCTCTACAAATTGCAAGCTTTACACCTTCCTAATGCAAACTTTGTCACTGTTCTGGAGAAAAAAAGCTTATAGACTAACTTTAGACTGAAAATAACATCTAAAAAACTATATTTTGATTTCATGTATACTTTATATTGCACAAAGTGAAAATTAAGCAGATAGTGCAACTTACACTATTTATACCACAAAATGGCATAGAATAGTGCCTATTTGGAACACACTCGCTGGTTTTCACGTAATGTGTGAGTGTGATTTTAAATGCACTTCAGAACTACTGGTATAATAGATAAATGAAGGTTGCTTTGATAAACGGAGCAGGTGTAAAGAGGTTACTGTCCCTTTAAGAGACGCGGGCTGACTGAGCGCATATGCAGCGGCTCCCCGTCATCATCACTGCTGTACTGAGAGACACAGACACACAAGATAAACCGGGATTCCTCCTGTTATTCAGCATCACTCCTGTCGGGTCGGAATGGAGATGTTGAATAATCGACTAAAATAAGGAAAAGTCCTGCTGAGCTCAAGATGGTGTCGTGGATCATTTCGCGGATGGTGGTGTGAGTGTTTATGCGGCGCGCGCGTGTTTGCGTTGTGTGTTGCTGCGGATACATGATCCTTTTGAATGAAAATAGCGTTTTATGCTTATTTTTTAAAAGTTGAATCATTTACATTTGGAGTTCAGGGTTTTTTAAAGATAATATAATCAAATTACTTGCATTAAAAAGGTAAATGAGCTAAACAAAGCGATGACTTCATCCAGACGAGGGTTCACCATTTGTGTTGTTTGTTGTGAGATGTTCACCTGAAGCAAAATGCCCTGTGGTGTGATATTGTGACGTAATTTACCAAACACTTCTATGTAAAATATGAAATGTAGAAATATTTGATTTTAAAAGAAATGGGCAGGTTTCAAACATCCCATATGTTCTGCATGCAGTACATCCATCACATCAGCTCATATAACAGTTACAGAATATGATGTCACAAACATTTCAGTATTTAAAGCAAGAGATAATGCATGTTAAAGAATGGGTTTCTAAGGATTTTCTTTAAAAGCCTACCTGCCCAGCTGATTTGTCTATGCTGGTAATGTTACGTAATGTGAAGGAGGCCAATCTGTTCCATATGACTCACATATTTCTCATGCTTGGGTCTCAGGTGGGTTGTGGGATTTACAGTCAAGTGACTTTGATTCTCATCAGAGTCCATCAACTCCGATTACAAATTTCCTGAGGGATCAAATACTTGGACATTATCCCAAAGTCAAATGGGAGAGGTTGAATTCATTGTTATGACTTTGGTTGGTCTGGATCTAGGCCATTAGAAACAAAGATCAAGCATCATTATCATGGTTTTGCTGAATCTCACGGAATGCTCTTCGCTGTGGCTTTAACTGTAGCAAGCAGATGCATTATGGGAGCTGAAATGGGACAGTGGGCATGTGGTCTGCCATGCGCCAGACTGCCTCGCTATCCTTCATTATGCATTACACACAAGTGCACATTTGGTATAGTGCATCATAAGTGCAACTATGCTTTAAAAATATTAGGTTGTTTCAACTCAAATTTGGGTAAAACAGTTACAACCAGCTGCTGGATTTTTCTAAAAATATATACATTTTTAAACTCAACAATTAGGTTTGTCTATATTTTACCCAAATTTGAGTTAAATCAACACAGTATTTTTAGAGTGCATGCTTTTAAGCCATAGAACATTGAATTGGGACACACTCATGATAACTACTGTCTGCACTGCACTAGGTGTGGTCTGTCCGGTATCCTGACATCTTCTATTTGATCTCCCATTGCACAGCGTTCAGATTTTGTCACATCAGCACTAAAATAGCATGTTTGTAGGACAGCACGTGTCTAAATGCGTGCTCCACATGCAGCTCATCTATCTAATCTAGTCTCTCTGTGTGTAGATCCGTCTCCATGCGCTTTAACTCCCTTTCATAAATGATTCACTTAATGGGCTGTTTGCTTTCAATGGCATCATGAAACATGCTGGTTTGTGTACAGTAGGGCTGGTATTTGTTTTAATAAAGTTTGCTCTGAGTAACTTTGATCACAAAGTCTGATTTTGTTTGTGGATACTTATTCTACTTTAGCATCAATGGAAATAGGCAGCCTCTTAAGTGTTGTAATAGTGAGTTTAAGTTGAGGTAATGGTGCAAGTGAAATTTTATATGCTGTGGTGAGATTGTGTGTCTGTTGGGAGTAATGTAGACTCAATGGGAATCTTTTCTCTCTGTAGCCTTGCTTTCGGGACTCTCTATCCTGCCTATTCCTCATATAAGGCTGTGAAGACGAAAAATGTCAAGGAATATGTGAGTATTTGATTGTTGTT
Source organism: Danio rerio (assembly GCF_052040795.2). NCBI lineage: Eukaryota > Metazoa > Chordata > Actinopteri > Cypriniformes > Danionidae > Danio > Danio rerio. The sequence goes on along the minus strand of NC_141034.1, from coordinate 25,737,147 downwards.
TTTATTTGAATATGACAACCCATCTGATTGAATCTGGATTGTTTTAAACCACATATTAAAATAATTGTAATTAAAATATGAAACATTTTAGAATATTAATTTAATATTCTCTATATATTTAATAGTTGCCAGTCAAAATAAATACTAGTTTTTATTTTTACAAAATTCTACATGCAGAATGAAGATGAGGTCTTCATTCATACTTTATGAATATTTTATGGAGTTTTAACTTTATTTTTATACATTAAAATATTTTACAGAACAAAACAGTCAGTGACAGCAGCAGTTATTTAAAAAAAATAAGAAGAAGTAACACTACCAGTAAATAAAAACAATATACAAAGACGCATACATCATTTTCAAATTTCAAAGGATACAGTTTGGAATATTATAGTAACAGTAACATCCAGTAACAGGTGAATATCCAATTTCAATTGAAGTTGAGCAGTCTTATATTCTTTATATAAATATATAAAAGTTCTTCTAGCCACTGTGCAATTGTTGAAGGGTGTGGCCTCATCCAATTTATTGTTAAAGTTATTATTGCACTTTGTAAAAGTATATGTAGTATCTATCTAATCTCTATCTCTCTCTCTCTCTCTCTCTCTCTCTCTCTCTCTCTCTCTCTCTCTCTCTCTCTCTCTCTCTCTCTCTCTCTCTCTCTCTCTCTCTCTCTCTCTCTCTCTATATATATATATATATATATATATATATATATGGGGTAACCCTTCAAGCAACAAAAAAAGGGGTGTAAAAGGTAGCTGTAGTTGCATAATTTTCATTATCTCTATCTTTACCCCTTGCCAAAATACCAGTACCTTCGGACATTTCCAAACTATATGTGTGTGATTACCTACATTCCCGCAACCCCTCCAGCATTACTCTGACTGTGGACTGTTAACATATTTTGACACCATCAATGGTGTTTTAAAAAAACTATTTTTTGTTTTCCAGTTATGGCCCCCTACTGAGATTCTGAAAGTTTTCCCAAATCTCATCCTCAATTTTTTTTGTGAATCTCAGATTCCCACTTTGCCTTAATATTAGGAGTTTTATTTTTAAACTTCTTGTTTCATAATTTTTATGAAATATTGAAATCTATCTTTGCACTTTTAATATGGTTTATAAAAGGTAAGTGAATTCTAACAGCTCAAACTTTTCTGTAACTGCTGTAGTGCTGTGCATCTGTTTAACCCTTTGAGGTTCCGTGCAGACTGACTGATTGACTGACTGACAGGTGCATGATGCGTAAAGCTAGCAAATACGATGTAGCTTTCAGTCAAGATGAACACAGTTTCTTCAGTTACTTTACTTCAGGACGCATTAATGCCGCTCTGTAGGTCTAATTGGACACATTCATAAATATTCCTAGCAAATCTAATAAATGTTGGAGACATACTCACTACAGAAATGCGCTAAATCGCATTTCATGTCATATTTAAACAACAAAGCTGTTTACAAGAAGTCAACGTATGTGCGCGTTGTCATTGTCTTTTCATCACACAGTGTGTGCACTTGAACCGTAAGTGAGAGAGGAAACATATAGCAAGACATAATCATTAAAATAATGATTTCTATTAAAAGTGTGAAAAAGGTTTTGTGATATAATAATAACAGCGGGGTATTAAATAAATGCATATTTTCAGTAGAGTGAGCAATTTGAGGAAGTCTGCTGTTTTATTTGACAGGAGACAAAAACATGTATTTGGGAAAAAACACCCTATGCTGGTTCTTAAAAAGGATTCAGTCAGTGTTTTCGTTTTGTAATATAAATTTTAAAAAATGGTCTATACCCATAGCATGATATGAAATGCTATGAATGTATGAAAATCCAAGTTATATTTGCTTAGCATATTACTAAACTATACTACGTAGCAAATCATAGCATAGGTTCTCGTTTGAAAGACTTTTTTGTATATTAAGTGCTCAGCATAATTGAGTAATTGAAAATTAATATTATTATCCATTCCTCAGTGAATATAGGCAATGTATTTTGATGCATTTAAACAAAACCTATTTATTAAACGGATATATTTTTATCTTATTATTTATAGTCACTATACATGTTTAGAATCTGAAAGATAATACAATTAAATTCAAGAAAAATGTTGCAAAAAAAAAAAAAAAAAAGGACAACCTGCAAAATTTTAACAAAATTTTTAAATTTTTTTTATTTGTATTTAATATTTTTTTATAACATAAATGTGAGTGTACTAGTTTTTGGATCGTTATCTTAAGTTATTTTGCTGGGTAAGCTCCAGATATGGCTTCAGTACTGACTAATCTAATGTATATGCAAACATAACATTGTATAGCTTCCTATGACAAATATGATTTTAAAGAGAGTTGGGAGGGGTACACTTGTATATGCTGAGCACTGTTTATTTTTGGAAACCACATCAGTCTTGGGATGTCAGGATGCTGGTTGCTATAGAAACCACTAGGCCAGCAGTTTGCTCCCTCAGACACCATTTTTAGCATCTCTGTCATCTGTATTACAAATTAATCAGCCTTCCATTCATTTAGAAATGTGTAACATTTTAAAACATTTTATTTATTTATTTATTTTTTTGTGAAACAGGATTTATAAATGCATATGCTGCTAAAGATGCCCATCAAACAATGTGTAATTTGATAATTGCTCAGTTGGTTATTACTGTTATTGGCAGTGCATATGAAGACACACTGACAATGTAGTAGCAATGATGGTTTTTTAAAGTGAGGCACTCATGCGTAAAGCACAAGGCTATATTCAGCATGAGCATGTGAACTGATGTCATACACGCACGTGCTTGATCATAACATGTGTGTGTTTCCATCCTCAGGTGAAGTGGATGATGTACTGGATAGTGTTCGCTTTATTTACCACAGCCGAGACCATCACAGACATGCTTCTCTCTTGGTCAGTCACTTGTTAATAATGTCATTTTGACTGTTTAAGATATATTTGTCTTCACTTTTAACATTTTTATTGAATGGAGTATAATTTTGGTTTAAAACATTTGGCTGGTTTTTAATTTAGAATTTTTATTTTTAGAAAAGTATCGCATTATGCTGTTTTAAAGGTTTTTAATTTTGTTTTGATGTCTCCGCAATACATTTAACATTAAAGTAAAAAACAACAACAACAAATGTTCTTAATTTTCATATACATTGGAATATTACACACACACACACACACACACACACACACACACACACACACACACACACACACACACACATAATGGGTTGATCTTTTCTCAATAAATCAGGGGTTCTCAAACTTTTCAGCCCACGAACCCCTAAATAACAATGCCAGTGACTCGCGACCCCCACCTCTAAGGTATATACATGCAAATGTTGCACACACAACAGTAGGCCTATATAAACACAAGCATATTGACAACACAAAAAGTGCAACAATCTAACAACCACAGTCTATATTTTATAGATTAATTTATTAATTTGTTTAGTTTTTAATATTAACCTTACCTAGTGAGACTGGTGGAATCGGACACAATGTTTTAAAGTCTATTCTTGGTTTAATTTTGGAGACCATCACCATGATCATCCTCAGTGTTCAGTAGTGGCCTGTATTTATTTTAATGTATTTGTTTGATATAAAGGTGTCAAAGTTTAACCTGGTGCTATAAAATCAGTCTGCTGCTGCTTACGCTATTGCTGTGTTGTTAACCTTATGTAAACACACAGTCCTATGAAAATAAATTTAAAGGCTGATGGCCTTTTATTTGGATGTTGTTGCTTTTTAATGCAAACAATAACTTTAATTTTTTTTATTATTTGGTTTATGGATAAAAATGGCAATTCTAATAGTTTAATAAAATTTATTTGACTTTTGGAAATCACCAAGCGACCCCCTATCATAATCCTGCGGCCCTTCAAAAAGACTGTGATCTTTGCTACTTTACAGATATTTTACATTCACAGACATATATTTTAAACTTGTTGTATGTATTTTTTTCACTCTTCTAAAGCATAACAATACCATAATATGTTTGCAGATATTTAAGAAGCATGCTAAGTGGACATACTTTATCTGAAAGACATGCTCAAGTCAAGTTATTATTCTTAGAGTTCGTTCGTTGTTTAAATGTCTGTCTTTGTTTTGTGTTTTAACTCTTCCCACTGCCAGCTTACCCAATTACACATCGGCATATTGGGCTGCCTTGGCAGACTACACAGCTTATTTAATTTCAGTCATGAAGACTGCCTTAATGAATGCATGCACAGCCAAAAAATGTGAACTTCAGAGGATGGTAGCAGCCTCTGAAACGAGACGCAGATTCAGATTTCTTTTAATCCGCAAATATTGTAAAAATGATCTGAGCAGCTTGCATTGTAAGGCTCGGTCTTGATATGCATGCACCCTTTGTGTTGTCAGTCTGGCAACCTGCATGAGGGTCAGACAGGACTAGGGGTGGAGTTAAAAAAAAAAAAAACTTTCTCCAATATTTTGGATTTGGACTTCAATAACTAGTTCAACCACTAGGTGTCAATCCTACAAACTGCACCTTTTACGCATTACATGATTAAAACTGCAAAAACATGATGTTATGGTTAGTAATTAGATTATTAATTTGACTTACTGTAATGTTTATATGTTGACCTCCTTTTTTCCCCAGGTTTCCATTTTATTTTGAGCTGAAGATTGCCTTTGTTATCTGGCTCTTGTCCCCATACACAAAGGGTTCCAGCGTGCTGTACCGCAAGTTTGTGCATCCCACGCTGTCAAATAAAGAAAGGGTAAACATCATCTTGTTTTCAAACAGGTTTCCTGAAATCTCCACCAATCTCCACCAATCATTTGTTTTGCATGATGCATATGTTTGTTGCAGGAAATTGATGAGTACATAACTCAAGCTAAAGACCGCAGTTATGATACCATGATGCGGTTTGGGAGGAGAGGACTCAACATTGCAGCTACTGCAGCAGTCACAGCTGCCACAAAGGTGAAATCATTGTTTTTGTGCTTGTTTCGTTGTGTTGTAAGTCAGGGATCAACACTTTTATATAAATATTAAATGTATTTATATTTTTGGAATTATCCCTTTCATTTTATTGAAATATACTGAAAACATTTTTATTTTTGGGTTTGTAAGGTTTTTAACAAATCTATTTAAAATAAGTTTCTTGTATTCAACAATGTCGAATTAGTTTGATTTGAGTAAAACTGTGAAATATTTCTAGAATTGTATATGTAATTGTAAATGTAATGTTTGTTTGTGTTTGCAAAGCTCAATTTTCAGAATCCAATACAATTTTCATTGTCACACAAACCTTCAGAAATCATTCTAATACATGGATGGATTTTAAACTGAATTGCTGATTATTATCATGTTTTTAATGAAGCCAATATCAGAATTGCTTTACAAAAGTTTAAAAGAACAGCGTTTGCTTAAAATATAAATCTTGACAATATTATGAACGATTTTTGTTGTCACTTTTTGGTCAATTTAATGCATCTTTGCTAAATAAAAGTATTAAGATATAATAATTAATAAAAAGAAAACCTGTCCTGACAAAATTTTGAAGGTTAAACAGTAATTATACATTATTTTATGAAATAAGAATGCCAGAAAATTTAATATACTTAAAAAAAATTAAATATAGGCCAGGGGATTAAAATGTTGAACTACTGATCTGGCAGGACTTAAAGCATAGATTATTTGGATCTGTAGGGGCTAGTAGTAAGATGTTTCTGTGAATATTTTTAGGTCAGTATGGCAGAGCCACTTTTCAATAATTGTCCTTTATTGAAACTCGTGAGCAAACAACTGTGTCACATGTACAAATGCAGTAAAATGGTGCATCCTGAATAAGAATATGCGATTTTGTAATGTCTGTCTTGTGTTAATGAATTACAGGGTCAGGGTGTGTTATCAGAGAAGCTGCGCAGCTTCAGCATGCAGGATCTGACTCTGATTCAGAATGAAGATGAGCTGCAGCTGGACGGAGGAGATGACACGCACACTGCAGCCACGCTACCTCGTGCTAAAACAGCAACTCGCACAGGTAAAGTGCTGCTGTCCTCCTCAATGTGTTTGTGTGGTCAGTAAAGTATGTTCACTTGGTCATTGTTTGGTTTCAACAGGCGTAACGAGTGTGACTCCCTAAATTTAATCCTGTACATACAAGAGCAGACAGATGGATTGAAAAATGCTGACGTGTAACACTAGTAAATCCACTGCTTTAATGCCTGTAACCATAGCGACAGATAACTTTAGTAAATATTACTTTTTAATACAGGTCATTTTTATAACGGCTTTTCCTGTTCAAACCAAGATTATTATAGTTTTGCTTAGTACACAAGGTTATTCTTTTTAATTATTTTATGTTATGTTAGGAAATGTTTTAAATTATTATTATTTTTTTTAAATACAACATTTGAAGGTGCTGTAAATTTAATTTCTTTTTTTTTAGCTTTAATCTTCTGAACACATTTGTATTTAGTTTTTGTTTATTTAACGTGACTTTTAGATTTAGTCATTAGTTTAGCAGAGTAAACAACACATCTAGTGTAGCAAAGTTTAGTGTTTGTACCTCTTACATCAAGTAATAATATAGTTGTTTGAACAAACACTGAACGCAAAACCTTACAAATTTTGCTTAATGAATAGAAGTAAAAATTTAGTTATTCAGAAAATATTCCTTATATTAATGGCCATATAATATGCATAGTACTTAGCTAGCTGGCCTTCGTTGCACTCAGCCCCCTAAACCTCATTCCCATCCAGGTGCCCCCACCCCCACTGGTCCTACTGTACCCAACCCGTGCTGAGCTAAAATCGAACTGGCAATTCTTTGTATGGGAGTCAGTTGCTCTAACAAAGAGGCTAAAGACCATGGCCTCCAGCATTGTTCGTCTGTTACATGTATATTAGAGGTGTAAACTTAATTAATTATAATTAATTATTTGTAGCCTACCGTTTCAACTACCTGACCCGCATGGTCTTTGCTTTACCCATAACCAAGTTATAAATACATAAAAAAGAGAAGTTACACACAAGTCACCACCCCTCAATCACTTTTTCCGCAGGACTCGGGCATGAAAAGCAGAGTGATCTGTGTCATTATAATGGCGTCCACAAACTTGGTTGGTAAAAAAGGTGCAACAGCAGCCATTAATCTGTATCTGAGCAAACAGTATCTGAGGTTTTCGCTAAATTGACTGAGTACAAGCATGAAAGCGAAAGATTGAAGTAGTGAACTGATGCTGTGACATGTTACCTGATAGATTCAAAAGACTGAGTCGTTAGATAGAGATGAGATTAAATAATACGTTTAACAACTATAGTGAGACGCAATCCAGCGGTACATCCTTGATAAACTGTCCGACGTGCACTGCTCTCTGGGGTTTTGTGCTTAACGCACCTGCTGACTGCCTGGAGCTCAGACGTGTGCATACAATGCAGCGTATAACAGTGTCTGTGTGTGTGGTCAAGTGATGTGCGTTTACAGCAGTATAGTGTGGACTGAGATTGGTTCAGAAAATGCTAGGTGAAACGCCATCGTGGACGTGGATCATTTTTTTATTCTAAAATGCCATTATAAAACGTGTAAACGGCCTAATAGTGTGTTTTCGCGAGCTGGTAGCTGCTGTGATGGGCAGGGCGGAGGATCGTGATGCTGGCCCAGTATCGGCGATGGACAATGGCATCGTCTATTAACCCAACCTTAGTGTGAACCTACACTGGTCTCACGGGTTCGGTTATGATAATCATGTCATCAATCCTATTCAATTCGATAATACAGTGCATTGACAATGCTTTACATACACAATTTTATATTTTACGTCACAGCACAACAATTCTAGTAGTAAAATGTACAAATATATTTATTTATTATTTGTAATATAAATTTGTCCTTTTATAGCTGTTAGATATAAGTAGTGTACCTTTAAAAACTCAAGTACATGCACAGAACAACATGAGCATTTATAGCAAATAAACAAATGTAAATATCGCTTTGTCAGCATTGTCGAGCGAGTTCCTACACCCCTATCATAGATATATACACTAGATATCGCATAGGGACCCTGAGCATGCGTCAATAGCGCCGCCACATTGGTACAGTGCTCCTAGGACAAATGTCATTCAACCGCACTAGTCAAGACAGTATTATTACGTGAAGATGCGGGACTTTAGCGCTGTCTACGGGTGTAGAAACGTGCAAACAAAGAAAACAAAGCACAAAGGCAGAACATTTCATAGGTAATATTATGTTTTTTTCTGTTTTTTTCTGTTCTGAACTTTTGTGCTAATCAGGTAACGTTATTGATGATAACAGTCACCTACTGCATTCACCATACGGCAAAGCAGCTCCAACTCGCACTAAACACTCGGCTTATGCTAGTTTTGTTGAATAAAATCAGCAAACAATGCAAAAGAAATATGACAACGAGATGCTGCGCTGCCAGAAACTTGTATTATTGTCGGCTAACGTTAGTGAAAGAGTCGTTCGGGGGATTCATTCACAAACGAATCGCTCCCTCCGTCAGTATGAGAAGTGAAAGCAGAAGAGGAGGTGTGTTTCAGGACACGGATTAGATTAAATTTAACAGGGAGGGTGAATAGTACATTTCTATACACACAAACACAAGCTTTTTGTCAGTAATGCCCGTGCGGTCACTGATCCATCAATGTAGAAAAGTGATGTAAAATTATAATTTTCGTAATTAGAAAAATAAAATTACATACTAACATCCAGGAAAACTCCCGATCATAGATATATGTGTATATGTGTATATCTCTGGCTTTGCAAGGCCACAGTCCTCCACTTTACCTTGGTCCCGCATTCATTTCAAAGGAGCGCTACCCTGTAGCAAGATGGCGGCGCTATTGACGCATTCCGTCCAATAGACAGCAATAGGCCAGGCGACATCTAGTGTATATATCTATGCACCCCTATGATGGGTCAAGTGTTCAACAGAAAGGGCCACGATTGGCTCTACACTCTAGTGCTGTTCACCGATAAGTGACACTGACAAACGGCAGTGGCCATCACAGCTAATTTATGATGGATGCGTAGGAGAAAACTCACTCTGCAGGCATGCGCCAGTATCAGTAAAAAACTATACAGCAAATGCACAGTTAATTGTGCAGAGTTTCTGCTTTTATTTTTAATCGTTGGAGCATTTCAATTACTCAAACTTGTCTCCCTTGCCATAGTACACTAATGCAATATAGTGTATATTAGATAAATGACATTAGTATGTGATAACCAATTATGACCCATTACTGAACCGATACCGAATTGTCAATTAACCGAAATAATTGAAACATTTAATTTTGACACCTATATATATATATATATATATATATATATATATATATATATATATATATATATATATATATATATATATATATATATATATATATATATATATATATACGTTTTTTTATTTTAAAAAAATGTGTGACTGTTTAAGCGCTATCTACAGGTATTTCTCTAAACAGCCGATGGTCAGATTTTCGGCTACAGAATATGAATTTATTGATTCTGAAAGCTATTTATTATTTGTGCTAAAAATTATTTTAGGAAAGATATTCAGTGACTTTTGAGTTTTATTTAGTTTATATTTTGTGAATTTGAAAAAAAAAGTAATTTTAGTAAGTTTCAGTTAACAGTTTTTTTTTTTTTAATCAATAGATTTAGTTTTCATTTTTTAAAATAACCTTGGTTCAAACACACACATACACAGTGTGTGTGTGTGTGTGAGTGTGTGTGAGTGTGTGTGAGTGTGTGTGAGTGTGTGTGAGTGTGTGTGAGTGTGTGTGAGTGTGTGTGAGTGTGTGTGAGTGAGTGAGTGTGTGTGTGTGTGTGAGTCTGTGAGTGTGAGTGTGTGTGTGTGAGTGTGCGTATTTGCTGACTCATTGAAAGCCGCTCTGCAGGCTGCCTTTGTCTCAGCCTGTTTATAATGCTGATGCTGATGTGACCAGCATGTGATTCAGCTGCCTACTGGACAAGAGCAAGGAGGTCAGTCTGCAGGAGTTTGTTCATGCACAACTGCACATTGTTTTTCAGTTGTTGGATGAATTTCGGCACTCATTCTAGTAGTTTAGCCTCTTCACACACAGTGACGTCATGCTACTTGAAGTTCATGGCCCTTGTGTGAGGCTTTACAGTGAACATGAATGAAGAATGGTTCAGAGGTGATGATATTAATAATTAGATGTATATTGATTCTGTTAGCTCACTGAGAGCCTTCATTGAATTACGGAGCGTTGAAGATGCATTGTGAATGGACAAGCAAAAGGCTTTTCTAAAATAGTCTTTGTGTTTTAGGCTGTGAATGAGGTCTGGCAAGCTTTAAATGCCAAAGAGAGTCTCATCACAATGAAATACCCGAGAGCCATTTTTCACACTACCAGGGAAAATTTCATGCTATGGTTTGATGTAGTGGATCCATTTCCCTCACATGACCTCTGCACTTATTTTCTATCCAATTTTTAACCCTCTCTTTGAAACGCCCTGTAATCAGGTGTACTGAAATCAAGACTTGCAAGAAATGTCTACTTCTGTTAATTGGTAATGGTTTTGCATTTTAAAATAATAGAAGCTGTGAATTATTTTCAAATGGTATGGGTCATTTGGGTTACAAAAAAAATGCTTTGTATATTTTAATATGCAGCTGAAATTATTAACCAAGGAATTTCACAATATTTCTTATGATATTTTTTCTTCTGAAGAAAGCCTTTTTTATTTTGGCTAGAATAAAAGGAGTTTTAAATTTTGTTTTAAAACAATTTTAAGGACATTATTAGCCCCCTTTTAGTTTTTGTATATAGAAATATAAAAAATATATTATTTATAACATATTCCAAATTATATATATTTTTTTTACCATTGTTTACAGAACAAACATTCAGATATGTAGTAAAATATTATGTCATCATGGCAAAGATAAAATAAATCTGTTATTAGAAATAACTTTTTTTTTAAACTATTATGTTTAGAAATGTGCTGAAAAAAATCTTCTTTCAGTTAAACAGAAATTGGGGGGAAATATACAGGATGGCTACGAATTTTGACTTTAAACTGTATACGTAACAAACAAGGCCATATTATAGTAACACACAGCAAAATTCTTGTTACTCACACCTGTGTGTTGTGGCAGTATGGATTCAATATACCTTTTTCTTTTAAAGCACTTGATGCAATGCAGATTGTGTCAAAGTTGCTTTCAAAGGATGAACAGGCAATATTAATCATTACTTAGTTGCTAAGCCATAACAAACTGGCATAGTCAAGTTTACTCCTCTTTATTCCTGCCCATTTCTCTAATATCCAACACACTTATTATGAGAATTCATGGTTGGCTTGCAGCCTAATCTACCCATGCCTTATAAAAGAAACACTCCACTTTATGAAGAACTATAATTTTATAGTCCTCTAGAGTTAAACAGTTGAGTTTTTGAATCCATTTAGCCGATTTCCAAGTCTTGCGGGAGAAATTTCAGCTTCGTTAAGCATAAATGAGCATAAACAATTAGCATCTCGCTAGAAAGGGCCAAAGAGTTGATTAATTGTCCTATTTTAAGCTTGACTTTTCTGTACTGTAGATATATTGTGTTGTAGACCGATAGACAATAGGACTAGGAACTATACTCATTCTGGAGTAATATATAAGGAACTTTGCTGCCATACCATGGTTGGAGCAAGTTCAATGATATTACGCAGCATCTGCTTGCACAGGTAGCGTGCTTCATACATGATGCAGCAACAGAAGAGTCAAGCTTTAAATGGGAATATTGACAGGTCATGTGAGTGAAATGCCAATTGTTTAATCTAATTCAATAAGACTAGAGATTGGCTGAATGGATTAAACATGGTAAACTCAACAGTTTACCTCTAGGGGACTGGTAAAATGAGTATTTTTAAAAAGTGTAGTGTTCCTTGCTAGGACATTATCATCAAAATTTGCTTTACCTATGACATGTAAAGTTTGGGCCATCAGTGTATTTATCCATCTTCAGTACTGGTACATACTACAAGCCATTAAGTAGACGTAGACAATACATAGAATAGAATAGGGGATATTATTGTGGTTTCTTTATCAAGCCACTGAGCTTTTATTATTGTCTATGCATTTGCAGTAAGATGAACATGTTTGAGTATATAAACTACATGCAGAGGGAATGCATAAAAAAAGCTTAATTTTTTTGGAGGAATGTCTTGAAAGACCATCTCATAATCTGACTCTTCAAATAATTTGCCTCCAACTATTAAAAACCAAACATCAACTTGTTGGATGGATGAAGGGTATTCTGATGTCTAAACTGTATCCATCATTCTTGTTTTCCTCAGTACGTGCCACACCCGTACCAGCGGACACTGAGTCACAGCACAGCTCTCGCTCTGATGATCAGTCAGATAGCAGGACTGAGCATTCAGATGAGGATGCAGCTGATAAAGCCCCCAAACGCATCGCAATCACCAGGGCAGCCAAGAAACCAGCTGCTGCTAAGACAGAGGTACATGATTTAGTTCATGTTTGTCCACTGCCTTCTTTTTTTATAAGTTCTTTTGCTTATAGACACACTTTGTTTCTGAAATATGAAAAATCGAAAATTACTCAAATGTTTATTGCTCATCTGCCAAATGATTAAGAGCTTGATATGGTTGTTTATGATGTTTGACACTGATAATGCAGACAAAGACAGTGCATTCAGAAAGCTTTCAGACCTCTTTCTTTCTTTTTTTTTTTTTTTTTTTTTTTTACTTTTTATGGTGTCGCCTTATCCGTAAATGCTTTAAATGAGCTTTTCCCCCCACATCATTATATACTTGCATCCTACAGTGGTCCTGTCACAAATTGATATTTTTCATGTGAATTTTTGGTGGTTTAAAAAAAAAGGCCACAGTGCACACATCTTTTAAGTCCACTTAACCATTGGGTGTCTGATTTGGTCATTTTAAGTTGTACACAAAATACAAAATTGGAGTAATGCAGATTCTTAACTTAAATACAGTGAGAGGGTGCTCGCTGCAGAGCCATTTGAGGAGAGCTGAGCTCCAGCGAGGGGGAGCATGAGCTGTCGCTCCTCCTCCTGTAAGCTGTTTTAATGCGTACACCAACCCCACCCCTAACCCTACCCCCAGTGACATCACTCGTAGAAGAAGTGCAAAAAAGGTGGAGCTCAAGCTTAAGCTCCCCCTCGCTGGAGCTCAGCTCTCCTCAAATGGCTCTGCAGCGAGCACCACTTGAATACAGTTGCCTGCCCTTGGTATGAGAAGTGACCAACCTGCAGTGGGTGTTGTTGAGCTCCAGAGATATGTGGATATGGGTGGAAAAACTTGCTGAAGGACAGCCATCATTGATTTACTTCCCCAATCTGATCTTTATGGCAGATTACCAGAAAGCTGCTTCTCCTCAGTGAAGACATGTGAAATATGTAACAAAAGCAACTAAAGGAATCTCAGATTATGTGGTCTGATTAAACTTCATTACAAACATCAAATCTGCAGGGAAACCAGAGCTGTACTATTTTAGTGGTGATGTATGGTGTGGCTTTGTTTTTCACCTTCAGGGACCAAAGGGACTGGTCAGGGTAATAGGAAAGCTAAATGCAGTTAATTACAGGAATATCCTTAATACCCCAATATTGTGCCAAAGGCTCTCCTTTTCACAGGATAATGCACTTAAGCACATAGGCAAGAAAATACAAGAGCTGCTGGGACAACCACAGAGTTACTGCTCATCATACTCCATTCTAAACCAGAGACCTGATAATGATTTTCCATGGACAGACAGTTCTCATCTAACATGACAGACCGTATTAAAAGGTGTAGTGAAAAAAAAAAAAAAAAAAGATCCTTTGATAGTGAATACATCGACAACTAAGTAGTGTGTTAAAGCTAGGGCTGGGCGAATTAAAAAAGGTATCGTATTTAATGACTGAACACCATTGTCTATGTCTATTTAAAAAAAAATATATAAATAAATAAATATATATATATTTATATATATATATATATATATATATATATATATATATATATATATATATATATATATATATATATATATATATATATATATATATATATATATATATATATGAAGGCTATAGTTATTAAAATGTGGCTGCTGAGCACGCGCCTTGGAAGCAATGCCAATAAGCTTAAGGTGTAAATTTGTCATTTCCAATGGAGGTGCACCACTTGCATGACGTGCATATGGGAGCGACGCGCACATGTTGTCCAAGTGGCACATACATGACGCTCTCATTTTCTAGGCGCACCTGGTTGAAAACATTTTAACTTTTCATAATGTTGTGTGTGCTCTGCGTTTCATGAAAGTAAAACTATATGCTTTACACTTTTTATGGAGTATACTTAACTAGACTAATTACCTTAGACGAACATGGTGCATCCAAACACTACAGTGATTTTTACTTTTGTTCTGTGACAAGCAGCAGTGCATCTTGTAAATAAAAAAAGATGCAAGGATGTCGCCAGAGTGGCTTTTAGATTTTTCTTGTGCATCCCAGCCAATAGCACCCCGTCTGTAGGCTTTTGTTTTGCACAGTGTTAATGTAGTCATCCAACTTTACAATTTGTAATGTTGCAATGCAATATGTATTTTAATAATGATAATTGGTTCCTTTACTTGAAAGCTCAGTTTTGATTATCATAATTTTTTTTACAGAGTTTGAGGTTTACTGTATCTTTTTATTATTCAGACCTTTAAAGTTTGCTTTGATTTTTCAGCAATTACACTTTACCATTGCACCCCCTTTGTAATAATTTATTTATCAAATTTAAGAGTCTCCTTAACACTTATATTTATTTTATAATGAAGAAATCAGATATTTTTGTTTTTGACTATAAAAACTATTTGCCTTGGTGATGTTGGTAAATTAAAATAAAGTGGTTAAAAAAATCCTAATAAACCTAAATGGACTGCTAAAAAAATATTCAATAATTATCGATACTGAATCATATGAAACATGATATTGTGTAAATTTTTTTTTTTGCAATATCGCCCAGCCCTAGTTAAAGCTTAAAGTAATTTTGTTTTTTAAATGCATGCAGCTTGATTTTTCTAACCAAACATGCAACTACTTAGTTTGCCCACTGAACCTGGCCATTGTTTCACACAGTCCGAATTGTCATTCTGCATTAACATAAAGGTGTGGTCAAATTAACTGTTTTTCAGTGAACTCCAGTCACTTTAGTAGGAATCCATGTTGTCTGGAATTTGCATGAATAGCAGTTTCCCCACAGTCCCCACAAAACAGTTTCCCCACACCTGATTTCTCAGTGTGCAAATTTGCATTTCCAAAGTAAACCCAGTGAAACAAAAAAAAAAAAAAATGCTTGGTCTGTGCTTCATATTTTGACATGCAATGGATGTTTGCTTCCATGGTTGCACTTTAATGTTCTAAATAAACAGAATGAAGGTGTCTGATTAATTTCTGAATGCACTGCAGTCTGTTATAACCTTTGAACCTTATAACATTATAACCATAAATTAATGTGGTATTAGACCCTTTCACAACTGGTTTCAGCAGTCAACATATTAAATGCCATGCTTAAGTTTTTAGTATTTAAATAAATAAAAGTATGCCTATTTATAAAGCTATACTTCGTATTATCAACTTTTTAAATTGAATCGCAAAAACGTTAGTTAATGCTTATGCAAGGTGTTTCTAATGGCCCGTTTCCACCGAGTGGTACGGTACAGTTTGGTATGGTTTTGTCTTTTTCTACTATCAAAAGGTATTAAAAAGCAAACCGTATTATACCACTATTTGGGTACCCTTTTGAAAGGCTACCTAGAATAACAAAAGGGTACCAAAAGGTAGAGCAAGGCGTGCAGCTATTTGTTTACAGAGATACGTCACTAACGCGTCCAAAAGCCAGGAGATTGAAAACAAATGAAGCGTCATTTTTAAATACATGGCAGAGACATTACACCGTAATAATATATACATATAATAACAAGCCATGGTTGACCTGAGTTTAAACAAACATTGTCGTCTTTTTGATGAACAGCCACAAAGCCAAAAAAAAGAACAGAATTGACCCTGTGTCCCGTAGTTGTTTACAGGCCTGTCTAAAGCGCGAACAGGTTCGCTTTGTCACACATCTTTATTTGAAATAACAAACTTATTGAGCTGATGATAACAAGTGTGTGTGGTTTGCGATCCTTTCAGAATCTGTTTTGCGTCACTCTCGCGTTTGTCAAAGGAGAATCCTGAAAAAAACAAAGGAGCAAATGATTCTTTCAGCAACCTAAAAGATGACCAACCTGCCACGTTTAACTGTAATCATCGCCTTCTGGACCATTATAAACTCTGAATGACGGAATTACTTTCTAACAAGAGGTTACATGTGTTGGTGAAGATACAGATGAGAGGTTTGCACTCAAATAAGGACTAAATGTATGCTGTGTGTTGTTTATCTGTAATTGATTACATATGGTTGACTGTAAGTGTCTGTATGTGTTCATACATGCTGCATTTATTTACTTTACACAATTGCAGGCCATGCAGTAGGCTATTTCGCACATCACTGATTTGCAGTTATAATCAAATAATGTTCATAGAAAAGTTATTAATGAACATTTATACACAATTATTTATGTTTAAAGCATCTGTTTTGTGAGAAGTCCTTCTCATATGATATGCGAACAACCCGTTCAGCTTTACTTTGACATTTCCTTGAATTAGAATGACGTTGACTGAAACTTTGTTGCACACTATGCCCAATGGTACCCTTTTGGCAGTGGAAATTCAAGCTTGATAAAGGTGACCCGTTTCGACCCAAACTGTACCACTTAGTGGAAACAGGACATTATACAGGCTCTATTGATGGGACAGTCAAATTTTGTTCTCCCTCCTGGCTGCCATTATCAGTCTCAGACAATTTTAAAAAATTGTTTCTGAAAGTTGTGAAAGTTATCATGGAGTTTTCTTTTGTTATTTGAGCAAACTGAAATGCAAATGTGTTCATGATACTCTTCACGACACTCTGAGACAACTTCCACTGCTGAGAATCCTGGAAAAGTGAAAGCTCTATTAATTGTACACTTATTTTTTTCTTCTTGTGTTTTGTCCCGATGTCTTCCCCAGCAGACCACCAAGACAGTGAAGAAAGCTCCAAAAAAGAAAACCACCACGGCTAACAACGTTGCTGAATCACCATGAGCCACACGGTGCTCACCAATTCTTGGACAACACAAACATTCACAAGCTTTACCATATTATTAACACCCAACCATTCATGCTGTTTGCTTTTAATGATGTGTACTGACATCCATCGCCTGAGGCTGTTTTTATTTCGGTTTGATGCGGTGAGTAAGTTTAGACATCAGGCTACATACATTCATTTTCCATGTAATAACAGCAGTGTTTCTGCGACATCTCTGTAGGCCTTAATATTAGTGTGCAAAGCCTGAGATCTGGAAGCAGTGCCTGCACATAATCATACATCATCACTTCAGTCCATCCCTGTTTTCCCTAATAGAGGCCAGTTCACTTTTTTTAGCATGTAGGACACACACTATGGGATGAGGGAGAAACGGGAGCAGAAAAGCTGGGCTATTAAATGAATTAGAAACAGACTTGATTTACAACACAAGTACAGGGTCCGTAGAGATGTCTGCTGTCGCTCTGAGCTGTTCTGTTCTCATTCTGGGTCATTGTACGTTCTGAGATTTGTCGTGAATATTCATGATCTCAGAGGTCAGACGTCTACTAGAAGCTTCAGGATCTTCTATGCTCTTGCTGTTATTGGTGCGTTTGTCCAGAGCTGTTCGGCGTGCGTACGCTTTTCTGGTTCTAATTTAACACCCGTCTAGTGGGATGTTACACATTTTGGAAGTATTATTTTAAAAATGCCAGGTCGTTGTTTTGGAAGGGTGCAAGATGAAAGCAAAATTTGTCACTCAAGTTTGATCTCTGAAGATTCACTCTTTTTTTTTTTATTTTTTTTTTTTTTATAGAAAGTCAATCGTTTCAGTGCAGCCAACTATTCATTTTATTGACGCATTTTGCTTGTCGAACTCCAATCCATAACATTTTTTTTTAATGATGCACTGAGCAGTTGGGAGTTAACAGATGGTTCATTGTGGGCAAAATGATCAGCCCTCAGAAGTGGAAATTATTTTTAAAATACACCAGACGGTTTTCGGGCCAACGTATTTTTTAAGACCTCCCCCTATTCGTTCTCTTGAAACTGCATGTAGTCCTAAATCCACATGTGGACCGATGTGTTTGGATTTGGTATTTGGTGCTGATCTTGACTTCAGCTGTTATGGCATTATAACATGCAGCGTTATTAAGAGCCGATAGGTGGCGCTGCTGTACAGCAAAACAGTACAAGAATACTTGCAGATGGAGAATAGGTTTAAATCCGTTGGTTAATTAGCCGAAATATACCCGAATAAATGTTAATTTGTATAATACTATTGACTGTACAAAGTCTGCCTTACTCTGATAGGCTTTTTAAGTTCATGTTTACATATAATATGTCATTTTGTAGGATAGGATGTACAGAAATGTTAATTTTTGTTGTAAAAAGTGTTATTTGTGCATATTTGTGTGGTTTTAATTTACGATGTTTTGTCTTCTCTCTGCCTTTTTTTCTTTTGTTTGAGAAGGACTTTTGATCATTTTATAGTTTAATTAAACAGTGCAAATCATATGTCAGTCCTTGTTTAGACACTCACACGTGTAGTTTATAGCAGATGGATGTTTCTGTAGAAACACGCGGATTAGAAATGACAGATCTGTCATAACACAATGCTGACTTGAATCATCATGATCAATAATTCAGTGTTGCTGATTGGCGACATGACATTTTTCTGTGTCTTAGTCTCCTGAGTAATTCATCTTTTTTTTTTTAAATAAGAAACTTTGAGATTGTTTTTCTTTTAATTAAATGTGTGTGGTTGATGCTCACCAACCCACACAAAAATGACTGTCAGTCTCACTCCTCAGTCTGTTCTTTGTTCTTTTCTTTTTTCGCTCCTTTCCCCCCCTTTTCTTTGGTATTTATTTGCATAATCAGAAATGACAATACGTTTGTTTTCTTTTAATTCGCCAAGGCTTGCGCTGAGTGAGACATGACAAATTGAACATTCACTTTTTCTTTGTTTTTCTGCATTGTGTTGGAAATTGGTATTATTGCATTTGCAGATTTGAACTGAGAGAATAGTCAACCTTAATATATTGTTTGTGCCAATTCTCAATGCTCTTAATATATTACAAGAATGAAAAAGAGACTGCTGCTACATGTGTACTAACTGACCTTGAAATATTATTCAATAAAAATGCAATTACTTCCTGAACGGATTATTTGTTTAATTATTTCGAACCGTTTGTAATCCTGTAAGTACTATAGAAAATAAAATAAACAGTTGTATTAGGCCACATTAATGATTTCCTTTTGCCGTGCCATCTAGATTTAATATCAGCCTTTTATTTTAATAGTGTTTATCAGTAATTTTAATGAATATGCCTCATTTCAACACTGTTAATTGATATATAGATTTGTTTACACTGTAGTTCAAAACAGACTGTCGTACACAGCACAGATAACTCCCAAATCTGCACTGAGATGATCTGTATTAGTGTACTCTTAAAAGAGGACAACCACCAGAGAAAATATTTTGACGATTTGAGAAAATAACCAAGTGGACAATATGAATGTCTTATGACATGGCTGTAATTGAGGATTTCTTCCTTTATATTCATTGATGCTGTTTGTTTTCCAAACCATTCACTGACACTGTGATCACAGCTAATAGCCAGTCGGTGCAATTGTATAAGCATTGTATCCCCAACCATCTCAACCCCTTTTTCTCACTAATTAAAGACACAATTAGTAGGGTAATCCTGTAGCATGAATAATGATAATTAAATGATCTATTTAGAGTGCCATTTTTTTTTACATTACTGACATTAGTTGACATCAGACAAAATTACTTGTAGTACTGTTACTTCTGTAAATTTCAGCGTTTGTACTATAGTTCAGTGTATGACACTGTAGTATGTACAACACTTAGTTAAAACTACAGTACGCTTTAGCATTTATTAGCAATGAACTGATAACTATGTAATACATCTGTTAGTTGGTCTATACTTTAGTTTTTACTATGGTACACTAAGGTTTTTTTGGTATAGTTGTAAACCTATAGTACAGTATTGGGTAATTTGTTTATATTATAATAGTTGTCATATTACCATAGCTGACTATAGAATTACAACAACAATTACTAAAGTGTGGTTCAAAAACACTACAGTATTTACGATAAATTATTACTATCGTAATACCATGTTGGTACACAGGGAGATGTCACAGAAAAATTTGCAACGTATAGATACAACATGCAGCACCTTTAATTCATCTTTATTGTTCAACAGTCAGGTACTGACGCAGGAGCGGATTTAACCAATAGGTGAAGTAAACAGGCGCTTGGGGCCTCAGGAAATTTGGGGGCCCCCAATAAATACGTAGAGGTATAAATTTTACACACGGCATCGTTTTCTATCGTATTTTGTATAGTGAGGGTCTAACAAATTAAGTTTTGACAAAATTCTAACATTTACGCACATTTGTCCCAATCATGGAGCAGTCCAAGTCAGGTGAATATTTAGTTTAAAAACAATTTATTATTTTCAATTTATCCATTTTTTTTTTTTTTTTTTTTGTGAATTGATTTTAAGAAAATAAATTACTTAAAGTGCAGAAATTTCATTAGGGTAAAACATGAAAAAGGACATTCAGTGATTAAAAAAACAAACAAACTGCAAAATAAAAAAATTATAAAACATTTTAGCACTGTTGGGCTCCATGGCTGGAACTGCCAAATCACTAAATCTGCCCCTGCTGATGCGCACAATTCTGACAAAAAGACAGAACAGGACATCAAACTGTCTTTGGAAAATGAAGACACCTGGTAAGCTTGGGTTTTCAGTACAAAACCCGAGGATAGTAATGCTGTTTATGTTTTGACAACTATCTTCAAATACACATCTGGGTTTCCTGTTGGGGTAAGTTACTTTTAAAAGTAACTAATTACTATATTCAGTCACTCCCCAAAAAAGTTACTTGTTTCATTACTTAGTTACATTTTATGGTACGTTACGTTACTTTTGCTTTACTTTTTTCTTACCTGGCTGAGGCTTAATCTTTTTCAGAACTAGTGGAGCTTTCCTTCTTTCTTAGCCACACACACATAGCCCTGTATAACCTCTATTTACCTAAAAACTCATCAAAAATATAATTTAGGATTATCTTCTGAGAACATTCTGACCCCAGAGCTATGACATGCTGTATTATTTTTGAATGTTTACAGCAAGTAGTTTGCAACTTTTGTCTTATTAGTTAAGTAAAATCACTGTCCACTGGGACATTCCCCATTTCCTTTTCTTCGATGTGTTCAAAATAACGAGAATACTTCCATTGCAGAAATGTAAGGCACTGGTCTGTCATCTTGGTTTCTGTCGGTTCCTTATTCTCTCGACACGGCTGCATTTATTTTAATTCAGCAATTAATTTTTAAAAAGCCAATTAAACTAAAAAAGTTACTTGCATCACATTTAAAAAAATTAACTTTTGAAAAGTAATGCATTGCTAGTCGTTATTGTAACTTGCCTTGTGCGCTACTCCCAACATTGCTTAGCATCTCATTCAAATATAACATCTATTTACCTTACTTAAACGGCTGGATAGAGCTCTGCGAATACAGTATGTATAAATTTATGGAAAAAATAAACACAACCTACAATTATGAATCTTTTTAAACTTACTTTTGGTGGGCTGCTGCTTAATTCAAAGTCACACTAACTTGATGTGTCTCTCGTTAGTTCCCTGTTGATATACCGCGCGGTGTAGCATATTAGGTTTAAACTGTATATTAGGTTTAAACTAGATTAAATAAACAATAATGAGGACATGGCGTCTTTCCATTGATATATTTGCGGCAAAGTAATATTTTGGAAGATAACTTCACCGAAAGAAGCTTACTTGGAGAAAACACTAGGTGGAGCAAGTAATCCAGTAATATCAGTTTGTGAATTAAGTGCGTGGATAACGACAGACAGCAGGCAGTAATGAATGTTATTGGCGTGTTTCAAATCTCTATAACGAGAAAGCTAATTATCTTTACCAATTAAAACCCGTTTAACTGTGCAAATAAACAATGAAGAAGAATGAAAGTGAAGTAATGAATAACAGTTTTTCAGTCAGTCACTTTTCAAATTGTGTCTTGTGTCTCACAGGTGCACACATTAGCAGGCAGTGCACACAATAATGTCATAAAACTGGGAGTGATATATAAAGCCTATAAAAATTCTCAGTTGTTACCAGTATAATGATGATAATAGTTATTAAATATGTTTATTTTAATGTGATTTTAGATAAATTGATGAATATATATTTTTTACACAAAAGCAAGGATTGATGATGGATTAAATCATACATTTAAGGAAGGATTGATGATATATGCTCATCTTTTCTAGGATGCACTTTTGCAGACTCACAAGGATCAATTCTGAATTAAATTTAGTCTAAAGATTAACGATGAACACAGATGATACAGTACTTCTACTTCTCAAATGACGAAAAACAAACTGCATTCAAACTTACAGCTGCTCTTACTCAATGTAAATATAGTCTATTTATCTACTAAAATAACGCATGATAAACAAGTTAAGAAGAAGAAAAAAATATTGAGTATTTTGATCATTTTGTTGTGATTAATAAATTCTATTATTAAGGACACAAAAATGTGTTACAGTTATATTTATGGGTTAAGGGTACATTACACGTCTTAAACACGTGTAACTGTATACATTCACTCTATCATTTTCCTTTGGCTTAATCCATAATTTATCAGCTGTCACTACAGCGGAATGAATCGCCAACTTATCCAGCATACATTTTATGCAGCAGATTTCATTCCAGCTTCAACCCAGTACTGGGAAACACCCATACACTGACATTCACACACATACAGGTCGGCAAATTTAGTTAATCCATTTCATCTATAATGCATCTCTTTGGATTGTTGGGGAAACCGGAGCATCCGGAGAAAACCCATGCCAAAACTGGGAGAACATGCAAACTCCACACAGAAACGCCAACCGACCCAGCCGGGGCTTGAACCAGTGGCCTTCTTGCTGTGAGGCTACTGTGCTAACCACTGCGCCACTGTGCCACACCTAAACTATATATTACATTACATTATTTTATATATACAAGAGAATATAACTATACGCTTTTTAAAAGAAATAGAAACTATTATAACTACTGTTTAGATCTTCATTTATTTCAGATATGTATCGTCACCTTGGAATTATAAGGTTCTGTCTGCATTCTGAATCATTTTGAGATATTGAGCTTAAAAGTTTTTTTTTATAATATTCAGTATGTGTGTAACATTTGTTTTTAAATAAAACTTCTAAAAAACATCCCATAATGTAAATAAGTTAATAAGAATATGTCAATTACTCAATTTTGACAAAAATGTCAGATAGAAACTTATAATCGAAAGATGACAGTATTTTGTGTCATCATCATTTTTTTAAGCATTGCAGGACTTTCTGGATGAACAATGTAAGGAAAAGTAGGGCATCCAGTACAGGACATTGTTCATGCGAATTTAAGAAAACTTTTTTTCACAATTAGATTTTTCAGTTATTTACTTTTTGTTTATTTTTCAGTTTAAGTAATTACTAAAATACGCTCAAAATATTGCATGATAAAAGTCATAGTTTTTAATTGTTTTGCTGTCTGACATTTGTTTATTTTATGACTTGAAATTACAATTATTGACAATATTATTAATACTATATTGGGAGGTATGATGTTATTTAATTGTAGTGGACACATGTGCAAATTTGCTATAGCTAGCTCTGGCAAAACATTTGTTTTTAATTAAGTGAAGTTTTTGTATAAACTACTTTTGAGAGGATCACGTGCTTATGATTGCTAGTGGCTGGATCAGCATTATCCAATTCACAATGCTCCAATCAGACGACTCCTAAACTACTATAAATACCCTGGGTTTTATTCCACTGCTATCTTCGTTTTGAAGATTCCCCCCTCCGCCCCTACTCCTCCTCCTTCCTAGATGGTTGACACGGTGGCCCAGTGCTTAGCACTGTTGCCTCACAGCAAGAATATCTCTGGTTTCAGGCTTTACCAAACCAGCAGACATTTCTGTGTGGAGTTTGCACTTTCTCCCCGTGCTCACGTGGGTTTTCCCCGGGTTCCCTCCGCACCGTAGACATGCTACTAGTATATAGTTATCTCCAAGAGCAATCACTTACTGTTCATTGGTTACTACAGCAGGGGAGTTCTTGAGATCTACCTAAGCTCAAATCCCCCTCCCGCCTTGCAACGGGAGGAAGCCCTGGGCTCGAGGATCATGAGCTAAGGGCTCTCTCCCGGGACAGCATGCCAAAAAAGCTTTATAATCAATCATCAACTGTGTGAACTCTTGAAATTCTATGTAAAAGCAATAATGACTGAAGTAATAATTTCATATAAAACTACATACAGTTGAAGTCAGAATTTTTAGCCACCCTGATTTTTTAGCCCCCTTTTTTATTTTTTTCCCATTTAACGGAGAGCAGAGCAAAAAATTCTAAATAAAACAAATAAGACTTTCTCCAGAAGAAAAAATATTATCAGACATACTTTGAAAAATTCCTTGCTTGGCAAATATTTTAAATAATAATAATAGTAATAATTAAAGGGGGGGGGGGGGGGTGGCTAAATATTCTGACTTCAACTTCAACAATTTGAATACATATTTAACAATTTAACACTTTTTTTATTTAACACTTTTTTTTCAAATTTAATAAACACTGTCTTGATGAACAGAATAATTTTCTTTAAAAAAGTGCCATTTTGAATTTTTTTCTACAACAAGCATTTTTTTAGCCTCTGTTTATGTTCAGTTGTTTCATATTAAAAGTGACCTATTCATTGCAATAAAAGTGAAATTACTGAATCATGACATCGAGCCTGAGAAAAATATTGATATCAGAAGAAAATTCTGGTTGGCACCTAGAGGTTTTTGCATCTGCTCTTCACACACACATATATGTTAATATATTTGAATAGAACTATTTAATTTGCATGACACACTGATGTTGGGAGTACAGGATATTTAAATCAGCATTATCGAAAATACTTTTTTAAAGCAATAACCTACAGTAACAAAGAATGGAAGAGAAGTAGAGATGCAATGTCATATCATTTTGGTTTTCTATAAATAGCCTCTGTAACTCAGACATGCATCACAATAAAAGAAAAGATTTTCACAGTTTCTGTTACAAGAAAGAAAGCTTCTGTTTCTGTTTCAAAGCTTCTGCTTTTAAGAACCGACTTTAAACTGACAACTTTAATTTTGGCGTATTATTTCTGAAAACATGACAAGATTTTTGCCTGTTGCTTGATTTAAGAGTTTTTAGATATTTGGAAACGAGACAAATATTCTGAGTAAGTTTTTGTTTTTGCAGTGCAGGCCTGTACTAATAACCTCAAATTCTATTGTATTTTAACAACAGTAAAGTACTTTTATATCCATCAACCTCACACTGCAAAAGTGGTTTTATTTGTCTTGTGTTTGCATGAGGATCTCAGGCACACTGGTGAAAGTGTGTTCCAAGCTGGTTATGTAAGACTCTGCAGTAATTGAATCTCATTACCGCTGCAGTCCCGCGGTGTGTGGGGTGATTCCTAGGACGTGGGCTGCTATGAACCCCCAGATGAGGGAATCCCTTCGTTTGCCCGGTGTTTGCATCATCTGCTCTCCCCCCACAGGTTCATCTCCGGGTTCACCTCTCCATGTCAGCAGGATGAGGGCTTTCTCGATGGCCTGCTCTCCTGCTATTTTTTGCACTTTTTCTGTATTCTTCCCCAGAGACTGCGGGGTTTGCACGGACCGCTTTGACGTCAGTAGGAGAAACCCTGTTACACCGCCTCAGCTGGGTTTCTGAAGGCCCACACAACAGCTCTCTCCTACTGCAATGAAAACGCACATTTCTGGCAGCATCACAGTGCCTGTCTCTCTCCCCCATACATCCTGCTCATTCATTGCTGAAGATTTATATTTGTTTTTGAGGAGGTGTGTGGCAGTGCAATGCTAGCACAACATCTCTGCTTAACTTTTAGCTCAAAAAATGTTTTACTGTTGTTTATAAACTTTAGAAATGCTGTTTCATAGCTCTAAAGCTGAATTCCCAAATGCTTAACTACTAAATACATATGTATCTTTTTAATTTTTGATTTTTTAAATGTTTTAACTCAGCAAGGAGGCAATAAAGAGATAGTTCACCCAATAAATTACAAATATCTCAGCAGGCACAGATTGACGTTGCACCCTAACCTTGTGGGACATTGCATCTTTTTTGAAAATGAAAATCGGATTGACGTCAGCATCCAATGTCAGGCTGACCTCAATAGTCAAATGTCAGACAGATGTTGCATTTCGGTCACTTTCCAACGCAACCTAAAAACAACTAAATATCAACATCTAAAGATGTTACAGCTTGATTTTGTGTGGACATTACCACTAGACGCCTTTTTCAGATGTTGGATTTTGGTTGCCCTGACAAATAAATGTCAGTATTTGATGTCAATATGACGTTGGTTTAAAATGTTGGCTCTGTTGGATTTTGTTCACTTTCCAACGCAACCTAAAATCAACCACATATCAACATCATTACACATCATTACTGGACGTCGAAATAGCATTGTCCTTAGATGATAGTGACCTTAATCTATCCTAATATTAACGTCTTATGGCGCTGTGTGTCTGCTGGACTGTAACTGTGTGCTGACCCTTAATTTGCTTCAAACTTTGGGTTTCTTTCTTCTGTTGAAGACTAAAAGCTGGAAATTTAACCTTTGACCTCCATGGTAATTGTTTTTTTTCTAATATGGAAGTCAGGGATTGCAGCTTTCTTTAAAATAACTTCTTTATTGTTTAACAAGGTTTATAACCACTAGAGGGTAGAGTAAATAGTAAGTACATTTTCATTTTTGGTGAACTGTCCCTTGAAAGATAGAGAATCGACAGCAAAGATGATGTTACAAAAAAATTGTGGAGGTTTTTATTTGGAAAAAAAAAATACAAAGTTATTTTAAACAAAATGTTACGAAATCAATGTTTTTACAGCATTTTCGATCAAATAAATGAATCCTTAGTGAGACTTGTTCAAAAATATTCAAGTTTTAACAAGCCAAATATTATGGCTCATTGATTACCTTATTACAAAAGCATGTTTGATTTGTGGATACCCTCGTTTAACAAACTTCAATAACTGCATAAATAAATAAAGTTATAAATAAAAAAATATGTAAGAGAGTAAACATTTCCGACAAGGAGGTTTGGGAAGTTTTTAAAAGGTAAAACAACACTGACCAAAAATATATCAGGCTGTCAAACATCTGTAGAATGTTGATAATTTCGTCCACAGACTATATCATTCATTCAGTCATTTTTCCTCGACTTAGTTTCTTTATTCATCAGGAACCAGTGACCGTCTTGCTATGAGGCGGCAGTGCTTAGCCACCGTGTCTCCTTTAACTTCGAAATATCTTCTCAATAGGGTATATGCCGAGCTAATGCTGTTCCCATGCTGATACACTTCCGGTGACCTGTTATTTTGAACTTTTTTCCATTTTATACGGTTATATAGCATCGATGTTGTAATGTCATTAAAATACATTCAGTTAAATCAACTTTAGCATTTATTTAGTAGCTCTAGTGTAAAACGAGACAAAAAGCTGTTTACTCGCACTCGCCCGTCAGAATCGGCAGGCTAACGCAGAAGCTCCATTGAATATACTGGGGTAAAATACATGCTCATATTAAAGATATGGCGGGGAAAATGTAATTTAATGCAGTGCTTCTTGTACAATCGGAGAGCCACTTTAAATCGGATATCACTCAGCCAGTGGAGATCGCTGATTTTTAAAGAAAACAGACATTAAACGCACCGGATTTTGCATTGGCATTTAATTCACCGGAAGCGTTTAACCCAGGTTACTGGCAAATTAAAAGTCCTATTCGGCATATACCCCATTGTTTAACAAAAGAGTAAAACTCAGAGGTTTATAACCAAGTAAATAGTGAGTAAATTTTCATTTCTGTTCAACTGTCCCTTGAAAGATAAAGAAATCAACAGTAAAGACAATGATTTTACAAAACAATTGTGAAAAGAAAAGATGGTTTTTATTTGGCAAAAACTAAAAACAAAAAGGTTTGTTTTTAATTGTTGATAATAGGCTATACTAAAAAATATTAGGTAAAAAATTATTTTAAAATTATTTTACACAAGATGAAATTAATATATAAACTGCATGTTTGATCAAATAAATGCATCCTTAGTAAGACTTTTTCTAAAACAGGTCTTAAGGCCAATTATGGCTCACTGATTTCCTTATTAAAAGCTTGTTTGATTGGTTACCCTTGTTTAACGAGCTAAAATAACGGCATAAAAAAAAGAAAAAAAAAGAAAAGAAAAAGATGTACAATAGAGTTGACATTTCCCACAAAAAGATTTGTGAAATGGCAAAATTTTGGTTGTCAGGCGTTTGTAGACTAATTAAATCCACAGACTATATAATATAATTAATTACACTTTTTTAATGACTTACGTGAAGTTTTAGAGTTATTGAAAGTGTTTAGACCGAATGAATAAATGAACCTATTTGAAGACCTCAGTGTTTGTATGTCCAGCAGAGGGCCTTGTTTGATCAAGAAACACAAGGATGGCATCTCTGCAGCTCCCAAGACCATTCCTGTTGGCGAAGTTTTCAGTTTATTTGCTGCTTCTGTCATTTTCATCCCTCAGAAAAACTCGACGTTGAGGTCAGGTATGAGAAAAACAATAATACATTCAAACGTTTTCCCTCCCACTTGTTTTATACTTCGCTCTTCCTACTAGCAAAACAAGACTTGACTAGCACAGGTAAATTCGTTGAGACATAGTTTTGAAACAATGCACACATATGCAAATGCAGCATGTTACTGAAAGCAAGACCACTATCGACCAGTATTTACTGTGATTGATTTACTGTGTCGAACACGTAAACAACCTGTTGTTTGCTTTCTATGTACTCTTACTTTTAATTAATGTACGTTCTTAAGTTGGATGATTGCATAGCATAGTAACTTTCAGCGTTTCCCAACCACGTTTCTGGAGGCCACCAACTCTGCATATTATCCATGTCTCCTTAACCAAGCACACCTGATTCAGATCATCAGCTCATTAGCAGAGACTAAAAAACCTGTAATGGATGTGACAGACAAAGGATACATGCAGTGTTGATGGTTCTCCAGTTATGTGGTTGAGAAACACCGGTGTACATTAGCCTACGTTTTTACATAGCTTTTAAAATACTGTTTACCAAATCAGAAAACTCTCTCCATAATCTCCATCAGTGGTGATAGGCATATACAGTATTTGTATTTTAATTTATGTAGGTCTTACTGATAATTGTTTATGTATATAACAACCTTTAACACTTTAAATAGTCTCCGAGTGACTGGAATAAAATATTTTGGTTGCACAAAATTAAAACCCTAACTATACCTCTTACTTCAGCTGTTCGGTTTCTGCTTTGCAAACACAGATACATCCTTCAGGAATCTAGTTAGACCTTGTCAGTTAAAAAAGTAATTATTGAAACACTCAGTGCTGCATACAGTTCTATTCAAGGAAGTTTGTTGCCAAGTGATTAAGCACCAAAAGAAATTGTTCGGAATTTATACCAAGTGCGTCATTCCACGGTGATAAATTACATCAAAACTTTATTGAACCAATTTTAAAGCACCAGAAACATTTTTAGCATCAAGCGTCACACTGTATGCAAATGTAGTTTATGATGCTCACCTATGTTTTGTTTATGAGCAAGCTGACTTTAAATTTTTAATGTCATTTTTTTAGCTTTAGAATTTCACGGCAGTGGACTTTCTATGTGGGAAACAAGCCCTCATGCGTGTCCCTGTTGCATGCTGTTTATGTTTGGATCATGTCTAATGTTGGCGCTTTCTCTCCTCAGTTTTCTCTCCTCCGCCCCTCCATTCTTGTCCTCCGGTAGTCATAGCAACGTGTGCTGCGATGGTGCAGGGCCTCTGGCAGGTGACACAATGCGGCTAATTACTGGCACTTAGCTCAGCGCTAATTAAAGCGAGCTCAGCTAATCGGGGGGTCAAGTGGACCTGCTGATCCGTCCATCCATCCATTGCTCCATCCATCCTTTGCCTTTACCTTCAGCCGAAAGTTCATCAGTCCCTGTGAGTGAAGCTGTCTCTCTGTCTTTCTCCGTCTCTCTCTCTCTCCCTCTCTCTATCAGACAGCTGGCATCCACACAGGGGTTGAGGGTTTGACCTTCCTGCTCTCCAGGCTCTCTCAGCATCCGAGTAAACAGACAAATGAATCTCTACAAAGGTGAGGGTCAATTTATCTAATTTGGTCGAGGTTGGTCAGCCAAGATTACCTTGTCTCTTCTGGGAAGAACACTTCTCTCTCTCGCTCTCTCTCTCTCTTTCTCATTCTCTGTAGTTCTGTTTCTCTGCACATGAGATTTTTTAGCATGTTTTTTGTCTCATGTATGTTTCCATCATCACATGCTCTTTTTTTTTTGGCACTTCTCCTTTGCCTTCACTGCTCTTTTTCTCTGTTCTCTTATAAAGTTATTTAAAAAAGTATTTTTGTTCTGTGGTATAGTGATGATATCTAATGGCCAAAAGCCCATGTAGCACGCAGCTTCAAAAATGCTATCCAAAAACATGATGTAGAACCATGGTATAATCATGATACTACGTCCCCCTCCAAAAATGTTGTCATGATTTTATGATTGTCAAAATAATTGTTTAGTGTTTATTTCTGTCACAATAAGGGAAAAAAAAATTCCCCAAGAAAAGTACACTAATTACCCCATAGACTATTTTTCATTGGTGGTCCCTTTGCCAGACGTTAAAGCAACCCAGGCTCATTCTGTAAACATATCCCTATATTCATTTTTGAAGAGCACCAAATATGTCCCAGGAGCTAGATTTTTTTTGCAGTTTTTGTGAATCCACCAGTGGCCGCTGTATACACTTTTTAGTGATAAACTGACTCACCCTCCTCCTTTCCTAAACTCAACCAATAGTCTTTTCAAAAGCACCAATTGACGTGCCCACCAACTTCCCTAAACACAACCAACAGTTTAAAAAAGCAGTCCAGAAAAAGGAAAACCTTGTGTGATTCATATCAGGTTTTCAGATTTTACCATATTCTCAACCTGTTATTTACTTGTTTATTTTATTTTTTTGGCTGAGGTACATGGTGAGCTAACTGGAAAAACTGGTAATCGCAGGAAAGGCATCCATACATAGGTAATCAGTCAGCTGTTAAGCGCGAAAAGGAATAGCATCATTATCGTTCGTCACCCCTGATCTTTCGTTTTAAAAATGAAATGTAGCCATACGTACTTAAGGCTACATATTTTGCAATCTCCATAAATAGGAAAATTTTAGGAAAAAAATTATTTTTATTGTTTACTATTATTTATTATTTTATTCATTTTCAGAATGAGCCTATGTTGGATTAAAAAGCATGTACCAATAAAAATACAAATTCAAGCTATAATCAATACTCAAATGAATGACAAAAAACCAAAACAAAACAACAACAATATCCAAAAACCTAGTGTTTACAATGTTGATTATAAGGAAGCATTTCTTAAAATTATACTTGATCGATTTAAAAGATGCACATTTTGTTCGATTGAACAACAGTTTGTGGTATCAAATTCCACTGATGCCCTGCTCTAAAACTAAACGTATACCAAATGTATGCCAACATTTCATTATGCATATTAGTATTTACCATCATTATATATAATTATATAATAAAAACAATTATATAATTATAGAGTTTGTTTTTGTTGAATGTCATGAATTTTAAAGGATAGAAACTCATTCATTCATTCATTCATTCATTTTCCTTAGTTTAGTTCCTTATTTATAAGGGGTTGCAACAGCGGAATGAACTGCCAACTATTTCAGCATGTTTTATGCAGTGAATGCCCTTCCAACCGCACTACAGCCAATTTAGTATACCCAATTCACCTATAGTGCATGTCTCTGAACTGTGAGAGAAAACCGGAGTAACCGGAAACCCATGCAAAACATGGGGAGAACATGCACACAGAAACACTTCCTCGTCTAGCCGGGGGACTCAAACCAGCAACCTTTTTGCTTTGAGGTGACAGTGCTAACCACTGAGCTACCGTGCCCCCCGAGGATAGAAAGTAAAAAACTTGTTAACTTTCAAATGTTTTTACTGTCATGCTTATTAGTTCACCAAATCCTTGTTAAAATAAAACAAAAGCTTAGAAATTAGCATCAAATCAAAGTAATTTCTCTATTCAGAATAATGTATTTTTTATTTATTACATAAATTTAATAATTAATTATTAAAATGAGGGAATATTAATGAAGATTTCACTGTTACATATCTTTATACTAATGATGAAACTTTGTTATGAAAGAAGCATTGAAATCAATAGATTATCAATAATAGAATTTACATTTTCATCATGTAATATTTAAAATTTCATGTTTGAATTATCAACTAAATAACTGTATAATTAGCTCGAATACAATACGATTTTCAAAAATCTCTTCTCTAATGCTTAGTTCTATTTTCTCTTCCTTTCTACTCACCCTTTTTCATCTTTTACCTTTCATTCATTCAATTGCCTCATCATTTCTGATTTTCATTCTGCCATTAGGCACACACACACACACACACACACACACACACACACACACACACACACACACACACACACACACACACACACACACACACACACACACACACACACACTCCTCCCGCAAAGAGGATTCATCCTACCTTTGACAAATGAGGGCAGATGAATATTAGACTTGCCCTGCAGAGGAGAGACAGATGCGGAGCACATACAGCAGGACGGAGGGATGGATGGATGGATGGATGGATGGAGGAGTGGATAAGGTCAGGGCTCGTCAGCAGGTTTGCTGTTTACCCATGTTTTCCGTGGAGCCCCTGCTGAGGGGACACCTGGTGTGCTGTCATCATCCAACACACACTTGTACATGCAAAAAACTATAGAACACACACTCGCTTCAATACTGACACACAATAAGAGCACGAATGCACACACACACACACACACACACACACACACACACACACACACACACACACACACACACACACACACACACATACAAAAGCAGGTGATAAAAGGCATGGTTGGAAACGTGTCCTCTTCTAATCAGATGCCTCTCTCCATGGTGCTGAAACCTCTCTGTAAATCCACAAGCATGTTAGAAAAGAGAGAGAGAGAGAGAGAGAGGAATGAAGTGCTATATTTAAAACAGGCTCCATTCTTTATAAACAAGTGCTTGTTTGGACATATTCGAAGTGCTGTTCAGTGTAACACGTCTGGCATTCTGCATTTTTTCCCTGAATATATACAATTAAATGCACTTTTGAGGCTGTGCTTTAAACATGAAATATGGCCCGTGTTATAAAAGTAACTTGGAAACACCTGTGGAATTTGCATATACTGTAGAGCATAGTGACATTCAGAAATTTTTTTATAAAGAATACATGTGGGTTTCAATCGTTTAGGTGCGAAGGACCCCAAAATATGACTAGTGAGTGCCCCTCAGTCTTACTGAGGCATCTGTATAGTTTACTGTATTAAGATTCAATTTGAGGGGTGGCACTGGGTAGCACTGTCACCTCACAGCAAGAAAGTCGCTTGGCGTTTCTGTGTGGAGTTTGCATGTTCTCCCTGTGTTCGCGTGGGTTTCCTCTGGGCGCTCTGATATCCCCTGACAAATAAAAGTGTATGGGTGTTTTCCAGTTATAGGTTGCAGCTGTAAGGGCATTCACTGCATAAAACATATGTTGGATAAGTTGGTGGTTCATTCTGCTGTGGTGACCCAGGATTAATAAAGGGACTAAGCTGAAAGTAAAATGAATGAATGAAGATCCATTCTGTACTATATTTAATTTACAGATAAATATACATATCTTATTTAGTATTATTTACTATTATTTAACTATATACTTTGATTAATTAGTAAGAATTTTTCATTATTTATTTGTCATTACTCTCATCTATTTGTCCTTTTTTAACTTAAAAAATCATTTATTTATTCAAATAATTTTTTTATTATGATTATTATTATGTTTTTTCTCCAGTACTGGGTTGCAGCTGGAATGGCATCCGCTGCATAAAACATATGCTGGAAACTATTTTTGCAGCATAAAAGTATTTTTTATTATCCTCTATATTTTTGCAGTATTAAAGTGCTTTTTATTATTCTCTATATTTTTATTAAAGAAAAAAAATCTGTGAAAGTATGTAAGTAAAATCTGTTTCTTGGCTAAACGATGGAACCATTTTATAAGATGTAAAAAACATAGTGACTGCAAGCCGGTTTTGAGGAAAACATGACACAGCGGGGTTAGTTGTAACAGGGTGTTACAAATGAGCCACACACTGTTGAACACCAATTAAACGAACAAAATAATAATTGAATTTTGAGTTTAATGTTGAGAACTTTTTAAATTAAAAATTGTTTTTTAATAGAAAATATGTATTAATAGTAAAAATATTTTTGTATTGCTAAGACTGCAAATAAATGCATTGTATAATTAATGGATAATAATGCAAATAAAACCAAATGTGTTTATCCAACAGATACATTTTTTAACATGCTGTGCTATGTAGAATAAAAAAAAATGTAGTTAAGCACTGAGAAAATATACTATTTAAAATTAACAGAATTTAAAATCATTGTGTGAAATCTGACTTTATGAGCATGTGTTGCGACTAACCCTTTGTCTGTTACAACTTGCCCCACAGGTGGGGTAAATAGTAACATTTTTACTCCTGGCACTTTTGGCAATCCTGCACAAAAACCATAGGTCTGGCAATCATACTTTCAGTGCTCATTTGTAAGAGAGGCTTGTGTGTTGCTGGTAAAAAAAAATATGATTTGTCTAACCCCATTACTTAGTTCATTATTTGGCCAAAACCAAAAAGTGAACTTCCCTAAATACTGCATTTTAGTGACATTTTAAGCACTATTTTAAATTTTTTTTTTTTAGCTGGATTAGCTTTTCATAAAGTCATCATTACCACACTTTTTGATGAACCAAAACTATACCTTAAAAATTTTGAATAAAGAAATATAAAACAACTTTTTTTTTTATTAATACAAATGTATTACATAATATATTGTTAAGTTTTAAATTTCAACTGATTGAAAGTTTAAAACTATGGTCTATTGTCATTTGTTAGGGCAATAACAAACTAGCTAGCACATTCAACTGTCCTCAGTCAGTATTTGGCCATTTGAATAATAAAAAAGGCATCATAATAATAATAATAATAATAATAATAATCATCATCATCATCATAATAATCATAATAATCATAATGATAATCATAATCATAAATAATAACAATAACCTAATTAGTATTCAAAATAATTTTTGTATGGGCCACATTTGGTGCTTTGCACCTTTTTATTAATAATCAATGAGAAGAAAGAAGATTTAAAACAAATGTTACTTGTAAACAGTTTTTTTTTTAATATTTAACAACATGGTTAAATTAGTCAGTAGTGAAAGATAACTTACGTCAGATTGTATGTTTTCTTGCACTTCTAGATTTTGGACTGATGATGGACTATATTAAAAGTAATTGTTTGCACTGGCCAAAACTGATTAGCTGATTTTTACAATTTATGTTGGCATAGCAGTCAAAGTAGGACAAATAAGCTTATGTATGGGACAAATTCTGGACCTTGGTCAGTGAGGGGTGGGTCTTATGAACCACCTGAACCCCCCTTGGCTATAGGCCTCCTCTGACTATCAGCTGAGTATCAACATGATTCTTTCCTAATTTTCCTGTAAAATCAAATTACAAAATCATTCTTATATAACAACAACAACAACAACAACAACAAACAACATAAAAAAAACTAATAATATAATAAAATTGTTGATGTAAGAATGGCTTTACCAGCCATTGTTTTCAAACTCTATGTAAGAATGGTTTTGCAAATGATTTACACATTGAATCTGTTTTGGTTTATAGGCTAATTGAGGTCCAAAGTTTTGGTTACTTAGAGGAGTGCAAATCCACTTTATACAATATGAATTTAATTTTGAAGTATGATTACATCTTTTTGTACGCCTCTGAAATATTTTATGCAGTGATGTAATTAATATAAAATTTTCACGCATTCCCCAATGTCATTCATTCACTAGTTTATTTTAATTCTTTCTGTCAGTGGATTAAGTTTAATGTTTATTCACACCATGGCTGTCAAGTTATATATATATTATGTCAAAGAATGCTAAAATAATCTTCACCTTTATTAAGAAATACAGCTATGTTTGTATAAAAAAAACGAACTTGCTGACTTTAATCACACATAGTAAAATAAAATAAAACTAAAACTGGCAAATTCTGATTCTAATCTTTTATTTTATTTTTATTTTATTTTATTCATTTTTTCACCGGGCACAAACATAATTGTGAAAGAACATATTTCCCAGCTTTTGCTTATCTTTGAACAAAAAGTGGCATGTCCATACTCTTTACAAACGGTCACAGTGTATGGGAAAGACCAAAATCCAAAGTTGGTTTGGCTAAGACAAAGGAGCTCAGTGAGGATCTGTGGCTGCACAATATGGCTGCTTATAAGTGAGGGCTATAATGGTTTTATAAATGTTTTTGATTTCCAGTGGCTACATTGCAAAGTATTATTAAAAAATACAAGACGTTCCGCACTGTGAAAATTCTTAATTTCCAATGGACGCTGCACACTGGTGGGTTTCACAAATCCAGACCAAGGAGGACACCATTTGTATAGAGAAGACACACAAAAGCCTGCTTGATCCTTGCAAATGCTCATATGGACAAAGAGGGCTTCTGGTCTTCCATTTTTGGGTCAGATAAAACAAAACTTGAATTGTTTAGCACAATTGCGTAGCCTTTATTTGGTGAGAATCCTTCAATCCTAAGAACACCATCCTCAATGTTAAACGTGATGGGAACCTAATGTTTTGGGTGGTGCTTTTCAGCCAGTGCACCAGGGAACCCAATCACAGTGAATGACAATTATACTTGATATAATATATTTTGTTTAATATAATCATTCACTCATTTTCTTTCGGCTTAGTTTCTTATTGATTAGGGGTCACCAAAGTGGAATGAAC
This sequence comes from Danio rerio, assembly GCF_052040795.2. Classification (NCBI taxonomy): domain Eukaryota; kingdom Metazoa; phylum Chordata; class Actinopteri; order Cypriniformes; family Danionidae; genus Danio; species Danio rerio. Next base: position 25,699,888 of record NC_141034.1, on the reverse strand, counting down.
TCTAATCCAGAGCTATTTACACAGCGGATGCCCTTCCAATCACAACCCAGTTCTGGGAAACACCCATAAACTTGCACACTCATACATTATGACCAATTTAGTTTACCCAATTCACCTATGTCTTAAGACTGTGGGAGGAGACCAGAGCAACCGGAGGAAACCCACTTTAACACAGGGAGCACATGCAAACTCCACACAGAAATGTCAACTGGCCCAGCCAGGACATGAACTAGTGACCTTTTTGCTGTGAGGCGACAGTGCTAACCACTGAGCCACCTGACGCATTATTTTAATATAATATTATATTATATGCAATTCATATTTACTAAAAGATTCAGACCAATATTAACATCTCAGTAGACACAGCAAAAAAAAAAAAAAACAATAAAAAAGGCCATGTACAGTAGGTTTAGCAGTAATTAAAAAGCATATTTCCTTGTTTACATAAAGAGCATAAAGCTTTGCAAAAGCATACTTGTGTGTATGTATAAGGCCACAGCCAGAGTGAGATCTGATTGAATAGATTATAAGTGAGAACGTTGTTTTCAATGCTGGCAATGAATGTCAGAGCAGGTTGTGTTATTTAGCTTAACAGAGATGAAACATTTGTGCAGTCCCTGTGCATCCAGTCACCTCATAACGCTTCTCGTTACAGCTCTAATTCCAAGTCTTTCACACACACACACACACACACACACACACACACACACACACACACACACACACACACACACACACACACACACACACACACACATATTCATTCATACAAGAGACATGACAAAATCCATCGTCTCTCCTGGATGAACAATTCACACATGAGAACATGCACTGGGAAACACATTAACACACAAACACACAAACACACACACACACACACACACATGCGCTCGTGTGTTTGCTTAAGGGTGCATGAATGACACAGGAGTGTTCTGACAGTCGCCTGGAAGATCTCACAGGGCAGGAGGGAGATCAGTCAGAAAAAAAAAAACATCTATTTGTTTCTCCATTCTAGATTGATGAGCATGCAAACACACACACACACACACTTGCACATAGTGAGTCACCATGGCTCATTGAGGCCACGCTTTACTAAACTGACAGCAGCAGGTCTGTGGGCAAGCACAGGAAAGAAGGAGGAGAGGGGTAAGCTAGGAAAAAAAGACAAAAGAGAGAAAGAAAGCAGGGATGGTGGGAGAAACAGAAAACAATGCGGAGGAGAGAAGTAAATGCAGAAAAAAAACGCAGACAGCAGGAGAGAGAGAGAGAGAGAGAAGTCCCTGTGGCACATTGTTGTGTGGCGTGTTGTGGTGTCACTACAATACAGTGGCAATTCTCGTCTTCCCTCCAGCGATGTCATGATGGAGCTGGAACTGGATGGAGCCAAACTTTATAAATATACAAATCCGCATCTGTATAAGCAGGCTTGATAGTGATGCGGAGCTCCTCGCCGACATCCTGGGCATGTTACGAAGGGGGGGGGGGGGTTTGGAAAGGTTATGGGATGTTGTTGCGCTTGTGTTGTTCATGTTGCTTTACATGAGAGGGGTCAGTTACATGTGAGTGAGCTAAACTGAGAACGTTCTGCATGGCAACAAAATTTTTAGCAACATACTTAAAGGAGGTTAAATTTATATTGGTGCTTGGGTTGGTTTATTTTATTTTTATATTTTTCTGACCAAAGGCAGTGAGGACCATTGGTTAAAGGAAGTTTGTTAGGTTAGAAAACTTGTAATACAGTTCTGTTATTCAACTTTTTTAGCCAATAGTTATCCAAAAATCATTTACTTACTCTGGAATCTGGACATACTTGGACCCATTTTTGCCTTCAGAACTGCCTTTGATTCAACAAGGTACTGGAAATTGTCCTCAGAAATTTTGGTCAATATTGACATGATAGCATCACGCAGTTGCTGCAGATTTTTCGGCTGCACATCCATGATGCAAACCTCCCGTTTCACCACATCCTAAAGGTGCTCTATTGTATTGATTTCTGGTGAATCTGGAGGCCATTTGTGTACAATGAACTCATTGTCATGTTTGCGTTATCCTGCTGGAAGTAGCCATCAGAAGATGGGTACACTGTGGTCTTAAAGGGATGGACATGGCGGTGCAAGCTTAACTGGCAGTCTAAGCAAACAATGATCGTACCGCCCTCATGGTATTCATTCTGCCCTCAATTGATGCTCAATTGATACTAATGGGCCCAAAGTGTGCCAAGAAATAATCCCCCACACCATTACACCACCACCAGCAGCCTGAACCATTGATACAAGGCAGGATGAATCCATGCTTTCATGTTGTTGACACCAAGTTCTGACCCTACCATTCGAATGTCGTTTTCCAATCTTTTCAATATTTTCCAATTTTTGTGAGCCTGTGCGAATTGTAACCTCAGTTTCCTGTTCTGAGCTGACAGGAGTGGCACCCAGTGTGGCCTTCTGCTGCTGTAGCTCATCTGGCTCAAAATTGGACATGTTGTGCGTTCAGAGATGCTCTTCTGCATACTTCAGTTGTAACAAGTGGTTATTTGAGTTACTGTTGCCTTTCTATCAGCTTGAACCAGTCTAATTATTCTTCTCTGACCTTTGGCATCAACAAGGCATTTGTGCCCACAGGACTGCACTCACTGGATATTTCTCTTTTTTGGACCATTTTCTTTAAACTCTACAGATGTGTGTGAATATCCCAGTAAATCAGCAGTTTCTGAAATACATATATATGGTTCTTTGCCTGATAAAAGGTTAAAATATTTATTTATTTATACAGCACCGTTTTGTACAATACATGGTTAACAAACTGAAAAAAGAAGCAAATAAACATGCACACATATCACAAGGACATACACATATAACCCACATTTAAAACTCTCCATTTACATTTAGATATTGTTTCAGCTTCACTTAAAATTGTGTAGAGATTTAGCAAAACAATAATGTCGACTGAGGAAGATTGTTAAACAATTACATAAGAAAAAGCTTTATTGTCTCTATTTTTTGTTCAAATAGTGCAAAGATAAAGTTTTTTAACCTATAAACTTATTTGCGCTAAAATTGAATCACATCACTAACATGTGCATAACACCATCAAAAAAACTTTCAATTATTCTGTTTATATGTTGACTCAAAGTCTCCTAACATATGTATCTTTAAAATGAATCACACTGAATTGTCAGCCTTGGTCACTTGACCTAAATTGATGCTTCTGTACACTTTCATAGCTGTTTGTAAGGAGAATCAGATGTTCACACCTCTACAAATGGTATCCCCTTCCTAAAGTGCCCTTCAAGGTTGCAAAAATGTTTTCAATTCATCCATATTGTTGAAATGGTTAATCTTTTTTTATGTTTCTCTTCCATATTGCACAACTTTATATGGAATAGGCCTATCATGGATTAAGATATAAGTTTTTGTGCATCTGACTGGCAGCACAATCTTTTATACCCTGTAAAAATATTTTCTTGGTTCATTTATATCAAGAAAAATAACTAATTATAAAGTTTTAAAAATCATTATATCCCCAATAGACCAACAATAGTGGCACAGTTGGCAATCAAGCAGTTTTTGTTCCCCATTGACTTCTGCAGCTTTCTTTCACAGCGTTGAAGTCAAAGAACAGCAACTGTTTGTCTACCCACATACTTCACAATATTTTTCTTTTTTGTTCAGCAGGAAAAAGAAATTCATACAAGTGTGGAATGTTATAAGTTTGCGTAAATGACAGAATGTTCTATCCCATCAAGTACTTTATTGCAAATAGTTTGACAAGCATAGTTCATGTCACAGATAATTTAGCAAACGTGCAAACCATAGCTAAACTTAAGTGACTTTTCTCACTTTTTTTTTTCCTATAGCAAACTAACTTTTCTTGCCAATGAGTTCTCATGTGGCAATTCACACATTTATGTGATGGCTTTTGGAATTGACAACAGATTGTACAGCTCCTTTCTTTTGGAACTGGGAAACATCAAATTCTCCAAAGATGAAATCTGTCAAATAAAATGAGTTTATATGCTCAAATAATGTTTATTTTGTTTATTTCGCTAATGTGCATATGCAGTTGCTTTCGTGTCTGGGTAGTAAATGTTTATTGGCTAGAGTTTCTAATGGGCTGCAGTCATTAAGTGACTTTGATGATTAGCGATTAGGTCTTTAATTTAAAGGGGACCTATTTTACCCCTTTTTCAAGGTTTAAGAAATGCCTTTTGTGTCTCCAGAATGAGTCTGTAAAGTTTCAGCTCAAAACACCCAGCAGATTATTTATTATACCTTTTAGAAGTTTGTAATGTTTTTAGCTCTGTGCCTCGGTGTGCCTTGGCTGCTTCAGATAACCAGCACAGTGACACGCATGAAGGAAGCAGATCTCGCGTAACGTTTGTGAGATAATCCTAATTTAACGTCCACAAATTGGGATTGAGGCATCTTCTTTTATAATTGTCAGGTAAAAAATGTAATGAAAATGTAATCTGTATTTTACATAGCACAATTATCATGTATGCACCCAAAGTGCTTTACAATCATGAGGGAGGGTCTCTCCACACCACTACCAATGTGCAGCATCCACTTGGATGATGCAATGGCAGGCACAGGACAACGGCGCCAATGTGCTCACCACACTCCAGCTATAGGTCGAGTGGAGAGACAGTGATAGTTCCAATTCAGTGGATGGGGATGTTTGGGAGGACATGATGGTTAAGGGCCGAGAGGGAATTTAGGTAGGACACCAAGCTTACACCCCTACTTTTTACTAGTGGTGCTCACTGCAGAGCCATTTGGGCGAGCTGAGCTCCAACGAGGGGGAGCTTGAGCTTGAGCTCCACCTTTTTTGCACTTCTTCTACGAGTGATGTCACTGGGGGTAGGGTTAGGGGTGGGGTTGGTGTACGCATTAAAACAGCTTACAGGAGGCAGAACGAGAGCTCATGCTCCCCCTCGCTGGAGCTCAGCTCTGCTCAAATGGCTCTGCAGCGAGCACCCTCTCACTTTTTACGAGAAGTGCCATGGACCACAGAGAGTTAAAACCTCAGGTTATTGTCTCATCCAAAAGACAGCGCTCACTGACAGTATAGTGTTTCCTTTTTACTGAGGCATTAGGACTCACACAGACCACAGGTTAAGTGCCCCCTGCTGGCCTCACTAATACCACTTCCAACAGCAACCTAGCTTTTCTATGTGGTCTCCTATCCAGGTACTGACCAGGCTCAGCCATTATTAGCATCAGTGAATAACTGGCTGCAGGGTGAAATGGCTGTGTCATTGTATTAACACGTGGCTGTGGTGTGAAGGAGGTAAAATCGCTGTAATTCATTACAAACATGCACTGTTTTAAAAACGTTTTAAACTTATAAAACTCATTCTTGATCACATTTGATGACAATTGATGCTCACAGAGAGCTGAACAGATCTTTTAATCCCAGTTGCTTTGTGCACGTCCTATGTTGTTGATGTGATTAAACGTGTTACTATGGAGACATGTTAATACGTGGCTGTCAATCAATTTGGTGGGCGAGGAAACCGCACTCCTACGTCATGTTGCGGTCAGCCTCAAAATGGGTGGGGTTTGGATCCTATTTCAGCGTAAGGTAATTAAAAAAAGAGGCGTGTTGTCTTTTTATCACTCCAAAATGACCGTGGACACACTATACCTACACATAGTTCTGTCCAAACAACTTACAAAATATGATAAGGCTTTATTCCACCATATTCTGCATTCCACTTTCTTTCATTCACAAGAAATGCAAGTATAGCATTGTACTGTATATCTTAAGTTTTTGAAATACTCTTTTATGCAAAGACTATATTTTGGATATCAGCAAGCAGGTAAAGATGTCTATGTTAAAGGGGTATTTCACCCAAAACTGAAAATTCCAAACTAGGCTCATTCTGAAAACGTACCCCATATACATATCTGTAGATCGCCAAATACGTCACAGGAGCTATATTTTTTGCAGTTTTTGTTTTCGCGAATCCACCAAAGGCTGATGTTTATGCTTTTTCAGATCTCAAATTTCTCTCATGAGTGCCATTTGCATCCGCTGTTCTTTTGTAAACACAGAGGGCGCTGTCGACTGACTGAATGACTGACTGAGTGACCGATCAACACCCACCCTCCTCCCTCCCTAAACCCAACCAACTGTATTGATTGACCCACCCACTTCTCTAAACCCAACCAACAATTGTCAAAAGCAATCCAGAAAAAAAAAAGCCCTTGCCTGATTTTTACCACGTTTTCAGATTTTCCCTCATTCTCAGCCAGCCTATTTTTTGGCTCGTTGTTTTTCTTTTATCTGGTTTCTGGAACCGATTTTTACCGGACTTGAACCTTGTCATTGAGGCCAACTGCTCTCTGCGTCTCAAGTCCGCCGACATACAAGGATGAGCTAATGAGACAAAACCAGTAGCATTCATTTTAAAAATAAAATGCAGCCAAATGTACTTCTGGCTACATAATTTGCAATCTCCAGACACGTATATAGGGCTATGTTTTCAGAATGAGCCTGTGTTGGAAAATTCTGTCATCATTTAGTCACCTTTTAAGTGTTCCAAACCTGTGTGAGCTTCTTTCTTTTCATAAATGCAAAATACATTTTGAAGAAAGTAAATTAGGCAACACGGTGGCTCAGTAGTTAGCACTGTCACCTGAAATCAAGAAGGCCACTGGTTCGAGTCTCAGCTGGGTCAGTTAGCACTTCTGTGCTCAGTTTGCATGTTTTCCCTGTGTTGGTGTGCGTTTCCCCCGGGTGCTCCGGTTTCCCCCACAAGTCCAAAGACATGCACTAAGGGTGAATTGAATAAACTAAATTGGCCGTAGTGTGTGTATGTGTGTGAATGAGTGTCTATAGATGTTTCCCAATACTGGGTTGCAGCTGGAAGGGCATATGCTGTCTAAAACATGCTGGATAAGTTGGCGGTTCATTCTGCTGTGGCTACCCCTTATGGATAAAGGGACTAAGATGAAAGGAAAATGAATGAATAAATGAGAATCAAACTATGGAAGTAGCTCACTATGGAAGTGAGAGGTTACAAGTTTCCAGCTTTCTTCAAAATATCTTCTTTTGTGTTCACACAAGAGAAAAAAGCCAAACAGCTTTGGAACCATTTAAAGTTGAGTAAATAATGAGTAAATTTTTATTTTTGGGTGAACTATCCTTTTAAGTTTTTTCAGTATGAACTTTATGCTGTTATAGTGTAATAATTGCTATGTTTACATGTTGGATGCCTCAAATGTGTTACTCGGATATTAAATGTTGCAGTTCAGAAACTTTCATTCTGTCTATTGTGTGCAGAAATAAAAATCTGTATATCCCTAAGTTGTATATATAATGTTTATTATGAACATGAGTTGAAAAAAAATTAATTTAAACTTAATTTAAACTAAATTTAAATATTTAGTTTAAACTGTTTTGAAACTCAGCAAGTGTGTGCGTGATTGCTTGGTCACAAATGAGGATGTGTGTGTGTGTGTGAGTGTGTGTGTGTGTGTGTTTATGTAAGCTGTGCGTCAGTAATGCTGGGGAAGCCCTTTTCCACCCACCTGCCGCTTGCGCATGAGTCTTTTAACACCAGTCGTTTGTTTCCTCCTCCACTCCTTGCTTGCTCCATCGCTCTAAATAATGGAACAACAGCCTCCTGATATTACTTCATAAATATTATATCAATAATCTGACGCTAATGTTTTTCCCAAGTTATATTTTCCTAAACGGCATGTGCATAGCTGCCGAACCAACGTGCCCACTGACACAAGTTGTAAACTCATTTTCTGGGCATGTGTGTTTGAAAATATGCAAGTAAACTTTAATTTATGTTCAAGCAGTAATTGATATCAATGATAGATTGTGCAAAGACACTGTGATCATATATAATATAATATAATATAATATAATATAATATAATATAATATAATATAATATAATATAATATAATATAATATAATATAATATAAATAATAAAATGTAATATAAAATAAATAACATTACGTTACATGACATTAAATAAAATAAAATAACATAAGCTGACGCGGTGGCGCAGTAGGTAGTGCTGTCGCCTCACAGCAAGAAGGTCATTGGTTAAAGCCTCATCTGGGTCAGTTGGCATTTTTGTGTGGAGTTTGCATGTTCTTGTTTACATGCGGAACAGGTGAATTGGGTATGCTAAAATTGTCCGTAGTGTATGTGTTTGAATGAGTGTGTATGGGTGTTTCCCAGTGATGGGTTGCAGCTGGAAGGTTGTGTGCTATGTAAAACATATGCTAAATAAGTTGGCGGTTCATTTCGCTGTAGCGAATCCTAATTATTAAACGAACTCAGCAGAAAAGAGAATAAATAAAAATTATTGATATTATAGCTATAATATAATATAAGATAATGTAATATAATATAATGTACTATAATATAATAAATTATAATATAATATATAATACAATAATTATAATAGTTATGATTACCAGCGATCTAGCAGCTGTAGATTGCTGATAAACACACTTCACTTAAAGAACTACAAATCTGCCATTACATGGACTACAAGTTCCAGTCATGCACCACTCAAATGCACATGTTTCAGATTCTGCTGATTGCACACACTCACAGCCGGACGATCATTATGACCTGATTACAAGGACTACATACACAGAACACACGACACTTGTTTATCTGACAAATTAACATTATGACACGTTTTCCAAGTCTTGTCTTTATGTTTGTGACTTTCACTTTGTTTGTTTGTTTGTTTTGTTTATGTTATCTGCCTGGATTGGCCACTCGCCTGCTTATTGACCTTTCTATCAATTCCTACCTACCTTTCTTCTGGATTTGCCTACATGTTATCGTTTGCTCCTGATTGTGATCATTGCTTGCCTGACCATTCAAAAATATTGTATTATAACCATTATATAATATAAAATACTATATTAAATAATTATGGTTAGATTATAATGTATATGACCACAGTGCCTGATATAATAAAATATAATAAAAAAAAGTGTATTTATTTATCATAAACTGCGTGTTAACTGAATATTCGAGGTTCAGTTAATCTCTACATTATATAAGTATATAGTTAGGATTATTGAATAATAACAACAATATTATTAATTATTATTATTTATATCCTTGATAGAGTTAATTAAACATACATAATATAAAAATTGTTCAGCACACCATAAACACCATGATCATGTGTAAAACAACTGGCACATTTTTATTTGATTATTGGCACTTTATTAATGTGTATGTATCCTGTTATAGCAGCCACAGAATTGCTTCCAATGAAAGTTGTAATATTTGGCCTATTTGCATTATAAATGCATAACTGTTGCGAAAATGTCTTTTTAAAGGAACTTTCGTGCAAAGGAGTGGGAAATTCAGGTTCACTTATGAACAACCCTAACACACATCTCCTGTAGCTTTAAGGACTACCTTCATGCATTATGTTGAATTTCAGTATAAATAATGGATGTTCCTCCTCTGATGCATGTAGCCTCCATCATTTGCTTTGTTTTGAGAAGAATAGCATACACAGTAGACTAGCGAGTGCTGGTGAGATGGAGGGTGGGTGTTTCATTTAGTGTTTGTTTGCTTTTTTTTTAAATTGTGCCGCCAGTTGCTGTGGAGAGCCTGAAGGCTACAGCTCGTCCCACTCAGCGTTGTCATGGACGACAGAGCTACAGCCCTCATGGAACTGTTTATATGCCTGTAGTTTTCCATTACTTACAGCAAGCAGGCCTGTAGAACCTCATCTTTTTCATAACCATGTAGTGTAAATGTTGCCTCTAATGCATAGATCCTGACAAAAACGCATTAAGGTTCACGCAGTCAACTCCAACTTGCATTGTCCAAACATTTCTCTTTTTCAGGTTTTTTTTTAAATCAATGCCTGTGTCATATTTCCGTCTGCTTTCGACTTGTTCTTTCACTCTTTGAAATCTCATAGCTCACAGCGGAGAAGGCCTGTGCAAATATGAGCTATATGCTCCTCTTAATGCCATCGGAAAAATGAATCTCCATTACGTCTGAAAGCTTTTCTCCGGCAGTCAATATCTCAGTTATGCTCGGAGAGATTATGGAGTGAATCATCCATGCACAGCCATACCGAGACTTTTAAACACGGGAGATTCAGTGTTGCGATGGCGCCCGAGAGTTATTCTCAGACACTCGCTCTGTCGCTATTGTGGTGGATTCAATATGTGAAGATGTTGTCCGAGTCCAGCGCAGCGTCCTTGAGAAGCCGCTTGCGAGTGTGTCGTCAACACCTGCTGCAGAAAATGACTTGTGAAAAACGAAAGCAGCAGCTGATATTAAAAAAGAGCCATAATTCACGCTGCCGGGGACCATAAACTGCCTTAATCTAGAAGCAAAGAAAGTTTGAGTCAAAGCTGACCTAACCTGATAATAATAACCATCGCTTTGTATCCGAGTTATATCCTCCTGAGTGGAACAATTCTATTGGAAACACTTTTAATGGACTTCTTTTGCTGCATATGCCTACACGGAGGAAGAAAAGGGCACGTACTGTTTTTAAAATGAATGAAAAGAAGGTTAGAAAGTATCGATCTTCAAAGCCGAGCCAAAAGCATTCACTTTGAAAGGAGTAGCGCTAGTTTGTGTGTGTGTGTGTGTGTCATTGGCGTAGGAGGCTGCTGGCTCTCCCATTACAGCTCTGGAGCGCTGCTGAGGGGGCGAATTGGGATGGCCACTGCTGCTCATGGAGATTTCCACAGCCTGTTGTCAGGAGAAAGTCCCCTCCACCTCCGCCCCCGATATCAGTGTGGGGACAACCTCTCCACCTTACAAAGAAGCCTTTGGCTTCAGGTTGAAACCTTATTGAGTACATGCATGTTAGTGCGGCATGTTTATATTTATTATTTATTATTTATAGTATTTAGGGGTGATTTGGTGGCTCAGTGGTTAGAACTTTCACTTCACAGCAAGAAAGTTGCTGGTTTGAGTCATGGCCGGACAAGGTAGCCTTTCTGTGTACATGTTTTCATGTTCTTTCCATGTTTGTGTTGGTTTCCTCCAGGCACCCTAGTTTCCCTCACAGTCCAAAGACATGTGATATAGGTGAATTTGATAAAAAAAAAATTGCCCATAGTGTATAATTGTGCAATCTACACCATCCCCCACCTAAAACATATAGTTAAATGGCTTAATAAGTAATTATTGGTTCATTCTGCTCTGGCAACCCCTGACTAAGTTGAAGTTGTAGTGTGCAGTTTTCTTTACAGCCTGTGCAAACTGTTCTGTTGCATGAAAAATGTGCTGGGCTTTAAAACAAGAACAACAACTCTGTAGTTTCACTGAGGCTTGTTTTTGTGTTGTTCTGCCTCTTCCATCACTGTTTGTGGTTGGAAATGGCAGCTGTGGTTTTCAGAATTTTACAGTTAAAAATAGGGTACAAACTGTAGAAGAATTGTCAGAATTGTCAGTAGTTTAATAATTTACAGTGTTTTACACAAATGTTTTGATGTTCTAACAAATACATGTCGTATCTTTGTTACACAGATAAAAGCACAACCATAAGCATGTGGAAATGAGAAAGTCATATTATGAAGCAAAACTTATTGCAGGCGTTTCCCAAAAGCAGACACATACCAAACTGGGTGCTCAGGGTCATTTGGCTTTATTATAATGATCTAGGCACAAAGTCTACATCATATGGTGCAAAAGCGTTAAGGCCGTGTCTGAATCCATTTTTGCTATTTTATGGATAGAAAAATACAGTCTGAACCACGGCGCATGGTCTAACAGGATTGTGCTTATGCTCTTAATGAGTTGTGGGTGTGTTTTGAGCATAACATGCATTAAACCAATCAGAGTCTCATCTCCAATTCCCTTTAAGAGTCAGTTGCGTCACGCAACGTAAGTCAGAATTATTAGCCCCTCTAATTATTAGCCCCCCTGTTTTTTTTCTTGGCCATGATGACAGTAAATAATATTTTACTAGATATTTTTCAACACACTTCTATACAGCTTAAAGTTACATTTTAAGGCTTAATTAGGTTAATTAGGTTAACTTGGCAGGTTAGGGTAATTAGGCAAGGTATTAAATAATGATGGTTTGTTCTGTAGATCGAAAATATATATAGCTTAAAGGGGCTAATAATTTTGACCTTAAAATGTTTTTTTTTTTTTTTAAATATAAACTGCTTATTCTAGCCGAAATAAAATAAATAAGACTTTCTTCAGAAGAGTTTTCTTGCTCTGTTAAGCATCATTTGGGAAATAAAAAAAAAAATCAGGGGGCTAGGGGGCTAATAATTCTGACTTCAACTGAAAATGGCAGGCTTGGTAAGTGGAAAAACTGAATGGACAAACTGAATGCTTGACTAGCAAGAAACAGTTTAGCAGACCATTTGCATTAGGATAAAGAATGAGGCTCCTCCATTCGACCTCTTTACTTTCTCTTTCTCTTTACTTCTACTTTTTACTTTACTCCTTTAGTTTTGTGGATTTCACCACTAAAAACATCCATTAGACTACATTTTTAATGACCATATGCCCCATATGGTGACGCATATGTCTCCAAAGCTCGACAGGTGGACAAATCTAAACTTGTTTTTTTATTAAAATGTAAAAAATATGCATATAATAAATAATACTACTACTACTACTAATAATAATAATAACATTATACAAATTGTCATGAATATACTGAAAAAAGTAATGAGGCATGGAGGCAGTGACCAGCTTTTAGATGGTTAACAGCGCAGTCTATTTCAGCTCCTCAAAATAGCAATGCGCCAACAATGCACCTTAACACACCTGCTTTTAGACCTACATACCCATAAGTAGGGATGGGTATCGTTAAGATTTTAACGGTATAACTACTTTTATTGAGACCATTTATTGGTTCGGTATTTGGACCTTATGTGATTGACTGCTAGCATAACGATGTGAATGATGTACCTTTAGCTAGTCAGTTCAAAACTTTTCATTTGTCTTTCTGGAGTTAATGCACCTTTGAAAGATACTTTCACTTAGCCAGATTGCTTGCGTTTCTGCTTATACAGGAAAACAACTTGTTGCATTTGTTGCAACAGGCATTTTCGCTGTTTATTTAAGAAATACAACTCGTTTGGTTCTCTCTGCCACTCTGTAAGCTTACGAGCTGTGTGTGTGCGAACCTCCATTGAGTGCGCGCGCACAGCCGAGAACTCTGAAGGCTTTTATACTTGACATGCTCGCCGTTGTACTATTGTGCAAAGACACAAGCATTCCTCATATGAGATTGCCAACTGTGCAGACGAGTATCACAAATTGAAAAGGTTGGTCAGTTTCATGATGCTACTGTAAATAATGTTTATTCAACAATAATTCTCCACTACCGATAGCAGAACTGTTAACGTCAGAGCTTATCGATACTTCGATTTTTTATAATTTAGCACTGATACCGATAAAGTAATGAGTTTCAGTATCCATGCCTACATATGAGTCTACAAAGTGATGGAATTGAATTTGCTATTTAAACAATGAGGTGCAAAACATGAAAATTAGGGTTGTGTTGGTCTAAAAATAGCAACAAATCACACCAAACACGTCTTGCGCCTTTTTGCTCTGGGTGTATGATAGGGCCTTTTAACATAACTACTAAACACCATCATGGTAGCACACATAAAGCAATGCAATAAAAATTATTTATCAAAGTTACATGTAATATAAAACTCTTATGTACATTATTGATGAGAAAAACTAAAAAAGAAAAAAGTAGTTAATAAAAAGCATAAAACGTAAGGAATTCTGGGAAAGTAAATTTATGTTTTTTTTTCAGTGTATATATTAAGGAAAATGTTAACCATCTTACACATTTTAATGTAGCATTAAAATAGCACAGCCAGGATTGAGCACTGATATAGGACTCCATGTCATCTTCTTTCACATAGAAATTACTAAAGTACTTAATTACTAAAATATTGTGTAGACTGAACCAGATTTAAGGAATTGATTTTAACAACTGGCTCCTTTGGCGTGTTTGTTTCAGGAGCAGAAGCATGTTTTGGTTTGATTGTGAACATAGATTTTGTCAAGTCTGCCTGAAAACTATCATTCATTTTCTTGTCGGCTTAGTCCCTTTATTAATCTAGGGTTGCCACAGCGGAACCACCGACTTATCCAGCACGTTTTTACACAGCGGATGCCCTTCCAATCGCAACACTGGGACAGACACACACACACACACACTCACACACACATGACAACTTAGACTTCCCAATTCTCCCGTGCCACATGTCTTTGGACTGTGGGGGAAACAGTAGCACCCAGAGTAAACCCACACAAATGTAGGGAGAACATGCAAACTCCACACAGAAACGCAACTGAGCCGATGTTCGAACCAAAAAATTTGTAACATAAAATAGTAGCAATGTCTGATTCCGGGAATAAATACATAGTTATTAACTTTAAACCAAGGAGCACCTCTTTATGTTAATCATTGTGAAGTTGCTATATATATATATATATATATATATATATATATATATATATATATATATATATATCAGCATATAATGTATTTTTAAGTTGTAATTGTAGAAAATAGAAATGATGACAGCTATACCTGAGTGCATGTAATAGCTACAGAAAGCTACAGAAAACCTGCAGAGTGATGGGTGATGCAGAGGAGGATAAAACAGGTGGACTCAGACATATGACATATTTATTTTCATGCACTTTGAAATAATACTTTGTGAAAGAGAACTGAATTTAGAAGTAAATGTAACATTTATGATTGTGGATGACACAAGTTCCTGAATGATTCCATTGCAAAGTTTATTCAGGTCTGCGGATGGATTAGAAACTTTCAAGTCAAATGTTTTTGAGATTTGCCCTCCAAGAGCAGGATTGGACTTCCCTGACTATTGACCTTATTCTTTACATGAGAGCAGACAGCCATTGGAACCGTATTGGCTCTAGACTTCTGGATTTATTCAGTTCCTTTGATTTTTAGCCCTAAAATGCACATAGACTCATTCTGAAAACGTAGCCCTATATGCATTTCCTTAGAACGCAAATTATGTAGCTAGAAGTAACTTTGGCAGCATTTTGTCTTTAAAATGAACGTTACAGCTTTCCTGCTGTAACCAGTTTGTCCAGTTAGCTCGCCAAGTATGTCGGTGAACTTGAGACATAGAGAAGTGCTGCCCGTGATGACTGGGTTTGAGTCCAACGAAGAACAGTTCATTAAATAATAGGGTGAGAATGTGGTAAAATCTGAAAATGTGGTTTTCTACATTGCTTTTCAAATCCATGTCAGTTGGGTTTAGGGAACGGGTGGAAGGGGAAATTGGTCAGTTGGACAGTCAGTCAGTCAGTCAGTGAGTCAACAGTGGCCTCTGGTGTATTTATGCGAGAAGAGCAGGCACGAATGGCACTCGCGAGAGAAATTTGAGATCTCAAATGCGTACAAAGCACCCTCTGGTGGATTCACGAAAACAAAAACTGCAAAAAAAGGTAGCTCCTGGGACGTATTTTGCACGTTCCAGAAATGTATATAGGGCTACTTAATCCGAATAGTATTTTAGGTATAGTCATAAACACTTGCTTTTATAGCAAACAATCATTTTCTGATAATTTTCTGCAGTTTGTTATTCCTAGTCATTTTACCGATATGCAACTAAAACAATCCCATAAAAAAGCTTCTGCATTGCAGAATAAGGTCAATAGGCATGTTTTGATTTCTAGCAAATTTCTTCAATGACTGGCTACCTTAATTACAATGTTGTTTTTCTTTACAAAGCAACTGACATACATGAAACAGAATTTTAAATTAATTTTGTTGTTGTCAACTATATTTACGGCATTAGCTCTCTGCAACTCTCACATGGTCACCCACTGAAGCTAAGCAGGTTTGCGCCCGTTCAGTACCTGGATGGGAGACCACATGGGAAAGCTAGGTTGCTACCGGAAGTGGTGTTAGTAAGGCCAGCAGGGGGCACTCAACCTGTGTGGGTCCTAACACCCTAGTAGAGTGAAGGGGATTCTATACTACTCAGTAAGTGCCGTCTTTCAGATAAGTTGTTAAACCGAGGTCCTGACTCTCTGTGGTTGTTAAAAAGAGTAGGGGTTTAACTCCGGTATCCTGGGCAAATTTTTCCACTGTTCTCTGCTCATCATGGCCTCCTAAACATCCCCATATCATAATTGGCTTCATCACTCTGTCTCTTCTCCACCAATCAGCTGTGTGTGTTCTGTGTGGTGTGCGGTCTGACACCGTCGCGTTATCCAGGTGGAAGCTGCACACTGGTGGTGGATGAGAAGATTACCCCCATAGTGTAAAGCTTATTAAGTGTCAAGAAAAGCACTATATAAATGTAAGGAATTATTATTATTATTTAGTGCCCTGTGCTAGTTCTCTGTAAACAAAGCAAATTGTCTACAGGTTTGAAAATTACCATTATTTTATTAACCTGAATAACTTTTACAGGAAGTTCTTTATATGTTAAAGGTTCTTTATGGAACTATTGATGCAAATGGTGTAAAGAAATCTTTTAGCTCTCATAAGAACATAAAAAAAATCTACCCCCACCTCCCACCATTATTTTCCATTTTAAAGGTTCCACTGATGTAAAATGCTCTTCATGGAACCAATGATGTCTAAACAGGATTTTCATTTTAAGGGTATGTCTCTTCTGCTTTTTCTTCTGTTTTTCTTTCAGCTTTATACGCAGCTTGTATTTTTCTCTTGCCCTTGGTGACCTGACATAGAATAATGTTGCAGGCTTTAAGTTTACAGAAGAAGAAAAAAACATTGGCTGCAATGAAAAGTCTTCTTTTTTCTTGCTGAAAAAGGGTGTAAAAAGCTCAAAGTTAAGTGCGTATGTGCTTTTTATATATAAACACAGTCTTTAACCTCTGTGCTTTGTGCCTTCTGCTCTGTGGTGAAAATCATATTAGCTGTAAATGGCATGAGAGTTGGTCTCTCTCTTCTCTCCACCTGCACACTGGCTGTATTAATATGAGGATAGTTGAGCACTCAGAACAAAGCTGCAAACCCTTTCCTTAGCAAGATACGGAACATGCAGTTCAGAGAAGGCAAAAATACAAAGAGCAGAATTTACTGAGCGCTGGGTTTCTGCACGATCCGTGTCTGTTTGGAGTCAGAAGGTCTGTTGCATAAAGCTTCAGAGTATAGAAGTAGTAAATAGAAAAACACATTTCTGCATCAAGGAAATGAGAGTGGTAAAACTCACTGCTGTAATGACAGGGTGTTACTTGGTGGCATTCTGCTATGTGGATGCTGGTTTTCAGCCTATTGCCTCACGGTTGCTATGGTGTACCTAGTGGCTTGACTGTTCTAAATGGGTTTTAACGCACAGTTGCTAGGGTGTCACGGATGGTCTTCAGTAAGGTGTCTTCAGTGTTTTTATTGTATTACTATTTGCTAAGATATTTGAAATGGATTCTAAGACATTGCTGTGATTGCTGAGATGTTCAGGATGTGTTTTTAATGTTGATGGATGGTTGCTAGAGCTTTACTTGGGTATTCTGGGTTGTTTAATGACTGGGCCGCTAAACGGTATTATATTGAATCACGATAAAATTGATGTCAATAACAATGATAAGATCCTGCCTTTTTACTCTATATTTATCTAAGAGCCATTCACACAGCAGAAATGTGCAACAATGGGAATCTAAAAGTGTTGATATTAGAGATCTTCAGCTGCTGAAAAATGATCGGCTGAAAATGTTATGCCATTTAATGAACCCTCTAATTTTTGTGGCTTCACTCATTGTTGGGCTACTCTTTTAAATCTGAAACCATTAACAACTTACAGTATTTCAAAATATATATCGTTGTTGTTTAATATGGAATATAATGGTCAAGACTGCATTTTTGCCAAATCGCCCAGACCTAGTTTATAGGCAAGGTGGTCGCCAAGGTGTTCTGAATGGTTTCAGCATTTTGTCTAGCTGGCTGTTCAGAGTGTTTTACTACTTTGCTACACAGCTACCAAGATGTTCAAGATGGTTTCTAAGCAGTTGCAATGTCAGTTGCTAGGTATTTATTAGTGTTTAAGTTGTTGCTAGGTTTTGCTAGGGTTCACATTCTGAGTAACATTTTAGGGTAAATTCTAGGTCTGTGCGATTTGGGGAAAATATCTCATTTTATTGTTATTTTTATTGAGGAAAATATCTAAGAATGTTTCAAATCATGATTGTGACTCGATATCGAATAATTGCAGTACATTCTGAGTATTTACTAGGTATGTTTGCTATGGTGTTATGAATAGTTGCTAATAGCAAGCTTCCTGCAGTGTTATTATTCTACTCCTACTCGGTTGCTAAGATGTTCATTATACAGTAGGCTTGTTCTAAAAATATAGCCCTATATACATCTGGAAATCGCGAAATATGTAGCCAGAGCTACGTATGGCTGCATTTCATCTTTAAAATGTTCACTATAGGGCGTTATGATGCTGTTCCTTTTCTCGCTTACCAGCTGACCGATTACCTCTGTATAGACAGCTTTTCTGCTGTTTCCAGTTTACCCGGTAGCTCGACACAGCAAAGAATGGTTGCAGAAAGCTGGTGAGAAAAAAACAAAAGCCATAAAATAAAATAAACATGTAAATAACAGGGTGGGAATGTGCTAAAACCTGAAAACATGGTAAAAATCTGACTGCAGTTAGGGCTTTTCTTTTTCTAAATTGCTTTTTAAATCACTGTTAGTTGGGTTTAGGGAAGTGGTTGGACGCTGGTCAATCTGTACTTTTTAAAACACTATTGGTTGGGTTTAGGGAAGGGGGAAGGTGGTGGGATCGGTCAGTTGGTCAGTCAGTCAGTAAGTCAGTCAACAGTTGACTGAATTTACGTGAAAACAGAAGGCACGAATGGCACTCACAAGGGAAATCTGAGATCTAAAAAAGTGTACACAGCAGCCTCTGGCGAATTCGCAAAAACAAAAACTGCAAAAAAAATACTGGGACGTATTTTGCTCTCTCCAGAAATATATATAGGGGTACGCATTCAGAATGAGCCTGGGTTAAAGGAGTTTCTAATGGTTACAGCTTAATGCTATGTGGTTGAGAAGGCTAGCAGACTGAAATGCTCCACATGGTTTCGTGGCTTAGAGTGTTGATGCATTTCAATGTGGTTGCTAAGGTATTGCTAAGGTTTTGCTAATATATTTTGAGTTGTTGGTGGGTTTAAGCACCTTATTCGAATGTTATCACTCGATTAAATAGCCTTGATTAGTGGTTATCAGCTGATAGATGTGGGCCAGTAGGGACCTTCTGCCTTAGGCTCAGAAGGCTTTTATCATCCACCCACATGGTTTTTCAACCATACTAATAGAGAAGACTCCAGATCCAGATCTGTTTTTACATTATTGTGATGGTTGGGTTTAGGGTTAGAATAGGAGTAGACGTTAATAAAATACAATGAATGGGTAATTCTCATTAACTTCCGGCTGCAGCCTTATGTGATCTATTGCTGATTAATGTGGATGGATGATAACAGCCTTCTGAGCCTACCAGTATGCGCAAAAGGCCCCTACTGGCCCATATCTATCAGCTGATAACACCTGATAATGCCCATTCAATCGAGTCATAACATTCAAATTAGCTGGTTTAAGCCATGGTTAGGTATTTGTTATGGTTTTGTTAGTTAATTTTTTTCACATGTTTTTGCTATATTGTTGGGGTGTGAGCTGTGGTGAGGTGTTTGCTAAAATTTAAATACTTTCTTGGTTGTTATCTGTTTGTTTGGGTTTTGCTGACATATTCAGTTGTTGAGTTGTAACCTGATTTCAAATTAATGCTAGCGAGTGAGCTGTGTGTGCTTTACTAGTTAAAGTCTTTTTGTAAGTGTTTTGATTGCTGGTATATTTTGGTTGCAATTACAATGTTGTTTTTAGGGGGCATGCTGGGTGATACAGTTTACAGTTTTTTTTATCAGAAATTTGCATGGTTGTTACTAGAGAGAGCTTCTTCAGTGCATGTTTTTTTGCTTAAATGTTGCTCCAGTCAGTAGCTGTTAGAGTTTTCCAAGTGTTTGCTAGGGTGTCTTGAGTTGTTTTAGCACACTGAAACGTGGTTACCAGAACGCTTAGTGCTTTTCAATCTTTTATGGAGTTGAAATTTTACTCAATGTGATTGCAAAGAAGCTGTGTGTGTTTCCAGGGTTTGCTGGCTAGTTGCAAGGTAGCTGTACTAAGGTGCTCTGGATGGGTTTTAGCATGATTACCAAGACATTTTGGATGTTTGCCAGGGAGCTTGTGTGTGAAAGCTGGTTGGTTGCTGGGCCAAGTCAAAGGGGCACATTGCTAATGATAATCTAGTTTCAAAGCACCACTCAAGTCTTCACTTCAGTGTAAATCTACAGGATTATTAGTTTATGATCTTTGTACATTTTATCCACTTGGCTTTGTTTTATTTCTATTGTGTAATTGTGTTTCTTGGCTCTGTAGTTATGGGGACATTATTTGAGGCAACGTTCATTTACAGACTAGAGTTTAACACATGACATGCAGCTGTTTTTTTTCAATGCAAGAGTAAAATCATCCAAGAATAAACTATAAATAAAGCTGAAAATGACCCAAGTGCTATTCACCAGTGGAGCACAGTCCCGGAAATATAAGTGTGGAGAATGAAATCATTGAGAAATATTGAATGGTGGTAATCTACTGGCTCTTTAGGCGATTTTAAGCTTGCCTCTTAACACGTTGGAGTGCTGCCCTGTGGTAACAATAGTGTTGGTACACAGGGATGATAATGATAATGTAAGCCCGGGTAAGGCGGGATAATACGGGCTTAACCACTGCTCTGGGATGAAGGAGCAGTGGAGGAAAATAAAGAGAGAGAGAGAAAGAGCAAACCCTCAGGCGTCCGCCTACTTCTTACCATTCAGACATGATCAAATATCTACACAAACACCCACAAACACACTCTCACCAGTAAAACACACACAGCTCAAAGGTGGAAGCTATAAATAAGTGATCCAAAATCACACTCCTTTGTAAGTTTAGGCTTTGTCCATGTAAATGAGGCTTGTGGATTAATCCGAGACTTCAGCAAGGATTAACGTCTGATTTAACGTGCCATCTTCAAACCTTTGGCTGGCATTGTAAACTGATATTATGCTCCATTTATGCATGCAGTTTAGGTCAGAAATGATTTGGATTAAAAGCGCCATCACTCCATTGAAGTTTTGCCCACACAATACCTGTACAACACTGATGTCTTGAGTGGCTCATAAGAGCTGTTGACTGCAGCGTTCTCTCCTGAGAGCTGTTTTTATTGTGCCCCTGACTGCATCGCTCAATATTATACTTCTCCCTCATGTCCATCTCTTTTCTTTCGCTCTCTCTTCTCTCTCTTTACCTTAATTTCATCCTTCTCTTTTCAGCTTTGCTGTTCATGATGAAAAAGTTTTATTTGCCATAGCAACCGCATGGGTTCTCATTTTTCACTTCCCTTTACAAAAAAAAAATAAAAAAATAAATAAATAAATCTGCAGAGGTACCACAGTGCTGTATTGGTGGCAATGTGGCACTGTTTGATTTTGATACATATCACAGAATGTGAACGACATATATGGTACACACACACATAAAAGGTACAACTGTTTATTAACGCAAATTTCTAATCAGCCAATCACATGGCAGCAACTCAGCGCATTTTAGGCATGTAGACACATGATCAAGACAATCTGCTGCAGTTCATATTGAGCATTAAAATAGGGAAGAAAGGGGATTTAAGTGAACATGGCATGGTTGTTGGTCTGAGTATTTCAAAAATTGCTGATATACTGAGATGTTCACGCAAAACCATCTTTAGGGTTTGCAGAGAATGGTCCGAAAAAGAGAAAACACCCAGTGAGTGGTAGTTCTGTGGGAGCAAATGCCTTGTTGATGCCAGAGGTCAAAAAGGAATGGCCACTAGTACGACTAGTTGACTAGTTCGAGCTGATAAAAAGGCAACAGTACCTCAAATAACCACTCGTTACAACTGAGGTATGCAGAAGAGCATCTCTAAACACACAACATGTCCAACCTTGAGGCAGATGGGCTACAGCAGCAAAAGACCACACCGGATACCACTCCTGACAACCAAGAACAGGAAACTGAGGCAACAATTTGCTCAGGCTCACCAAAGTTGTACAATAGAAGATTGGAAAAATGTTGCCTGGTCTGATGAGTCTCGATTTCTGTTGCAACATTCAAATTGTATGGTCAGAATTTGGCGTCAATGATATGAAAGCATGGATCCATCCTGCCTTGTATAAATGGTTTAGGCTGGTGGTGTAATGGTGTGTGGGAAATTTTTTGTCACACTTTGGGCCAATTAGTACCGACTTAGCATCGTGTTAACGCCACAGCCCACCTGAGTATTGTTTCTGACCATATCCATCCCTTTATGACCACAATGTATCCAGCTTCTGATGGCTACTTTCAGCAGGATAATACACCATGTCATGAAGCGCGAATCATCTTAGACTGGTTTCTTGAACATGACAATGAGTTCACTTTACTCAAATGGCCTCCACAGTCACCAGAACTCAATCCAATAGAGCACCTTTAGGATGTGGTGGAACGGGAGATACGCATCATGGATCTGCAGCCGATAAATTTGCAGCCACCGCGGGATGCCATCATGTCAATATGGACCAAAATCTCTTAGGAATATTTCCATAATGTTGAATCTATGCCACAAAGTATTAAGGGAGTTCTGAAGGCAAAAAGGGGTTCAACCCAGCACTAGTAAGGTGTACCTAATAAAGTGACCAGTGAGTGTATACTCACTATTTATTTGTCCTCAAGTTATTCAAAACCTTCATGAGATTCTTTCTTCTGTTGAACTTTAAAGAAGATATTTTAAAGAAAGCTGGAAACATGTAACCATTGAATTCCAGTAAGATAAACAAATACTTTGAATGTCAATGGTTGCAGGTTTCCAGCTCTTTTCAAAATAAATTATTTTGTGTTCAACAGAAGAAAGGTTTGAAACCAATAAAAGGTCAGAAAATAAAAACAGAAATTAAATGTTTGGTTGAACTGTCCTTTTAATAGCATTGGTGTGGTGTATGTTGGAAACAATTAGGTACCAGGCTCTATCATACACCCTGGGCATAAAGGCGCAAGACATACATAAGACTGGTGTGATTTGTTGCTATTTTCAGACCAGCGCAACATTAATTTTCATGTTTTGCGCCACGTTGTTTGAATAGCAAATAAATTTGTGCCGCTTTGTGGACTCACGAATGTGCCAATCTAGAAAGAAGGTGTTTTAAGATGCATTGTTGGCGCATTGCTATTTTGAAGAACTGAAATAGCCCATGCCATTGACCAACTAAAAGCTGGTGACCATAAATAGTAAAACTTTTTTAAAGTTATTTGGGGGGGGGGGGGGGGGGGGGGGGATCACCTTTAATATGGGGGACAGTGGAGATCACAGAAAAGTGAAGGGAGTGATCATCAAAGGATCTTGAGCCAGGATGCAAACTCGGGTCACCATGAACACCTCAGTGCTACATATGTGTTGATGCCCTAACCACTAGGCTATAAGCTCTGACCTGCTTTGAAACTTTTAAACATGAAAGAAAGTTAAAAGTGTAAAAAAGGATAATTTAACTCCTTTAAAACAACTGACATATTAGTAACCACTGCATTGTCAAAAAATAAATACATTTGCTAAAATGTTTCTTAACATCCCAAGTTTACAATGTCATCATGGGTTGTAATTGTTTTTTGAGTGAACAATGTAATACATTAAAGTACAATATTTATAATTTTTTTTTAAAATCTGCAAGCAGCTCATGCAACAAACTCCCCAGGCCTGAACTGCAGCGAACTTTAATTTCCTCCCATTTTGTGATTCTATACCTATCCCCGTCGTTACAAAATAAGACACTGACTTTTCAGCTCTTGCCTCAGTCACTAGTTATGAGCAAGATGTCAACATTATTGCGACAGCTCGCCGCTGATTACCTGTGGCCATTTCTTATTTTAGTGCCTTTGCTTCACTTTCTCTCCTCATCTGTCTCTATGGCAACCACTGCAGCCCGAGCTTAAGCCGCCCGCGCTTCTGCTCTCTCTCATTTTCTGTCTCCTGCACCCGTGTTTCCCGCCTCCAGCCATGTTGGGAATCTTCCAGCCCCAAGCACTCAAGCGTCATATCCGGAAGCCACAGCTGTAAGCGGACGGAGGGCCGTCGTTTCAATGTCAGCTCAATATGATTCTTGACAGCAATGTGCCATCATGGTGCGAAGCGGGCATACGCTGACATTGATGCTAAAGCTAAAGGAATAGGTCAATGTGTCTGTAAATTTGTAAATCTTGCCCAGAACGAGATGCTGGCATTAACATGGACATGCCTGTACCGCCGTGTGCCAGACATGGCTTGAAAATGAGATGAGATGCGATGTGACACAGGTCAGAGCGACAGATGTCCACTAGCGGAGTCGGCCGAAAGTCAGTATCGGGTGTCGGGATCACTTGAAGCTACAGCAGGCAGGATAAAAGAAGAGGAAATTACTGTCATTAAGATGACAAATGCCCCAGCCTGTGAACAGACTCTATATACTTAAGAACTAAAGAGCACCATTATATACTGACATGTCTAATAAATGGGCTCACGGAGAGACTGGGGGTTACATAGCACAATGAATCAGAGATATACTTATCTCAATTGTGTATTATTTGGGTATAATGTACCTGAGTATATCAAGAGCAGTTCTGAACTCTGAAATATATACAATATATTGACCTCTTAAGAATTTGAAGCCCTGAAATACTCATGGGGAAGTTTTTTGTTTGTTTGGTTATTTGCTTGCTTGCTTAAAGTTAAAAAAATTATTTTCACCGATATATTGTTAGTGAAACTCTTTTACTCACTGCATTTGTTACACATTGCTAGTACTAGTACTGAGTTGGAGCCCCTTTGCCCCAGTTGCTGAAAACATTCGTTAGAGATTTTAGTCCACAGTGAGATGACAGCATTAAGCGTTTGCCACATATTTGTTGGTTGCACATACTAGATGCACACATGGATTGAGATATGGTGACTGTGGAGGATATTTGCGTTTAGTAAACTCATTAACATCACTCTGTGTTAATGTGCATTTTGAAGTATGGCATGAAAAACCAGTGATGGATTGGCAAAATTTTAAATAAAAGTATTTAAGTGTGCAAAAAAGGTTTTACACTTGCTTGCTGTGGTTTTGGTCTTGTAGTAAACATTACACCCATGTGTATGTAACCCATTAGCTGTCTCCATTATGCTAGCCTTGTTTACTGTTGGTTACTATTGGCCCGTCTCCACTGAGTGGTACAGTACAGTATGGTACGGGTCGGTATGAGTCACCTTTAACAGGCTTACATTTGCACTGCGTTTCCACCTTTTGACCGTGGAAACAACCATAAAAGTGTACCGTACCATACCGTATTGTACCACTCAGTTGAAACAGGTCATATGTTATCAGCACTACAGTCAGCTGCTCTAACAACTTGATGAAAATGCATGTCCAGATTCTGCTACTTCGGTCTTCTTAATTTTTGCTTTGGTGGCAGAGTCCGGGCACTAGTCCTGTCTTGTCTAGAATGTTGTGCTCGGCTCAAGTTTTACTCTTATTTCTCGTCATTGTCTGTCCTGGTCATTATATGAGCGCCGTCTTGGCTGTGTTCGGGCCGTGCGGGCTCCCGCTGGATGCAGGTGCACAAGGTCCGGGCGTGCTCAGGCTGCGCGCTCTCATTCTGGTGTGTTTGTTTTGTTTGCGGCATGTTGTTTTCATTCTCAGTGCTCCAGTCTAGTTAGTTTTGGTTGGCACTGGGATTGGAAACATGCATGCCGCATGTGAGTGCACGGTTAGTGTTTTCATTTATCATTTGCTCGTGTCTTATGTTCTGTTTATGTTAGTGTTGTGTTTAGCATGTGGTTTATGTTTACATTCGTCACAGGCTTTATTGTTGTGTTTTATTTGAACATGTTGGCTGCGTGTTTTAGTTCTGTTTTTTACGTGAGCACATGGCTTGTGTTGTGTCTTTGTATCATGTGCTCCTATCTATTGTCTAGTCCCACCCTCGTTGTTAACCCATAATTAGTTTATGTTCACCTGTTTGTTTGTTAATTCTTTCTCTTTATAGTCTCCTCTTGTGTGCTGTTCTGTGCCAGTTCATCACACATCATTTATCGCCTTGTCCTGTCATGTCCTGTTAATGTTTTCCCCTCGTGTTACCAATTTTAGTTTTGCATTTGAGTCATCATCCTGTCTCTACCTGCAACCGTGACAATGCACCTAATTTGCCTTTGGATTTCTTTCATTTTATTGTAAACTGTGAAATGATTAGTTTCAAGCTAGGATGGAAACCCAATGACTGTTCAACAAACAAATTTGAGATGATTTGAGCTGAGGTGGTTTGTCCTCCTGTAAGTACCTAAAACAAGATGTGTTCACATGGTCATGATGGGATGTATATGGTCAACAAAAATATGCAGGTTTGATGTGGTGTTTAACCAATGCTTAATTAGTACAAAGGGGCACAAAGCGTGACAAGAAAATCTCCCCCACATCATTATGCCACCAGCAGCCTGAATCTTTGATACAAGGCAGGATAGATCAAAGCTTTCATGTTGTTTACACCAAATTCTGACCCTACCATCCGAAAGTCGCAACGGAAATCAAAGCCCATTAAAGCAGGCAACCTTTTTAATAACTCTGTTGTCCAGTTTTGGTTAGCCTGAGTAAACGCAAACTCTACTGTGACCATATGCTGCTGTTGCTCTTCTGCTTCAAGTCTGGAGAGTATGCAAATATTGGTAAACAGAGTACTGCAAATCTTAGACTTTTATAGTGCTTTTCTGAACACCTGTACAGGGTTTGCATAGATGCAAGCAGTACATCTGGCCCTAAACATAACGTTTTATTAGGTGTTGCAAACTAAATATTTTCTCCGAATTTCACTTTTTCACAATGACTTTTAACCAGCTGCTTTCAAGGTGATTTTCTGAGATCTATGAAGTCAGTTCTCTTCTGGACCGAGGAGAGTCCATCAAAAACCACAGGTGCAGAGAATCACATTAACCATATGAACATTATTTACTAACAGGAACATATTCACAACGTTTTAGCCGAGTTTAAAAACTGCAGAACTGACTACAGTCTAGCTGATTTCTTAGGCAGTATTTTAACTGCAATTTCAACCTATGTGTCTAATTTTGAGAACTTATTGTCAGCATTTCCACACATTACATAGGGTGCTTAAAGTGCAATTCATGGGAGTCTAAGCTTAGTTAAATTGATGCCAATTCAATTTGACATTTGCATGTTGCCAAGCTAATGCAATGGTACTCTTACCATGAAAAATGGCATACACAAAACACTTGGTAAAAAAAATTATATTTTAATTCCATTAATTAGTTTTCTATAATTTTTTTTTATTGAAAAATAAGTATATTTGCAATCAACATGATGCAAACCTCCATCCATTCCAATGAAGAATGCATGATTCTGCTTAAGATTTGATTAAAACAATTATGCATTTGAGTCTTTGTCCCTAAAAATATGCATAAACATTTGTTCATATACAGTATGCATATCTTCCATTCTACTTTAAAATTAATAATAAACAAATATATTGTTTCTATATATACACATCCAACAACATTGAATGAGTAATTTTATATTTCTCTCAAATTTTTCAATTATTTGGATTATATGGAATGCTTCATGGGATTAAATCCATTGTCAAATGTCTTGATTTTTTTTCTTCTTTTTCTCTCCTTTCCATTTACTGCTTTTCATCAAATTAAAGTTTGTATTGATATGTTTCTCCTCTTAGCTAGTGGTATAGTTTATGGCTTATGACACTTTAACAAAGATTACATAGAGATTAGTATGGGAAAAACACTTCATCAACCAGCGGCACAGATGGTGCTTTTACACCAATGGTTTGTTTTTGTTTTTTTGGTCCAGACCAAGGGCAACAAATGATACATCATTGGGTTTTTCTGTGGTTTTGGTTTCTTAACACACCACACTGATTGCTCTTGGTCTTAACTAGTTGAAATGGACCAAAAGTCATGTGAAACATCAACATCACTTGTTGTCCAGATGTGCCATTGAACTTATTACCTACATGTATTCTGATTTGTCAAAATTAACTTGAGTGAATATTCCTATGGTACTTCCGAAAAGTAAACAAAAAGAGTAGGAAAATTTGGCAGACAACACAACATCACTTCAGAAAAACTATAAATTTAACAAAAATACTAATATACTACTATTCGCCCTACCTCTACCACTACATGCTGGCCTATTTTGTCTAGAATTTACAATATTTTGTGCAAATTTTGCAGCAGTTATTGTACGTGACTAACGTTAATAAAATCTAGCTATTTTTTAAACATTTCTTTGATGATGATACCATAACACATTTATGCCATTATGAGGGTAACAAATCAGATGCCTGTTTGTCATAAAAATCCTTTTTAATGGCCATTTTTTTACATTTGTGGGTCTCCTTGTTCACTTTTGCAGCCATGTTGCTATTGTAGCTTGTGTATTAAATGAAATTTCTCATTTATCTCTTAGTTTTTCGTGTGGTCTTGATAAATCTTTGTTTGCAGGGTTGTAAGGCACTTCCATACATTTATTGCGGCATATTAGGCACTGGATATCATTACTGAAAATGCTTTCTATAATCATTCTTAACCCTCTGGTGTCTAAGGTGATTTTGGGGCCCCTGAGATGTTTTGACATGCCCTGATATTTGTACTTATTTCAGCTACTTATTTCATAGTATTGGCCATCATGTATTTTTTTTTATTTGCTTGTGCTACAACAATATGTGAAAGATTTAGATGTACATGCTTGAATAAATATATATATATATATAAATATTCATTCATTCATTTTCTTGTCGGCTTAGTCCCTTTATTAATCTGGGGTCGCCACAGCGGAATGAACCAACAACTTATCCAGCAAGTTTTTTTTACGCAGCGGATGCCCTTCCAGCCGCAACCCATCTCTGGGAAACATCCACACATACACACACACACACTCATACACTACGGACAATTTAGCCTACCCAATTCACCTGTACCACATGTCTTTGGACTGTGGGGGAAACCAGAGTACCCGGAGGAAACCCACGCAAACGCAGGGAGAACATGCAAACGGCAACTGAGCCGAGGATCGAACCAGCGACCCAGCGACCTTCTTGCTGTGAGGCGAACGTGCTACCCACTGCGCCACTGCGTCGCAAAAAAAAAAAAAAAAAAAAAAAAAAAAAAAAAAAAAAAATATATATATATATATATATATATATATATATATATATATATATATATATATATATATATATATATATATATATATATATATATATATATATTCATTCATTTTCTTGTCTGCTTAGTCCCTTTATTAATCCGGAGTAACATCCACACACACACTTATACAGTAAAGACAATTTAGCCTACCCAATTCACCTGTACCACATGTCTTTGGACTGTGGGGGAAACCGGAACACCCGGAGGAAACCCACGCGAACGCAGGGAGAACATGCTAACTCCACACAGAAACGCCAACTGAGCCAAGGTTTAACCCAGCGACCTTCTTGCTGTTAGGCGACAGCACTACCTACTGTGCCACTGCGTCTCATATATATATATATATATATATATATATATATATATATATATATATATATATATATATATATATATATATATATATATATATTACGCGTGGTGAGTAGTATTTAGAGAAAAAAATTGGTTGAAGAAAGGTCCAAAAAGCCACACTAAATGGGCTTGATCAAGACTTTTCAGTAACCAGTATTATAGGCTTAAATATTTACTTCACAATTATGTGAAAATTATTCTGTTCTCTCATTCAAAGAAAACATTACAATGA
Organism: Danio rerio; assembly: GCF_052040795.2. Classification (NCBI taxonomy): domain Eukaryota; kingdom Metazoa; phylum Chordata; class Actinopteri; order Cypriniformes; family Danionidae; genus Danio; species Danio rerio. Next base: position 25,670,044 of record NC_141034.1, on the reverse strand, counting down.
TTTACATTTTGTAAAGTTAGTGTCTGGGTCAGAATACTGTATGCGTGGGAGTGACAATGATCATGAATAATTCACACCTGGAAAGACAAAAGACACTCCCCAACTGGCTAATGTTCACTCATCAAGGGCATTGTAAAGCAATGTCCAGCTGCAAAAGCTAGCTCAAACTAAATGCATGTTATATTGCTGTATTATGACCTTGTAAACACTATGGATAAACAATGTATGTGCACTTATACAGAATGCAATATATATATATATATATATATATATATATATATATATATATATATATATATATATATATATATATATATATATATATATACACACACACACATTTGAAATTATATAAAACGTGTTTAAAAACCTGTGGTAATAAAAACTTTATTGTGGGTTAAGCCAGCATTTAATAAAAAATTCTAAATGACTCTGAGACACTGAATTAGCAGAATGACCAAAGCTTTAAACACAAGAATAAAAAATATTTTAAACATAAAAAGCAATTACTTTAAAAACAATTACTTTAATATCTTTTATATATGTTTTGCCCAAATAATTGCAGCCGTAGTCAACAAACTTTGACTGTATCAACTGTGGTAAAAAAACACAAAAAAAAACACGTATAACATGCATCATGTTCTGAATAAAAAACCATCAGATCACAGATAAAATATCACCAATATCAATAATATAATGAATAAATCAACTAATACACCAATGTCAATTATGTTAACTTGATAGAATTTAATTCCTTCACCAGTACTTGCAATATGTTTGAGAAACATCAGTAAAATTATCAAAACTTATATCAAAGTAAGAGATCTATCCGACAGTTACAGCAGCAGTTACTAATCCCTCATTTTCACACAAGTAAAAATCTTTCCAGTCATAGGTCCTGAGTTTAGTTAGTTTCTATGCAGCTTTGACGAATAATCTCTCAGCGCGGATCGTTTTCTCAGCGCTACACCAGGAATTGGTCCAAAGTGCCAGAATGACAGCTGACATTTCCCTCCTGCCTATTTTTAGTCTGACACTATTGATTGGGGGTCACCTTCGATGTCTTCGCTCAGATGCGAACCCGTCCTGATCGCACTGAGAAGATTGCACAAGCGTATTAATATGTGATGCCCCCTTCCTCGCGCACATTGTAATTCGCGTAGTAGCTGCAGTCTGATATGGGCCTCCTGTGGTGAAAGGGCTGCTGGGTAATGGTGTGAGAGCAGTATTCCCTGGCAGACGGCTTCATTAAAGGCAGTGGGATGGTTCTTGGATCAATCTTTTTTTCGCACAGGGATCGATTGATTCTCCCCTGTGTGCTGGGGATTCCTCTGTTTGGACCTGCTAACAGAGTAAAGAAGGCCGAGGGGGTGCAATGTCTCACTAATTATCCACCTCCCCCCATCGTCGCTGATGAATAATGAACATATATGACAATGCCGTCTGTCTTGTAGCTACATCGGCACTGTGATGTGTTTGTTAACCCTCGGCTTTGACATCAGTGTGATTACATGTGTGTGAGTGTGTGTTTGAATGTGTCGTTTCTGGCAGCGGCTCTCGATTCTCCAGTGGTCCACACTAGAATTAATAGCTCAGCTACTTTCCAAGCTCAGCAATTACGGTTATTAAGATTAGGTAATTGACCCAGAGGGTTCGAGAGTGCTGCTGTGGAGATATGTTTAAGCAAACATCAGCCTCTCACCATAATGAGGGAATACAGACAGAGGAAAACAAAAGCCGTTTATGAGTGCATTGTGATATGCATATATTTTTGTACATGTGTTTTTCCCGATGTTATTTTGTGTAATTGTACGTTGATTAAGTCACTTTCAAACCAAGCTGTTGGTTAAAGAAAGGAATTTGAGAGACAAATATGTGATTGGCTACATATTTTAGGTTCTGATTGAAATGACTTTATTTCACTAATTTGCAGAACAATTGTAAAATGTGAATGCACCCAAGGGCTAATGCTTTTAGCATAACTTTTACATGCTAATACATTTAGCCTCATGTGTCAGTGGCAGCTATAAACATTTAAAAATATGTATATTTCATTTTATTTCATTTTTACCAAACATGAAACATATTTATATAATTTCTTAGAAAACAACAACAGAATGTAGAAATGCATCAAATTATTATTATTATAATTATTTCATTCATTTTCCTTCGGCTTAGTCCCTTATTTATCAGGGGTCACCACAACGGAATGAACTATTCCAGCATATGTTTTACACAGCAGATACACTCATATACTCTCGCAGTCTAATATACTTCGTTATTATTGTTCATTTATCCTTTTGCTGGAAATTAGAACTGAATTTAGAAATAGCTTTGAAACAAATATTTACACTTAACTAACAAAATTAAATATGTAGGCTTATGGATGTCTTCAGTGGAGTACGTACAACACTGTTTCCTTATCCATGAAAGTAAATGAGTAAAGTAAAGAGTAAAAGTAAAGTAAAGAAAAAGTAAAGAGGCCAAATACAGGAGGCTTATTCTTTATCCTCGCTAAGGGGGCCATTTCCGCCATGTAAAAAGCAAGTTTTGTTTACCGGAGCACCTGGAGGAATCCCACACAAACACAGGGAAAACATGCAAACTTCACACAAAAATAAATCCAACTGGCCCAGCCAGGACTCGAACCAGCGTTTTAGATGTGAGGCGAGAGTGCTACCCACTAAGCCACCATGCCACCTTATTATAATTATAATAATTATTATCATTATTGCAACTTAAAAAAAAAAAAAAAAAAAAAAAAAAAAATATATATATATATATATATATATATATATATATATATATATATATATATATAATAATATTTTAAAACATTTAATTTTAACAGTTATTTTAGTTTCTATATAATATTATTGTATATTAATTAATTTTTATATAAACATGTTTTCTTTTGAAATATTTCTCTTTGACAACAAATTTGAAAAACATTTTCATTACAAACTTGGGTTGATATTTGGGGCATTTTACATTTTTTCCCCACATTATATAAACAACATGCACAGATGGAGAGGTAAATAGAGCTGGTGTTTCCACAAACATCAGCGTGTATTTTACAAACTATGAATGATTTGATTTGCTAGCACTACTGTGCATTTCAGTTTCTAAAACCTAAAATAAACAACCCAGGCTTATTCTGACAACATACCGCTATATACATTTTTGGAGAGCAACTAATACGTTCCAGGAGCTATGTTTTTTTGCAGCTTTTGTTTTCGAGAATTCACTAGAAACCGATGTGCCATTTGCTCCTGCTATTCTCACATAAATCCAAAAGAGGTTGCTGTCGACTGACTGACTTGACTGAATGAATGACCCACCCTCCTCCTCCCCTAAATCTAACCAATAGTGTTTTAAAAAGCACAGATTGACCAGCGAACACCCACTTCCCTAAACCCAACTGACAGTGTTTTGAAAAACAATACAGAAAAAAAGCCCCTTGATTTTTATCATGTTTTTAGACTTTACCACATTCTTACTGTGTTTTTTTAGTTGTTTATTCATTTATTTTTTGGCTTTTGTTTTTTGTCTTACCTGCTTTCTAGAACTGTTCTTCGCTGGACTTGAACCCTGTCGTCATGGTCAACTCTTTTCTGCATCTGAAGTCCGCCAATGTATGCTGCGAGTCACCGAAAAAACTGGTAACAACAGGAAAACCGTACACATGCCGGTAAGTGGTCACACTGATATGAGGCGTCAAACCGCCCTTTATCGTTTGTTTTAAAGATGAAATGCAGCCATGCGGACTTCTGGGTACATAATTTTCAATCTCCAGAAAAGTATATAGGACTACATTTTCAGAATGAGCCTGTGTTGAAAATAAATGTTTATGTGTTTGAAAGCACTAAAAGGTTGCAACAAGTTGTGACAAGCATCTTTCACTGCCTCAGTGTGAGCCATCATGGTAGAGCAGATTTTAATTTAACAGCCGATCATGCTGAAGATTCAAATCATGCCAATCTGATACAGTCATACGTGTCTAAGGATTAATGAGCAGTCATTGAGGAGGAAGAGGATGATTGTTGTACATGTAAGGGTAGAACAATGATTCATGTCAGTTGTTAAATTTATATGAAATGTGACAAAATTGTTGACACTGCTGTCATATTCCCAAAAATCTGATCTCTGTCAAATTTATATGAAAGAAACACAAAAATGTAATTAAAAGATACTGTAGAGTATGATTACATGCAGTTTGTGCTGTTCACACTAACATGAGAAAAACAAATAAGACTCACATAAAAAAACAAGAACAAAGATTTGGACTACATTTGCTTGCAGTGTAGCATATAACATATAAGAGATGCTGAAAACACTGTTATCAAGACATGCTCATGTGAAAAAAAAGTTTTTCGATTTTAAAAATTACTCTAAATCATTTAGCAACTCAAGCCATTGTTGTAATAAAAAAATTGTTAGAGTAAGATTAACACTATTTAAAAAAATAAGTGCATGCAAGTATGAAGCAAGTATTTAATTAAAAAAGTAATAAATGTTTTAATGTTTAAGGCCTGACTGCACCGTATGTCATCACAACTGCTATTACTTACTAAAAAGGAGAAAATAGTTCACCTATTCCCGAAGCTAGATAAATAATTATTTAGGCTTATTTAACAATTTATTTATTATTTATGTACAATAATTAAGACATAAAGAGAGAAAGTAAAAATAAATCAACAAAGAAAATGTAAATGAAAACGTAAATAAAAAAGCTTATTTATTGACTGTTTTAGTCCTACTGTAACACTTTAAAATAACAAACACTGTGCATCTCTCTATATTTAGGCTAAAACACTGCTTTATTTATTTATTTATCTATTTATTTATTTGTGTAAATATGTTTGTACTTTCATTTTAGTTGTCTTTTATTTCATTAATTTTACTTTCCAAAATGAATCCTCATTGCACTTAAATTTACAATGATGATAAAGCTTGTTAAACAGTTTTTTATAATTATTGAAAGAATTATAATGCTTGATTTCGTTATTTCATCTTCATTTATAAGTAGCACGTTATTAAAATACAAATACAGCTATTGCATATTTTTGTCCATTTGCATCCCGTCCCTTTGTGCCCCCTGGCGGCATAGTCGCAAACTGCTGTTACACGTACGTTAATTTGCTGTGTTCACATAGACAAGGATGAAGCATCAAGTGAGAGTGATTTACATGTTTAGTCAATGCAAAGATGCGAATAGACATCCTGCAGCACGAAACGCACAAATGAGGTGACACGAATGATGCAATTTGCACGAATGAAGTGCGAGCTGAGCATTTTGCGCGTTTGATGAATGAATCGTACAAGTTTGAAAATCTGAACTTCAGCAGACATTTACCCTGTGTTAACCAATTGGGAGCTTGATTTTAAAGGGCCGTGATTATGAGGTAGCGTCTATTGTTGGTGTCCCAGGGAAAAATCCTCTTGCCGACACTATACAACAGTTCATCAAACTGGGCTTGACTCAGTCTGAAGCACCGCTGAAAGCTTCCATCATCCAGGTATAGTTTCTGGAGAAGTTAATGAACTCACAAAGTTGGGTGCACCTCTGAATTGATCTAGTGGACTCAGACACGGCTCCAAGCAAATTTACACAGTTTTTCAGCCTTCATGAAAGCACATAAAGCACAGCTATTCTCACTATAAAATCTATGTTAGCCATTTAGCAACGAAGCTAGAATCACCGGGCAGACAGAAGCCCCATGATGCTAATCCACATTTATTGTGAAGTGAATTTGATGTGCAAATGTAACGAGTAAACTTAAAATTTTCATGCGTCTATTTCCACACAGCATTAGTCCCTTAGTGCTGCGGCAGCGCCATAGTAATTGTCCTTTTAATGTGCCACCCACAGTAGGAAACAAATTTCACTTTTGTTGATTTCTGTCATTACTGAATGATCAAGCAAATAAATAGCAACAACATCAGCAAAAATTCCAACTTTTCACAAATAGTATGTACAGACAATTATATATATATTTTATGCCGTGAGTATTATTATTACAGTGTATTAACAATCAGAACATTCATAAAGCCAGATTCACAAATACATCTTTAATATGGTCAAATAAGCTTGCTGACAGGCTAGAAATGAAAACTTTTTAAAATTTTTAAAAATGAAAGAGGGACTAAAGCCACATCTTGGAAGGAAAATGTTATGAGAGATCAGGGAGTAATCTTTTGAGTTATACTTAGCACCTAGCAACCACATAGCAACATGCAAAATTACAATTAGAGCACCTTTGCAGTAGTCAGATATCAGCTTATTAATGTGCAAAGACCTTTAAAAAAGTAATCATTGTAATTATTTTGATTTATTTAGCTTAAATTGAATAACATGTTCTAGAATATTTCAGCTATTTTTACCCAATGTTTCAAACTAATTAGCTAGAAAGCTGTGCTTTAAGAGTAAAAAATTAATTCACAGCATAAGCTACAGTACTTCACAGTATGTTTAACAGTGTTTTTTTTTTTTTACATAAACCCTTATGTAGTAAACTATAATTTAGTGTAATTATAGAATAATTTACTCAAACTATTCAGTGCAGCACATTTAGACCTCAATATTCTCAGTCGCCTTTCATGATAAATAATTAAGCATTCTTAATTTGCAAGCTGAGATTGCTATGTGCGATCTTGTACTTGGTGCAATATCCATTTTTTCATTGCTTTAATTTAACAAATGAAATATCAACATTATGTTGATATGATGTTAGCCGTGTCCTCGGGGACTTCTCATACTGAAGTGTCTTTTCAATTTCCTCTGCATCATTTTCATAATGCGGATGTGCTGGAGCCAAACAGTTTTTTTTCCACATTAGAAATGCGCTAACAATCGGCCACCTGTCAGGCCCATATTTCATCCCTTTTTCACTCGGGCTTGGAATAAGCAAGATTATAAGCCACTTTCAGCTCATGTGGAAACGTTCGATCACACCATTGTTTGATCAGAGAGGTACAAACCTGCTAAATAATTAAGAGATCAGCACCCCTTTGAGAGAATACAGTGCTAAGCTCCACATGAGAAGCATCCCGGGATCCCGCTCCAGCTCAAAGCGTCCGCATTAAAACAAGCAATCACGAGCACGATGCTGAACTTAAATGAGAATTTGTTTTTCTCTCCCTCACATGTATTTTTCACTCTGTCAATCTGTAGCATAAAGAGATTTGCCTTTCAAAACAAGGCTTAAAAAGCATGGTTTAATAAGCGCCGAGACACATCCATCTTTGTTTGCGGGAGATAAGTTAAAATGTGCGGCATTCTGGGAGGTCTGCCCATTGCTGTGCATCTCTTCTGTATATATATATATTTATTTACACGTTCATGCACAAACGCTTTGTCTTAAAACCTTTTAATGGAGCTAAAAAAGAAGCAGCACTGGATGGAGGAAAAAAATAAAACAGGAAAGGGAAAAAATGAGTCACACTTTTCGCTTTACAATTTTGAAGGTGTTTGGCGTGTTCGCTTTATGCCATCTCAGAGATTAGGGAATCCAACCAGCTTCTGTTCCCCAGCATGTCCTCTTTCAACTCCCCCCTCTGTGCCAGCAGCCCCCCGTGTCACAGAATTAAACACACTCCTTATTTATTTATTTTATTTTATTTTATTTTTATTATTATTCATCCGCCGGAAAAGAGGCACCTCAGATACCTGTGACTTATAACACGCTCCCAGCCGAGCCTTTGATTGATTTTTTTGACAGAAATGTCCTCATTAGGTCGCTACAAATGGCATGAAAAGACGCACGCCGCAGAGAAGGGAAGAGGAGAGGGAAAGTGGAGGAGAGAAGAGGGAAGAAAAAGTTTGCTTGCTTTTTTGACACTTGCCAGCTTTTATCTGCGTGGCGTTTCCAGAGTACGGTTCAAAGTTGCGCGTATGCATGCGTACAGGCACACTCGTACATGCAACCCAACGCGCCTCTATAATTATAATGCACCATTAATTAAAGAAAGGGAGTATAATAGATTCCAGATGAACCTCTGTGACTAATTATCATGTCTTTGATAAGCGTGCCGATGGAGAGAGAGAGAATGAAAGAGAGTGAAGGGGGCTCAGGGCATCAGAGAAAGAGAAAACCTATGGAATGGGAAAGAGAGGCAGTTTTGAATCTTCCCCCAACATGGCATCCGGAGACGGGGTTGCACACTTGAATTCAAAGCCTGTTTTCTTAATTAAAGGGTTTAATGGGAATGGGGATGGGCTGCCTGAAGAGAGATCCAGAGACAGAGAGAGGATTATGAGGAAGATGCTACTTGAGATAAACAAAAGTTCTGATTTTTTTTTGTCTCGCTTAGATAAGTTTTGGAATATTTGTGCTACATGTTCGAGTCCTCCACTTATTTCTGGCATGTGATTGAAATTATATTTCAGTGCAGCTTCAGATGGTGGAGGAATTAAGATAAGTAGCTTTGCTTTAAGTGTAACACCAGAATAATCTCTCATATCGCCACCTTTTAAAAGCATGAAAAAAGAAAACATAAACAGCATTACATTTTTTAGGGGAGGAAGAACAAGTTCTGTGTATTGGGATGTAGTTTACACTATACACAACACTGACAAGCGTGCGGTGATGTGTATACAGCAATAATAGACTCATTTCATCCACTGTAGGCATAACAGAGATTCAAAAATAAACAGATTAGGATTAATTATGTAGTGTGTGGACTATAAATTCATCTCAAAGATTTCTTTGGGTAGAGCTGTGCATGTGTGTGTGTGTGGCTGCAGATGGAGTCCTTGGCGAAAACCTGTTGACACATTGAGACCATTAGTGCTGTTTTCCTTCTACTCTCACTGCCAGTCTGCCTCTGCCACCTCTCCTGCTGACGAGAGTAAAAATACTCCGTAATGCCAAACGCCAGTGCTTTCTGCTTTAAAATCCACCATTCGCCCATCTGTAAGCTTCTGTAAGGTTAGTTATGGAAATATAAGAGTGAATCTCACAAATGAGAGAAAGAAAATAAAACAGGAGATGATATGTTGCGTAATAAAAATGGTTATTGCAAAATAATATTGAAAAGGCTGTTAATATTTGCGTCTTTGTATTGTTTAATTGGTAAATGGTTAATAAACTAATGATATTAATGATGGTCCATTTAACAAATTTTGTTGATTATAAGTAGGATTAATCAGAATCTGTAGATTTTATAAATATTTTTACACAGAACTTTGTAAAAAAAAATCTGTGGATTTACAATATTATATTTGTGCATATACATTAGATTAGTCAGTACTGAAGCCAAATCTGGAGCTTATCTAAGAAAATAACTTACAATAACTGTGCAAAAACGAGTACTATTAAATTAATATGTTAAAGAAAAACATTAAATACAAATTTTAAAAATATGAAAAATCAAAAGAAGCAAAAAAAAAAAAAAAGAATAATTTAGTTGAAATTTTGTAGGTTGTAATTTTTTTGCAATATTTTGCTTGAATTTAATTATATTATCTTTCAATTTATAAATATGTTTGCTGACTAAAATATTATTTTAATAAATATTTCTGTTTAATAAATCTGTTTTGTTTAAATGCACCAACATACATTGCCTATATTCATTGATAAATGGATCAAAATATTCATTTTCAAAATAATTTTGTGAGTACAGGAGCTGAAAACGTAACATAAAAAGTAAAAATAAAATAATTTCTTGACTTTTTTGACTTTTTTCTTGATTTATTTACAGAGCAAATCCAATTAGAACCATTTGTTTGGTAAACAAAGCTAGTACAATAAGTCTTTCATATAATGTATCTAAAAGACAGATAGATATTTTACAAGTTTGATCATATTTAAATCCTCTAAACATTTACATATTAATCAATAACAATACTGAAATTAATATAAAACTGTATAAATATAAATAAATACACACTTACATAGCACTTAAATAAATAGATGGAATGATGGAAAATCTGCAGATGTTGGCCTAGTTATAAGTTACAATGCAACTACATGCCAGCTAATTATCATTAGAGTTTAATTAAACTATACTGTTAGGGTTAATGTAAGTTGACATCATGAGAATATCTGTTGGTAGAGCATTTTAAATATTAAAAGATATTAAAGGGACATTTCATCCAGTAATGAAAATTCTGCCATTATTTACCCATCCTTAACTTCCAAAACCAAACCAGGGGTCCGTTCTTCGTACCTCGCTTAAATGATCTAAGATGATTTGGCAGATGCTGGATCTGTTCATCTCTGATCTCTGGCTAATTTGGTTCTTCAAACAAGTTCGTGTATCAGATTAAAATGTCTGGATGAACTGATCTGAGATCGCTGCGTGTGTTGTGAAGGACAGATCTATCGATCCTTGAAATCATGATCAGCAATTTAACGATTGGCTGACGGCACAGCAGCGTAATGACATCATCTGATTAATATTCAATTATCCATGTGAGCTAAACTACATAAAATTTGCAGTAAACAGTTTGTTAAATATGATACGCAATAACTTTACACCTTGTTGTGGGCTGCATGCTTGGCCCTTTCATGTGTCAAGACCAATTTATTTAGTTTTACAGTTAGAGCAGATTTTCCTTATTATAGTAGTATTATAGTAGCAATTTTTTTTAATCGGTTTAAAGAATAAGTGGATGTTTACAAAAGCACTTTGATATTGGTAAAGGTATCTGCAACTTTTATGAAGCATCAAATTACTGCCATATTATTATAACTGTCAAAACATGTATATGACTGCATAAATGTATTATTGCTTTTAATATTGTACATGTCTTTTATATAACACAAATTGTACTTAAGCGATCTAAAAAGTTCATATCAGTTTTCTCTTTGCACCCCTAGGTGGCACTCTTTGCTTTTTTTATTAAAAGAAAAGTTTTATTAATACATATATTTAGTTAAAAATATTTACTATTTTTCGAAGTGTATATAACTACTGTAAGAAAATATCAGCATATGGTACATACTTTCAGTGTTATCTTTGCTTATACTGAGCCGATCTAATCCTGTTTATATGAATTGAGCCTGCTACCGACCAGGTTTGAGCTAGCAGAACTGTTGCTATGACAACAACTCTCGGATCAGCTTTGAAGAACGAAACGATCCTGAATCATGTCAAATCGTCAATAACCAAATCCAGCTAACTGAGTAATCCACGTACGATGAACAGACCCAAGTTTAAGTTTTTTGTTCTGTTTGTTTAGCACTGTCACCTCATAGCAAGAAGGTCGCTGGTTTGAGTCCCAATTGGGTAAGTTGGCATTTCTATGTGGAGTTTGCATGTTCCCCCAGTGTTTGTGTGGGTTTCCTCCGGGTGCTCCGGTTTCCCCCACAGTTCAAAGACATATGCTATTGGTGAATTGAATAAACTAAATTGGTTTTAGTGTATGTGAGTGAATGTGAGAGTGTATGGATGTTTCCCAGTACTGGGTTGCAGCTGGAAGGGCACCCGCTGTGTTTTGTTCTGTTTGTTCTGGATAAGTTGGCGGTTTATCATGCTGTGGTGACCCCTAGTGAATGAAGGGACTAAGCTGAAGGAAAATGAATGAATGAATATAGCTTTAGTTTTACAGCACATTTGTATTTATTTATTTATGCTGCCTTGTAAAATTTACAGCATTACTGGCAATTTTTACAAGATTACTGGCAAAATTTACAAGCGCACTGTAATTTAACAATTACAACTGTACTGTATTTTTACATCACAACTGTAATTGTTAATTTACACCACTTGTATTTACAAAATTGCCAAGAAAGATAAAAAACCCAAACCGGTTTGGAACAAGTAAGGGGGAGCAAATTTAAGTTTTAGGTGAACTATCCCTTGAAGCAGACAGTCTGCTAATATTTACCTGCCCCAGCAAGAAAAACATTTTTGGATTGTATTTCTTAACTCCTAATGTTGCTAGTTAACTCACTCAATGCATTTTTTTTTCAACTCATTCCATAATTTCTAAAATATCAACCTTTATCAAATGGTAGATACGTCGGTTTATGGTAAAAGTACAGAAATAAATACAAGTACTATGAAAAAACTTTGAAGTGTAAGACCAATTTATTTAAAAACATAATCAAAAACGTTTTTGAACACTAAATCATCTTTATTTTTTTATGTATGCCATAAAATATTTCAGACTCATGTCTTCTTGTTTGTTTTTATACAATAAAACCAAAATCAGGTGTAGTAGTGCAACAGGATTATGTTTGTTTAATTTTATTTGTAAACCAACAATGCTGTGTAGAGTAAGCCATTATTTAAAACTGTCAAAACATGGTCAATAATTTAGTAGACAGACAGTTAAATTACTTAGAATTAGTTGTTTTGTAGTTGCAGTCTAACTTATGGTCAACAGAATATGCATAAGCAGCCATCAAAACAAATACCAAAGTAATTTAAAAAATAAATGTCTAAATTAGTACTACTAGAATGAAAAATAAAAAGACATATCATATCAACATATTATTGACATTTGTTATTATTTAGACTGGATATAAAAGACTCTTAAAATATTTCTTTCTTAAATATGCAGTTTTAGGCTTTTTAGTTTTTTAAGTTTATGTTATTTTTTATACGTAATATAAGTAATTATAATAATATAAATAACTTTAATATAATAAAAAAGTGATTTTAATAATCCTAAAATAAACTTTATATTCTTTGAGCAAAACAAGTTGGAATAATATTATTTTTATTTTTAATATTAATGCTGTAATAAATTATTGAAAGGGAGATCAGGATCTTGACACACACAAACACACACATGACACACTGTCAACATCCTACTTATAAATAAATAAACGGCAGTATAAGAAATGTTCACCCTTATCTAGTCACAATTTATTCATATATGTTTTTTTCTTAATGGTCTTATGATGAAGCTTTTCTTGGATAGATGATTGGATATTATTGTCTTGTCATGCAATTAAGATATTCTATTTTGTGATAACTCTAAAACCACAGAGTGCTACTGGCATTACAGAGTGCAACAGCTTGGTTGCCATGAACAACATAAAGTCAATCATAAAGTAACACGGCATTATTAACAATCAAGAATCAAGTACTCTATGTGTTTGATTTCGGGTCAAATAACGACTATAACAAGTTCCTGACAGGTTTTCAGAGTCTCAGCCATACCCTTTTTAAGCCAGACATGAAGCGATCATATCTGACCCTTGTTCACTCGCTTTAGCTTGATTTTAATGCGGCTCACCTCTTCATGTTAGACCAACGGACAAGGGAGATCATTTAGGAGAGTCTGAAATACAAGCCGGCGCTCTGATGATATAGATATGAAAGCGTACGGGGAGGCTCATTTGAAATGTTTGTGCGAAAAAAGGAAAGAGAAGGAGAGCGAGCGAGTGAGAGTGACAGAGAGCAAGAGAGAAGGGAAAGTCGGTGGCAGTGCTGAACCTGACACTAATGAGCCGCCTTTCTGATGGGACCTGACAGCGCAGAAGAAAGCTGAATCCCTCGACACTGACGCTACACAACACTCCCTCCTAATTGGAGCAGTGTGTATGTGTGCGTGGTGTGTGCAGGGAAACCTGGGCAGAAATAAGATCCGCTTTGTGCGAAACATGTTAATAACAATGGTAATACAGTCTTGAGTGTGACTGGGACCGCGGTTTATTTGTAGATGCGCGACGGTGCGTCTGAGGTTGACATTGTTCGCTATACCAAACTCTCTTTCTTTCTTTTCTTTCTCTCTCATTCACAGTTTCTCTGCTCATTTGCGTGCATTTGAGGAAATTGCTGTGGTAGGGTTGTTGCTTTAAATTAGTGTGCGAGTGTGACTGTCATCGGCTTAATGCATTAATGATCAAAACAAGACTTTAAATACAGGCCAATTTGGGTTTTATCTGTTGTGTTTGTGCTGAAAAACATGTTATGTTTCCTAAGTGGATTGAGCAACAAATTTCTTTAATTAAATATGGGGTTATTATGCTAGAGCGCCATGTAAAGCACAAACAGTTCTATCCAGATTGTTATTTGCGTGTCGTGCCTTATTTGTAAGTCAAGACATGTTGAAAAGAAATGGTTCAACACTGCCTTTGGATGTGTATTATGATAAAAACAACACTGGAGCAGAAAAAAATACATTTCTTTAGGCATACATTACATGTAAAAGTGCAGTATGAAAAAAAGGACACTTCAACATTTTCAGTTTCTCTGGACTTATAAATTGTAGTTACATTTTTAGTTGTGCTAGGCAGCACTTTAAAATTATTGAATCACAATTAATTACATGATTTATTTTGCAATTAATCCTATTCGTATATGCAAAATTCAACAATAAATTCAAAAGTAGTTTATTGCTTTTATTTAAAAAAATGTGTATGTGAAAAAATCAACCCAGCCTCGTTCTGAAAATGTACATTTCTGGAGAGTGCCAAATACGTCCCAGCATCTACTTTTTTTTTTTGCAGTTTTCGTTTTTTACCAATCCACTAGAGGCCGCTGTGTGCGCTTTTTTGATATCTCAAATTTCTCTCGCGAGTACCTTTCATGCACGCTGTTCTCACGTAAATCCACCAGAGGCCCCTGTCGTTTGACTGACTGACTCAGTGACTTACTGACTGACCAATTGACTGACCTACCCTCCTCCTTCTCTAAACCCAACTAATAAGTGTTTTTTAAAAAGCACAGATTTTTCACTGGACTATAACCCCGTTGTCGTGGTCAACTCCTCTCTGCTTCTCAAGTCTGCTGATGTACATGGCGAGCTAACTGGATAAACTGGTAACAGTGGGAAAACTGTCCACATGGAGGTAAGCGGTCAGCTGATAAGGATTGGTGTCATACTGCTCCGTAGCGTTCGTTTCAAAGACGAAATGCAGCCATACGTAGTTCTGGCTACATTATTCGCGATCTCCAAAAATGTATATAGGGCTGCGTTTTCAAAATGAGCCTATGTTGGAAAAAATTATATAACACTAAACAACTGAGGTGTTTTTATAAACATTCTACCCTTTACTTATTGACAGTTAAAAATTCATTGTAAATCCTAAGTTAAATCTAAAGCCAAACCTATTTGCCACTGCCAGTGCATTTAGTGTAATTAAGTGATTATTACATCAATGGTTCTCAGTTTCTGTCCTTGCACCACAATGAAAGCATAGAAAACCACTAGTCCTGTCCAGCCTTGCATGTCATGCTTGTCTCTAGTTAACTTGTGCACTTATCTCCCATCTTTGTTTGTGTCTTTGTCTATGATTTAAGTATGGGGTCTCGGGTGGGTTCAGACCAACATTGAAGTCAGAATTATTAGCCCCAGTTTGATTTTTGTTGTTTCTTTTAAAAAATATTTCCCAAATGATGTTTAACAAAGCAAGGAAATTTTCACAGTATGTCTGATAATATTTTTTCTTCTGGAAAAAGTCTTATTTTTTATTTTGGCAATAAATAAAAGCAATTTTTAATAATAATAAAAAAAAAACATTTGAAGGTGAAATTATTAGCCCCTTTAAGCTATATATTTTTTCGATAGTCTACAGAACAATTTATTATGCTTAGAAATGTGTTGAAAACATCTCTTCATTAAACAGAAAATGGGGAAAAAATAAACAGGGGGGCTAATAATTCTGACTTTAACTGTACATTTCTTGAGATTGCGAATTATGTAGCCAGAAGTAAGTATGGATGTCTTTAAAACTATGGGGCGGTATGACGCTGTTTCTTTTTACGCTAGCAGCTGACCACTTACCTCCGTATGGACGGCTTTCCCGCTCTTTCCAATTTGTCCAGTTAGCCCGCCATGTACGTTTGCAGACTTGAGATGCAGAGAGGAGAGGGGGCTTTTCTTTTTCTGGATTGCTTTTCAAAACACTGTCGGTTTTGTTCAGAGAAGTGGGTGAAGGGGGTCAATCCGTGCTTTTTAAAACACAATTGGTTGGGTTGTGTTTTCAACTGGTGGGTCGCGACCCAAAAGTGGGTCGTGGGAACATTTTCATTGGGTCGCAGAGTGTGTGGTCAAAAAAACAACAAAATTTTAATTTAACTTATTTTGCTTATACTGTACTTTTATTTTGAAATGCATGCACGACAACCCTACCATTTGACATGTGAAACTTTATTTAATTATAGCAACAAATATGTTGAAGCGCAAGTGTGACCCCGAATATACAAAGTATGAATTTGCATATTTTGACGACAAAAAAGGCTTAAAGCCTCAGTGAGTCAAATTTAGTGAGGTGCTCTCACAAGAGAGCATTAAACCTTCTGAATTAAAACAACATTTAGAAACCAGACAACATGTTTTATTAACAGTTCAGTTTAGTTCATGGTAACTGAACTTTTCCTTACCCTAACCACGGTTTACAGTATTTGTCGTTTTTACTTTGTAATATTTCTATACTTTGATGCATTTTGTTAAATGACAGCAATGAAATATTGTTTATTTGTAAGTCTTGGTGATTTTCTTATGATTTATCTGTCACTTCATGTTTATGTTAACAAATAAATACAAATTAAATATAATTCCTAAAATTGTATTGTAGTTCCTAAAAATTTGGGTCGCAGCCTGATAACTATGTAAAAATGTGGGTCCTATGGCCAAACCAGTTGAGAACCCCTGGTTTAGAGAAGGGGGTGGGCGGGGGTATCGGTCGGTTGATCGGTCAATCAGTTAGTCAGTAGCAGCCTCTGGTAGATTTACGCGAGAAGAGCAGGCACAAATAGCACTCGTGAGAGATATTTGAGATCTCAAATGCTGTAACGGTGGCAATGTACAAAGTCAATATTTTCTTGTAAACAACAAAGAAAAATAAAATAAAGTAAAAAAACAATTCTTCACCGAGGCGGGATCCGAACCCCGGTCTCTTTGTATTGGGGCATTGCGACGTACCCACTCGGCCACATGACTCTTAAAAAAACGAAACAAATTACTTTGCACTAAAGATTAAAGTAAAGAATTGTTCGGGTGCCAGACAGGATTGAAACCTGTCAAATTATATATATTAAATTATGCCCAGATAACATATTTAGCATCAGACACAAACCATCCGTTACACACAAAATGAAGTGGAATAAATGATCAAACAAGATTCAAATTCAACTCGGTTTATATTTCAACCAAAACAACAAATCAAAAGAAATATTAAATTGGCATCTGTAACAGTAAAGACTTAAAACAGTCACGTCTAGATCAAAAACAAAGCACAAACAAAAATAGATAGTTATGCATCAACAAGCAAAACAAAAACTACACCAATTGTATAATTTGAAAACAACAACAACAACAAAAAACAAAGAGGGGAAATCAAATCAATACTCACACAAGGGAACTGAGTGTGTTATGCAATTGAACGTGGCGTTTGTGGGAACTAGTTTGAATGATTTTAGCTCTTGACAGATAACTTGACCTCCGAAGGATAACGATATCGAGGAGTTGAGATGAATAAGAAGAAGAAAAACAGCACTCACGGAGACAACGTCCAGGCAACCCAAGATTTTAAGTCAACAACTCTTCATAAGTTCTGGTCGCCGCCAGGAGATGAGAGTAGAAAACCCCTCCGCAAACGATCCAGCAAGAGAACCCACATCGGTCCGTTGCTCCCAAACAAACACTTGGATCACCTTTTCAGGACACCCCGCTATTCTGCACGTCGCTTCCTTCAGTACACTACCTTCACCTTCACTTCCGCTCAAAACTTCCTCCAACAAACACAACACCTCCAAACACCTTCTCACTTCCGTTTTTATTGAAAAACAAATTCATCTTTCCCCGCAACGTCATTGATTTATGTGTTCACCATTGGTGCGTTTGTTTGAATTGTGCGGTCGAAAGAGACCGTCACAATGCGTACACACAAAAACTGCAAAAACAGCATAGCTCCAGGGACGTATTTCGCAATCTCTAGAAATGTATATAGGGCTACATTTTCAGAATAAGCCTGGGTTGGTTCGGACTTTGCGTGGTCTCGTCCCTTGCATTCTTGTGTTTTGGTTTTGGATCAGTGGCGAGGCTTTAACTACCATATGTGTGAATATTCCTTCACTTATCGTGCCCTCATGTCTTCCATTCTGTCTTGTGTTGGCATTGTATGTAGCATGTGGCTTATGTTCACATTTACATGTTTTGTTTCATGTAGACATGTGGTTAATGAGCGTTCTCATTGGCTGTGTGCTCTCGTCCTGTTTCATGTGAGCGCAAGGATATTGTTTTTGTTACTTTGTGCCATGTGCTCTCCTGTCTATTGTTTAGTGCCTCCTATCCTGTTATGCCATTATAAGTTAATTATGTTCACCTGTTTGTTCATTGATTTTTGCTTGCTCATACAGTTGCTTACTAGTTTTTGCTGTCCTGTGCCAGTTCATCATAATGTTTCTTGTGTGACTTGCCAGCTTGGTCAAGAGAAGTTTCATTTTTTAGCTACTCCTTTCCCCCTCAGGGTTGTTTATGTTGCCTTTTGTTTTACTGTATACAAAATAAATACTCCTCCAAGACTGTACTTGAGTCCTCGCTCCTTCCCTTCATCCCAGTGGTCTCAAACTCATTTTCTGGAGGGCCACAGCTCAGCACAGTTTATCTCCATCCACCTCCAACTTATATTTGTCTAATAGTCCCTAGTAGTCTTAAACACCTTGATTAGTTTGATCACCCTTGATCACTTTTCGCCCCATACACTTACATTCATATGCATATGACTGCGGCAGACTGGAAACTGGAAACGCAAGCGTTTGAAAGATCAAGCTTGGTGAACTCAAACCTGCAAAACAGCATCACGTGACTGTGTGAGACCAATAGATGATCAAAACATGACCTCTCTGTAGAGAAATTTAAAATATAGAGCATATATGTCTATATGTTATATGTTATATAAGACATGCTTTGTTTACCAAATACGTGGATCTAGATGTATTTTGTGTTGTAAATGTTAAATAAAAGTAAAAAAAGGTATTATTTTTATTTAATATTTAATTTCATTTTTAGTTACGATACTCGCAAAATCATTCCGTACAAATCAGCGGATTTTTTACAAATTTCTGAGCAGAAATAGCAAAAAATGTCCACAAATTCTGTCTGGTCCTACTAATGGAATATTGAAAGATTTAAAACAACAATTGACTAGTATTTTAGTGCTTTTCTGTGATTCTATAAATAGAGTTTTTAATATGACAAGATTATTTAAAAAATGTAAAGCGCACAATCCAATGTGCAGGCATTATTCTTCTTCTATTTTTTCAGATGCTTTAAACACTTTGTTTTTGTCGTCGACCTGTTGCCTAAAAGAAAACAGAGAGAAAACATCATGGAAAATTAATGATTTAAGACGATAGAAATCCTATTATATATACACATTTTGTCAAAGCTAATATTTAATTCGTTCGTGGCTGTTTTTTATTAAGGTGATAAATAGCATGAGGGGACACACACACATCTATGACAAGAAAGTAATAAACAAGTTCAAAAACACAAATATTCAAATTCATGAATTATTTTGTGAATTGCATTTCAACTCTGAACAAAATCCCGCTGGGAGCAGTTCAAAATCCATGTTTTAAATGTAAAACAAATTCATTTTCCTCAGAGACTGCAAAGGCAGTGCATGCAGAGAATGGCCTATTAGCACAAAAAGTGACCAGGCTCATTTTATCACACTTGCTCAATATGATCCCTTTCAAGCTGAAATTCAATACAATATAAGGTTTTCGCATCAAGCTGATTCTAATTGACAATGCGCTGTAAAAAAGCGAGGCAGGTTAAAGCGAGGGGTGGACTGATTGCGGTATACTCACTCCTGAGGTGATTACAGGCCCTGACTCTCACGCTCAAATGAATGTGGACTCAATTGTGTTTCCCTTTTTGTCCTCCGTTGCCAATAGATTCCTCCCCCCAACCCCTATGGTGCTGTTTCCTCCTCTGAATCAATCATTTTTAATTTATCGGGGGGATTTATGTGACAATGGCTGATGAGAGTTTCAATAAGGCAGGAGAAGGAGAGAGAGAAAAAAAACACTGAGATGAAAAAAAAAGCCCATGCAAATCTCTTGGATGATGCGATTAGTGTTGGAAACCAAATCAAGGCTGACTTGAATAGACACAGAACACAAAATCATATTAAGTTGAATTCGATGTGCATGGCTTTACATTCAACACTGCATCCTCACACACACACTTTCTCATTCTGTTTGTCTTTTTTTTATTTTACTGACCTGAAAATGCTTTTCCACATTACATATTCTCTAGATATTCCTGGCTCATCCCGTCCCGTACCCCTTGCATAGATGTTTTGGAGGTTTAAGTGCAACACAAAAACTGCCAAAAGCCATACGAACAAAGTGTTGCCACTTATTCCGTTATCACATTTCACAGCGCGCAACACATGTACGAGTTTGAAATATTTCCCCTCGGGTGGTGTTTGACATCCTAACCATGACAGAACTGCTTTTGTACATCAGAAATATATGTGATGTTAATTTTGTAGGTAAGAGCGGTGACCCGTACATCAAAAAAAAAGCATGGCGTATCATTTTCCTGTGATCCTTTCAGCACGGTTAAATGAAGAGTGGCGTGAGGGTTGACAGGATCTCCGAGTGAAGCGCCCGAGAGCTAAAGTGCATTTATTTTATGTGTGTGCGTTTGAAGCACTGGGCATGGCATACATGGCCAGGTCCTCGGCGTGAGGTTCCCTAGCACAGATGGTCCTCTCTGTAGGGCAGGGCAGGGAACGGGGACTCCCCCCTCGGCCACCCTCCGCCACAGAAGGTCGAACTGTCCGAGCAGTCAGGGATGCCTCAGCCACTCTCGTGCAGCACTTGTCTCTAAAAAATATGTAAACACGGCCATAAACAAGTCTAAAAAGGACATTTTACTGATCTAAAAGGAATCTTCGGTTATTAGAATGATTCAGCTTTACAGAAATTGATAAAAATATTGTGCAAACATTAAACGCTTATCAGTATTCAAACAAAAGGAATTTTATATTGCAGTACATGTGGTTGACCAGCCTGATCTCATGTGGAAATATACATTTTTTACATATTGTCATAGGCTTTGCATTAGCTTAGTAGGTAGCGTTTTTGCCTTACAGCAAGAAGGTCACTGGTTCGAGCCTCGGCTGGGTCAGTTGGCATTTATGTGTAGAGTTTGCATGTTCTCCCCATGTTCGCTTGGGTTTCCTCCGGATTCTCCGCTTTCCCCCACAAGGCCAAAGACATGCAGTATGGGTGAATTGGGGAAGCTAAAATTGTCCATAGTGTATGTATGTGAATCAGTGTGTATGGGTGTTTCCCACTGATGGATTACAGCTGGAATAGCTTTCGGCTGTATAAAACATATGCTGATAAGTTGGCGTTTCATTCTGCTGTGGCAACTCCTGATTAATAAAGGGATTAAGCTGAATAGAAAATGAATGAATAAACATTGTCATAGAAGCAGCTAATGTGTATGAACTCGTACATATTAATTTGCATGAAAACTTATCATTTTTAAGGGAGGTGTGCCTTCAAGCCACATGCCTAAACCTACCCCTCATTTGCAGATGAGCAAATAAAGTGTACATATATGGTTGCACAAATTAATATGAGTAAGCCACTAAACCGAAAGATTACAAATTGTTGTAAGATTGTGTTGGGTTGACCATCTCATGGGAAACCCCCCCTATGAGTTGACATGACATAACAGTTTTGACATGACATGACATTCAAATCAGCTCCTGTTAATTTCTATAGCGCTTTTAGAATGTAGATTGTGTCAAAGCAGCTTAACATAGAAGATTATAGTAAATTGAAAATGTGTCAGTCTAGTTTTCAGAGTTGAAGTTCAGTTTAGTTCAGTTCAGTGGGGTTTAATTTTCACTGCTGAACGCCCAAACACTGAAGAGCAAATCCATTGATGCACAGCACTACAAGTCCCAACCAACCAAGCAAGCGAGTGGTGACAATATTGAGAACCAAACTCCACCAATTGACGAAGTGAAGGAATAAAACCTCGAGAGAAACCAGGCTACATTGGGCATGATCATTTCTCCTCTGGCCAAACTTCTTGTGCTAAGCTGCAGTCTAGGCGCCAGAGGCTGGAGAACGCTGGAAGTCCATTGTGGAGAAGCTGCAGGTGTGAGAAGGTCATCGGTGGGTGTTCAGGCCAGCCCACAGAATCAAGGAGCCAGTATACAAATGCTCGTCTGTCACCGGGAATCAGTGTCACGTTGTCTGCTCCACAATGACCACCCCAGCATCAGCTAAGGATACGACCTGGTCCAGGATTAAGGATGCTGATATATTGTTGTTAACCTCGTCCATAACTTTATGACCACAGTGTACCCATCTTCTAATGGCTACTTCCAGCAGGATAACTTGGCTTGTCGTAAAGCGGGAATCATTTCAGACTGGGTTCTTGAACATGACAATGAGTTCACTGTATGCAAATGGCCTCCACAGTCACCGGATTTCAATCCAATAAAGCATCTTTGCGATGCGGTGCAATGTAAGATTTGCATCATGTGCAGCCGACAAATTGTCAGCAACTGTGTGATGCTATCATGTCAATATGGACTAAAATCTCTGAGGAATATTTCCAGTATCTTGTTAAATATGCACACAGATCACATAATAAGCATATAGTTCACACAAAACTTTATTAAACAACTTTTATTTCGTATGCGATTAGTCAAGATTATCCATTCAACACTCCTCAGGTCCAAGATATATTGTATATCAGATTTCTCAGTTCTCAGTGCAACACGAATAAAAAATACAGCACTCAAAATGTGCATTTCTCTGAAATGTCTTGGCCAAACACAGAGGTGGCCACATACAGCGTTAGACCTTTGATAAAGCCAAACGTGTGAGTTGTTACTGAACCAACAACTTCCTGTCACACATCTCTAAACGTATGTAACTTCCATTGGGAAACAGACGCCCAGACGTTCCTTTATGTTCAGTAAGGCCACAGAACAGCGCGGGGCGATCTGATGAATGGTGTCCACTGAGCTGTGCAGTCTGGTGCCGATGGGGGGGATTTTCCAGCCTTCCAGAATCTTCTCAGGGAAGCCAGATCAATAGAGAGACACACAGATGGCTGGGGTTGTTCCTGCTCGGTGAGATTTGGAAAAGGTTTTGAGGAGGGATTAGAGTTGTTTCCTCTATTCCTTGGAAGGAAGGGCCATACTAAAATCAGGTCAGAGGAGGTAAACAAGGAGACGGGAAAGATTTGTCGAAGTCTGAGAGTGACTGACCTGTCTACTGGACTCACTCTCTGAGAACTTCCTGTAGTGCCAGCAGATATCTGAGTGTGAGGTTCAGCTGGCATACAGTGCATGCCAAAACATCTTAGAGATAAATAGTTGATGTTAGTTTATAATGATAAAGCATTATGCAACTCGGGCTTGAAACATGACATTCGTGACTGTAGACTTCTGTGAAATAAGACTTTTCCCACAGTGCATAGTTTGTGCACAGTGACTTTTTAACATCAAAAACTTTTTCCACTAAAGCATTTTCACTTAGTCAAATAGGGCATTTGACTTTGAAAATGTCACAAAATGTGCATTTTATTTAATATCTGCATCAAACTGCCTCAGCTACGTATGATCTTATAAGAGAGTCGATGTAAGATTGTTATTTTCCATTGACATTAATAAAGTTTTAGGTCAAGTTCTCCAAAAATAGATTTAATAATCTATTTTTCTCTAAATGGCTGCTCTCAGATTTGGAAATGACAGAAAAAACAACTGATGGATCATAAACAACCATCATTTTTTTTCAATTTTTAGGCATAATGATTATTGCCAGATGATTGCCAGAATAATATATTATTTTTACTCAAAAAGATTTTATTTTTTGCAGTCTGTATGCTGTTAGTATATGACAGTGTGTAAATGACTATGAAGGAAAGAATAAGGAATATGTAGAATGAGTTGCATTAATCCACAGTGTTCAAGTGAAAATCTGCAGAATTTCCATTATATTATATTATATTATATTATATTATATTATATTATATTATATTATATTATATTATATTATATTATATTATTATTATATTATTCATTCATTTTCCATTCGGCTTAGTCTCTCAACCAATCCATCTAGCACGTTTTTACGCAGCGGTTGCCCTTCCAGCTACAACCCATCACTGGTAAACATCCATTTACATTCATTCACACACATACACTACAGACAATTTAGCTTACCCAATTCACCTGTACCACATGTCTTTGGACTTGTGGGTGAATCCTGGAGCACACGGAGAATCACCGATATTATATTATATTATATTATATTATATTATATTATATTATATTATATTATATTATATTATATTATATTATATTATATTATATTATATTATATTATATTATATTTTATTGAAGTAAAATGGTGTAATCTTTCAGTTTTTGGAAATTGCTTTTCATTACAGGACAACTAAAGATGCCATATTATTATTATTTTACACTGCTACAACATGTAGCTTTTTATAAAAAGTGTTGTTGTGATTGCCAATTGATGGTCTGATGATCTTTTATCAGTCTGCAATAAAATATGATGACGGAACAAGTCAGTATGTGCATTTTCATTACAAAAAGGCACAGCATTGAAGCATACATCATAACACATGACTAAAGAAGAAGAAGTTTCTATAAATAAACACTTAACACATATCATATTTGATACACGAGTTTCTAAGACCTATATAATATCAGCCTGATAAATACTTTGTTTAATAAGTATTATATGATTTGAGATAAAACAGATATATCAGGTACCAGGTGTAAACTAAGAGAAAAACTGCCGGAAATGTTCTCTGTTGTCAATGTTAAGGGAAAAACATTTTTTTGTAATTAAAATTACATTGTTGTGAGCAAAAAGTTGCACAAATGTCTGATGTATCAAATGTGATATAATGATATATGGAAAAAATGTTTTTGATCTTGCTAGATGATTTAAAAAACATCTCAGTTCCAGAAAATTCGAATTGTCTGCTTATTTTTATTATCTTAGGTCTTACAGGGTTAAAGAACGATCATGGGACTTTTATGTATGACGTGCGGAAAAACAATCCTCCTATTGCTGCTTTTGTGAAATATTCTTTTTTCAAATCGTCTGAAACCCATATATTATTTTTAATGTGTGTCTGAAAATTACGCATTTCCATTAGGCGTATTTTTAATTAGCAGTTTCAATTTCTGCAATTTATAGACTAATGGAAAGGAGCCCACTGTAGTGTCGGTGTACATTTTCCTCAGGGTCCCACTGATAGCAGGTTCAGTTGCTCATTTCTTCTTTCTCTTCTCCCCAGTGCAGTGTTTTTTAAGCCCGACTGGTGGAGGTGAGCTCAGGTTAAGTCTCGCTGGTCTGGATCAGTACGTAATGGTGTATGTAAAGCTGCATCGCTTATGCTCGGTGATGTGAACTCAGCTTAGCATCAAGTCTGACCCCTTGGTGAGAATGTCATTGTGTTTCAGAAGTGTTGTGGGTTAATGAGTCCTTTAGGCAGGTGCTCAGTCTGTGTCTTCATGTGGATTATGTGCTCTGTTGAGTCCGTCACTGACACAAGACCCCCAGACTCCACTGCAGGGGTGGAGGACTCTTTAGAATAGGGCTGTAGGCGAAGCTTCAGGGCCTTGTTGATGTTAAAGAGTTAAGGAGGCATGGAGATAATGTTCAGTAAATATTTAAAAATAAGTGGATCTTTATTATTTTATGTAAATGCAGTATTATTAATATTAGTAAAGGTGGCACAGTGGCTCAGTGGTTAGCACTGTTGCCTCACAGTAAGAAAGTCACTGGGTCAAGTCCCACTTGGGTCAGCTGGCATTTCTGTGTGGAGTTTGCATGTTCTCCCTGGTTTGCGTGGGTTTCTTCCAGGTGCTCCGGTTTCCCCCACAGTCTAAAGACGTGCGCTGTGAATTGGGTAAATAAATTTGGCCTTAGTGTGTGAATGTGAGAGTGTATGGGTGTTTCCCAGTACTGGGTTGCAGCTGACATTCTGTGTGTAAAAAATGTGTTGGAATAGTCTGAAGGGACTAAGTCGAAGGAAAATGAATAATATTAGTATTTTCTTTTATTTTTAGTCAAAATAAAAGCAAAAAAACAAAACCAACAACAAATAACTTTTATACACAAATAAAATTATTATTTTGCTTAATTAAAATCTGAATGATTCAAATGGTGGATATTTTCTCTTTACTCATTTTTATTTTTTATTTTTTATTTTTTGCCCAGCATCTGGATCAATTTAGATTTTACTTCATTGCATTTTATTTAATTTGGTTTTCAAACTAAAACCACAAACTATTTAAAATACACACAGCCATACACAAATGTGTCAGATTATTGACTCTTTTTCTAATGAAATTTGCACACTAACAACTTTTAGGTGTTCGTGATTTATTTTATCTTTGCCATGACGACAGTAAATAATATTTGACTAGATATTTTTCAAGACTCTTCTATACAGCTTAAAGTGACATTTTAAGGGTTTACTAGGTTAATTAGGTTAACTAGGCAGGTTATGGTAATTAATTAAAAATAGCTTAAAAGGGGCTAATAATTTTGACTTTAAAATGATAAAAAAAAATTAAAACTGCTTTTATTCTAGCCTAAATAAAACAAATAAGACTTTCCCCAGAAGAAAAAAATGTTATTAGATATACTGTGAAAATTTCCTTGCTCTGTTAAACATCATCTGGGATATATTTAAAAAAGAAAAAAAATTCAAAGAGGGGCTGATAATTCTGACTTTAACTGTAGATTACCCATAGTTTTTCTATAATTGCATTTTATAACTTTTGCTTATATTCTGCCCATGCTGCTGTTGCACTCCTGGTTCGACCTAAACTGCATTAAAGTTGAATCTAATTTAATCTAATCTTATGAAAGATGCCAGGGGACCATGAGCGCTAAGCACATTGAAAATGGTAAAGGAATCAACGCACTTGTGCTTTTCATTTGCGATTTGAGTTTTGGGTTTTGTCATCACCACATCAGGTCAGAATAACCCACACAAAAATTAGTGCCATGACAAGCAGTAGTGAGGAGATTGTAAATAAGAAGGATGTTAAGGATGTCACCAGAGTGTCTTTTTGGTTTCTTTTCTTGTGCATCCCAGCCACTAGCTCCTCATCTGAATTTCTTTTTTAGCATGAGGTTAATGTAGTCATTCAACTTTACAATTTGTAATGTTGCAATTTGTATTTAAATAATGATGATTAGATCCTTTACTTGAAAACTCAGATTTTATTATTAAAGTTGTTTACAGAGTTTGAGGTTTACTGTGTCTTTATTATTGACATCTTACAGATGTCTACCTTAAAGTTTGCTTTGATTAATTAGTATTTACACTTTACTATTGCACACACTTTGGAACATTTTATTTATTGAGTTTAAGAGTCTCTTTAACACTTATGTTTATTTTATTATAAGACAAGATATTTTTGTTTATTCTTTTGTTACAGACTAAAACTATTTGCCTAGTAATGTTGGTAAAATAAAATAATGAGGTTAAATAAAAAAAAAAATCATAACATTCCTGAATGAATTGTTAAAAAATATTAGATAATTTTACACTTTCTTTTAATTATAAAATTTTATTTCTCAAATCATGATCAGCATCAATGTTTTTTCTGTTAATGATATAAACAGTAATTTATAGAGATGTAAACGATAACATTCCCCCCCCCCCCCCCCCCCCCCCCAAAAAAAAAAACAAGCCCTACTCTAGTCGTCTCAGCTCAATCAGAATTAGTTGCTCTATTTATAAGCAAAACCCTTCCATCTCTGCCATAAAGGGAAATGTTTGGAGAGTACACAAGCCTGAACTTTCTCTCTTGAAGCAGCGTAATGTGTTGAAAGCAGCAGTGGTCAGTCAAGGTCACCGGTCAGAGGTCAACACCCACATCTCTGCTGTAAGTCACCTTTGAGTAGGTATCAAGGTGATGTTTGATGTGCAAACACAAGCATAAAACTGAGCGAAAGGTGACGTGAGTCAGAAGAGCCTGTTTGAAAACTGTTTCTAAGAGCTCTTGGAATACACCAGGTCAAAACGGTAAACTCTTGCGTAAACATATGAATTAAATACATACAGAAAAATGATTTTAACCTCTGCTGAAGAGTGTGGGTTGATTCCTCTTGTTTGACACACAAACATCGCTTTGAGGACCTCGTTCAACCGACTGTTGATGTCAAAGACAAACAACTTTTGTATACACAACTGAAGTGCCGTTTTAAGTACAAAATCCTCTCGTTGTTCCTTTTAAATAGTTTGGTGACTTCTTAAACTGTGACATTTCGTATGTGAACTAAACTGCAGAACCTGAAAAGTTAAGAACACTTTAAAAATCTGTTAAACTAAGCTAGATGTAGACATAAACTAAATATTTTGAAGTTAAGGTTAAGTTAGTAGTGATGTTGAATTAACTCATACAACAAGCGTGTTTAAATATCAAATTAGCTAAAAGTTTCATGGAAAAATGGATAGTTCACTCAAAAACAAACATTTCTCACTATTTACTCACCCACAAGTGGTTTCAAACCTTTATGAGTTTGTTTATTCTGTTGAACAGAAAAGAAAATATTTTAAATCTTTATATTTTGGAAACAAAGCTAAAAACCTGTAACCATTGACATATGTTGTAGGAAAACAGAAGAAAGAATCTTAAACAAGTGTTGGGTGATCAAAAGAAAACAAATTGTTCAGTTTTGGGTGAACTTTTGCTTTAATGGCTTATTATACACTGACTAGCATGTGCTAATTTCAATACACTGTACACGGAGTTGGGCAAAAATACATTGAAAGGTATTTTAAAATGAAATACAAAATATCTTAATTTAAGATGCATCAAAATAAACGACAAAAGACAGCAGTCACAAAATGTATAAAAATAAAATACAGTATTTTGTATTTTAAAAATACTACAAAATACTTTTACAAAGGAGCATGACATTTCTTAGCAAACCTTCTGGCATTTAGATCTATTCCATCAATCCCTTTCCCAGTAAACTGACTTAGTGAAGTAAACAATGTTTGATAGCCAATGTGGCCAGTAAAACTGATTCAATATTTGTTTCATATGTTGTAACCAACGCAATCTCACGGCAATTCATAGGTTTTTGATTTGGTGGCTAATTTCGTATGAATTCGTACAATCTAATTCATACAATTTAGTACGATTTGCTCATAACCCAATGACGGTTGGGGTTAGGGGTTGGAAAAAGTGCCACACCACCTTTTTAAAATCGTACATTTTCGTATGACTGAACTCCTACGAATTTGTACGTATTAGCCACTAAACTGACAAAGCACAAAATACTTGCGTTTCCTCAGAAGATCAGGCTGGTTGTAACATCTTAAGGATTACATCTTTCCTCTTCATTAACTATACAGTGGACCTACTGATCTACCACTGGCATTTCTAAACTACTATTATTTGTACAGTATACTCTGTCTCCTAGGATTTTTTCTATTCTTCTTTAAATGGAAGAGTCAATAACATCCAAACCACCAATCAGAGGGTGCTGATATAGATTTCTTAAAAAGTATTTAGCAGTATTTTAAAAATACAAAAATTCAAGGGACTAAAGTATTTTAATATAAAATATTAAGCCATTTTCATCAGCCCTGTCAAATACAAATTTATAAAATACTATTTTGTATTTAAAATTCTTTCCCAGTGATGGGTTGTAGCTGGAAGGGCATTCGCTGCATAAAACAAAAACGCTGTGGCAACCCCAGATTAATAAAGGGACTAAGCCAAAAAGAAAATGAATGAATAAATGTATTTAAATTACCTACAGTATTTGAAATACATGTCATAAATACTGCCCATGCCTGACATATGCTTTCATCCTAAAATGCGAATTAGACTTTTGTGCAAAACTGCAGTATCACGTAAAATATTTATGAATAAAGCACCGTTTTCATCCAATGGCTCAAAGAGAACAAAATCCTCACTTGCTGGTAAACTGGTGGCAAATATCAAAAACAAAAATTGAATTTGCTTGGTTAGGTATTTTTCCTAATAAATTAATCTAAAAAGACAGACAAAATGCAATAAATAAAGTCTTCGCTGATTATTGGAGGCATGAGACTACTCTATGAAAAAGTTTGTTAAAAAAAATCTATGAAAAAGGTTTTATTTATCCTATTTAGTTGTACGCATCATTTTTTTAGTGTGCATTTTCAAAAGTATGCGCATCTTGGCATTTTCATTAAGCAGTTTTTTATGTGATATTTTAAACATGTTCATACAAATAGGTCAATAGAAACATAACTATTTATTATAAGTAATCTTAATTTTTGTCAGCTCATCCTCAACATAACTGCATACAGGCTTTTCACCACAATTGTAACACTACACTATCGCCCCATTAAATATTCACTTGTATAACAAAAATGTAAACTCTAACACATCTCTAATGACATTATTCTTTCACCAAAACACACAAAATAACAGTTAATAAAATTTTCAATGGCAAATATTGCCCGTCAGAGTCATAAAACAGTTTTAGGCTATTACTTTGCTACAACAACTCACATAAAATTTGTCAACTGATCAATCCTTTTGATTAATTTCATCCAAAAAAGATATATTGTGTGTGCATTGTATATATTAATTTTGTACATATCAATAACCATATGTACATGTATATATTTGAGGAAATGTTTCCATTTATATTTAGTCATTTATCAGACGGTTTTATCTAAAGTGACTTACAATTGAGAAGGCATTCAGTGATTCAACAAGAAGAGGCAATACACACAAGAAGTTATACAAACGAACTGTTAGTACTCAGATAATTAAGTGCTAGAGTTAGGAAGGGGTAATGTTTTTTTTTTTAAAAAAGGAGCGTTACAGGTGGTTTGTCAAGCCCACTCACCTGTGCAAGGCACACTCTGAGTTGCATAATTTTTTGAGGTTGTCGTATGGTGTGGTGGGAGGAGAAGTTTAGGGTTCGATGATCTTGGAAAAGATGGAATTTTAGTTGTTGTTTGAATCATTCTAGTGAATCAACAATATTTCTTTATTTACAAATCAAATATAAATACAAACATATATATGTAAACATATTTTTTTATTTTAAATAAGCAGGCCTCCCTCGGTCAGTGTTGATCATGGATGACGTATCCTAATTCTTATCTTGAGGCATGACTGGTTGTCTGAGACAGTGGTGTTGGTAGCTGAAGGGGCCAATACGGGAGAGGCATTCTTTGCCACAGAAGTCACATCGATAGGTGGCTTCCTGGCTGTGTTTTTTTCGTACCTTTTGGCAAACTCACTTGTCCTCCAACGCGCATATAATGTTTTTTTCACCAGACTTGAGCTGTTCGGGTGGTCTGCTGGGAGGTCTTCCCAGGACTGTGTGTTTATGTTGAGGGCTATATATTTTTCATATGTATAGAGTATTTATGCGTATATATATATATATATATATATATATATATATATATATATATATATATATATATATATATATATATATATATATAATATGCACAGTTCACACATAATATTTATTATTATTATTATGAAAACTTTAATTTGTAGTGCTAATAATCACAATTAATCATCTGATGGCTCTAATTCACATTCAGTTTACATTTTTTATCTAATTTTTCTTTTTTTTTTTAAGTTTTTTTCAATGCATAAACAATGAGAACAGTTTACACCTGTGCTCTACAGTGTATACATTTTCACCCAAATAAATAGGTCTGAAAGAAATCTCAATGTTTTTTATTTTTTTTGTCTTTTTTTTTTTTTTTTTGAAATAATCAAACAGCTAAAGCAGATCTAAATGAGTGTTAGACATTTAAACATTGCACACTCATGATTGTATTTTTAGCAGACATTCTGATATTACTCTCTGGAGAATGTTTGCTGGGTCAGTGAAAGGCACAGCCATTGCCTGGGGTTCACATCTAAAGGTCAGAGGTCTGACATTTCTCCCTGTCCGTCACTATCAGCAAATGAGTCTCACTGTGTTGTGACTCAAACGAGTCACATGCCATGAGCCCAGCAAAGTTCAAGAGATGCTTTAAAGATGTGTTTTGTCAGTTGTAACACACCTATTTAAAACCAGGTGGAGGGTATTTCTGTTCAGTTTGTATCACCTTAATCTAATCCACTGCTACTTGTTTTTGCTACTGCAGTTTATTGGTTTAACCATCTGGGAGTGAGAGATTTTTAGGGCCCTGTTTTGCAAGGCAAGGCAAGTTTATTTATATATACATTTTATACACAGTGGCAATTCAAAGTGCTTTACATCAACAGGAATAATAAGAGACAAGTATAAGAAAATAAAAAACAAATAATAAAAGTGATTAAAACAGATAAAAACAGATGTATAAAGTCACTGAAATAAGGCCAGAAAACAGAGTAATTGGTAACACTTAACTTAAGGGGGTTGTTCATAAGACTGTAATGACACCTTTATATGACATGACAGCTGTCAATAAGTGTCTTTCAACTCAATTATGTCATTTTGAATGCAAAGATGTCATTGTTTGAAATTTGTTACAACAACTTAACATTATCAAGACAGCATAACTTGTCAGGAATCTATCATGAACCTGATTGTCATAAGGCCATTATTATTGTCATGTTTTTTATAACAGCGTCGTTAGTGTTTTTGACCTCAAGTGCAGTGGAACATTTTTAATTTGTCATTAAAATGTCTTTTAATGTCATTAATGACACTGTTATAAAATTATTTGACAGAGTATCAAAACGATTAGCAAGTTTGTTCCATTAAAAAAAACATTTACTGCACTGTAAAAAAGCCAAAAAGCTAAGGTAACTCAAACCAACTGAGTACTGTAAAACCCAATAAGTTAAGGCAACTCAAACCGTTTGAGGAAACCGATTGCTACAAATCATTTGAGTCAAAAAACTAATCTATATGAGTACTGTGAACTTACTCCATTTAAGTTGAGGTATTTTATTAACTCATTACCTTCAAAACTGAGTTAATAACTCTTTTCAAGTGAGTAGAATTAACTTTCAGAAAAGTTTGAGTTAACTACACTCATTTCATTTGATAAAGTTGACTGTTGGGTTTTACATTATGTAGAAAAACATTCATGACACAATTATAATGGCCAATATATATGATTATAGATCATTTCTCAAATCTGTGATAAATGATTCAAAGGAAAACATCTATCCGCAATCTTGAGGAAAGTGTGTATGCATACATGAAATACACTGTAAAACCCAACTTTATGAAATGAAACGAGTGTAGCTAACTCAAAATTAGCTGAAAGTTAATTCTACTCATTTGAAAAGAGTTTTGAACTCAGTGTTGAAGGAAATTAGTTAATTAAACCTCACTACTTCAACATAAATAGAGTAAGTTCACAGTACTCGTATAGATTATTATTTTTTTTACCTAAATGGTTTGTAGCAATCGGTTTCCTCAAACGGTCTGAGTTGCCTTAACTTTTGAGTTTTCGGCATTTATCGGGTTTTACTGTGCTCAAATTGCTTTATTAACTCAAATTAATTAAGTTCAAAGTACTTATAAGCATTAGTTTTTTTTTACCTTAAATGGTTTGTTGCAATCAGTTTGAGTTACCTTAACTTATGGTTTCACAGGAATCAGAAATGGTTAATTTGTACGCAGCCTAATGGTTTAGATCTCTGTCTTTAAATGTCTAAATCCTTGCTTAGGTTTCCAGACACTCTGACTTATAATAAATATGCATTTTAATGTATTCATACTCCTAGATCAAATCTGTGCATATGCATCTTTTACTAATGAGGCCTCAAAATGTATTTCTTTGATAATTTTATGACTAATCACCAATGTAAACAAGATTCAATATTTAAAGCTTAGTAAATGCAGCTAAATAAAAAACAAATGCTGGGTTGTTTTAACCAAATGTTGGGCAAATTATGGACAAACCCAACAGATTTCTTCTGTGTAAATAACGAATAATGTATTTTTTTACAGAAATATTTAATTTGATAACTATTATTAAACAGAGTTTATATAAAAATATATATATTTTTAAAAGAATTAAGAAATATATTGTTTTTGTTGTTTTTAGATTAATCAGTTATTTTGTGTTACATAATAGTCCATCTAACGTCTAATAATCACTGCGACAACAAGTAAACATGAGATTTGTTGCCTGTAATTCTTAAAAAAGATTGTTGAACATCAAAGTGATCTGTGTTCATAGAAAGTGCCATCCCAAACACCAACTGATAGGTCATCGCCTTTGGGCATCTTGACTGCTGGTACAAACATTTTTAGAAACTATTGAGAAAAGGGTTTAGCACATGGCAGATTTTACATGTGTTGCCGCAGCAGATCATGTCTCAATAAGCTTTGGCGGTGAGTCACGTGTCAGCGTCTCTGTACGGTGCGACGGTTCTGGCCGTGTCTTCAGCGCTGCAGGGCAAGTACATATTCAGCTGGATTATTCACGAGCACTTCAAACGCCCGCTTCGCCGCTAAGCTCTCGCTTTGTTTAATAAGCTATCTCTGCACTAACAAAATGCTAATTATTTATGCTTTTTCGAAAGCAAGCATATTTTTTTGCATGGTGGAGGGAGGGAGTGAGGGGGGATTACATAAATAAGCTATTTCCAAAAGGTTGACGAATTAGAATTAGTGTTTGCCAGAGCGAGCAAGGCTTGCCAGTTTGCGGCGTGGACAGGGCTTTGTAGGTGGTCCATCTGAAGTAATGAAGGCTGCGTTGAGAAGCTTTCGGGTGGCATTACGGTGGGCAGAGGTTTGTGATGTGTCTCAGCTAGCTGACCGTGAGAAATATAACACAGCATGGCAGGAAACATTCAATTATGCTGCTGTTGTTCATGAATGCTCATCAAAAGATGTTTGTCTCAGGTCAAGAGGTGATGAACAGTCGGAATAATTTGAAAGACTCAGTGTGAATTAACTGCACTGAATGATTACCATTCTCTGCCATCAAAGTCCTAACGCTCCCTTAGGAACAGAAATTTCTGAACATTCAAAACATCTTTTTTTTTGTTTACTTATGAAGTGGATATTACATTTCATCATTTTGCAGACATTAATTGGTAATGCTAACTTTTAGAATTATTTTAGACATTCCGTATCAAGTAAACTAAAGCTGAGTTCACAAAAACTGGAGGTTTTAAATCTTAATCTGGGCTCACAATACAGAGGTCATGTAACCATTAATGATTCTGAAATCTGTCATATAAGAAGATCATTAACAGATTTTCTTCAGTCACGTTTCAAATGTGCACACAGTTGATTCTTCAATACTTATACTTCATCAGAATATTTTTTATTTTGAGACACTTTCATTTAAAAACAGTAACATACAGGGTATCTGCAGGGTCTTAAAAAGTGTGAAAATGTCTTAAATCTCAAAAGTCAAATTTTAGGCCTTAAAAAGTCTTGAATTTAGTGAAATATTGTGTTGTAGGTCTTAAATCTTTTTAACAGGTCTTAATTTTCCTTTGTTCATGTATTGCTACCCAATCTGGCCAAAACACATAAAATCACCAACAATCCATCTCAATAAAACTTTTCACTTTTTATTTAAAAAGGTCATTTTAATTCTA
Source organism: Danio rerio (assembly GCF_052040795.2). Taxonomy (NCBI): domain Eukaryota; kingdom Metazoa; phylum Chordata; class Actinopteri; order Cypriniformes; family Danionidae; genus Danio; species Danio rerio. The sequence continues at coordinate 25,634,564 of NC_141034.1, read as the reverse complement.
TTTGTCATAATGGTTTAATTATTTTCCTTACAATAACAATTGTTTAAAAGTTATCCATGTATTTACTGCTGAGGACACTGACCTGGACAGATTGTTGTGCATAGATGTAGTTTATTATAGTTTTTAAAACTTTTAAAACATATGTTCAGTTTTTATTTTATTTTGAAGAAAGTTCATGTTGGAAAAAGGGTATGGATACAAGTAGAGCTTGCTTGTTTTTACACAATACTTAAAATATTTTGCTAAAAAAATAAAAAAATAAATATTTGTATTTTTAATGTATTATTGTATTATTAAACACATATGCAATGTTTAGGCAAATATAAATATTTTCTATCTGGGCCATTTGAAAAATTCCTTTTCCAAATTCAAAATTTCCTTTATGAGTCTAAAATTTAATTTACAATGATCCTAAAATGTCTTAAGTCTTAAATTTCACTCAGTGAAACCTGTAGAAAGCCTGAAAATAAAACATTATATCATTAGTCCAGTACTATACACTGCCAGAAATAAATACCCCTTCCGTAACCCTAAACCCAACCATCACAGTAATGTAAAAACAGATCTGGATCTGGAGTCTTCTCTATTAGTATAGTTGATCAACCATGTGGATGAATGATAACAGCTTTCTTAGCCTACCAGTAGGCGCAGAAGGCCCCAACTGGCCCATATCTATCAGCTGAACCACTGATAATGCCCGTTCAATCGAGTGATAACATTCGCAGTGGGTGATTTCAAACTATTCAGTCAGAGTTAGTCTCCAGTCACTGATTCACTGATTCAAAGTATCTGATCAGAGCAAGTTGTCAGTTAATGATTTACTGATTTAAGTCTTCAGATAACAATTCAATTCACAAATCTGAAACGAAATTTAGAGCTTGATCATGCGTGACTGATGATTGATGAAATATAAGTTGTTTACGTTCTTCTCTCACATCTCATTCAACTATCATTCACCTCACTGTTCCCCCTGTCCGGCTTGCCACTCTGCTCCTCAGATTTGGAATTCACTTGCTTGATCTTTGTAATCTAAACTCTCTATTACAATTTAATTCTAAACTCAAAACACATTTGTTTAGAACAGCCTCCTCTCTTTAACTCAACTGAACTTTTTAAAAATTTTATCGTATTCTATTGACTTTCATATTGTGTTTTTATCTGAACTGACTGTTCTTGCTGTCCTGTACGGTGACCTTGAGTGTCAAGAAGGGCGCCTTTAAATAAAATGCATTATTATGATGCAAACCGACAGCTGGTTTTGTCCACATTTGTTTGTCCAAAGCCCTTGCTTTAAATGATTTTACTACATTTGTAAGGACAGAAGATCACAAGTCTCTAACATGACATCACTTCTACATTCTTTCTCCTGACTTCACTAGTCTCTCACAGGACATGGGCATGGTGGCCAAGGGGTTAGCATTGTGGCCTTAAAGCAAAAAGGTCAATTGTTTGAGTCCCAGCTGGACCAGGAGGCCTATATAGTGCGTTTGCATGTTTGCATGTTCTTCCCGTGTTCTCTAGTTTCCCTCATGGTACAAAGACATGCAGTATAAGTAAATTAGATAAACTCTTTTTGCTGTAGTGTGTGAATTGGAGTGTGTGTGTGTTTCCCAGCAGTAGGTTTGCACTCTCTGTGTTGAGTTGGTACTGGATGGGCATCCGTTTTGTAAAACTATTGCCAGAGAAATGGATGGTTCATTCCACTGTGGTGACTCCTGATGAACTGTGTGAGTGGTTTTCTTTCATCTTTTATTTCATAACATTGTCACCAAGGACTTTCCAGAGATTTACAGGTTTAGATCAGGACTTTGGATCAGCCATTTCATTGATTAATTGTTTTTATTTTCATGGATTTGCTTTACCTAAGCTGCTGTGTGATGGGGTCAACAACAAGGGTCCCATTAGAAAATGATAAATATAAGCTCCAGCCCTAATACTCATACCTGTGTTCAAGAATATAATGGGATTCCCTCCTCACGGTCCCTGGGACAACATTCCTTATTAGTCCCGTTGGCCTTCAAGTCGCAAGTTCAGCCTGAACCACAATGTCCACTACAAATCAAGATTGCATGTCATTCAAATGACTAAAAGGTGCATTTTGCACCATGTCCACATACACTGCAGCGATCGGAAAGATGATGATGGGATGCGTCTCATTTCAGGGCCCCTCAGATCTTCTTAGTGTCAGCGAGAGCACACGCTCAGTGAAGTAAATGGGACAACTCGTGACGATTGCACTAATTCTGCGAGATTCCTTTCGCACTAGGAGCCTCTGTGAATCCCTTTGTAGATGAAAGGCTTCCACTTTTTCTGTCAATGGCCTCGAGCGATGTGAATTAAACATTGATTTTATCGGAAGTTTAGTGGCTGTGGCCGTGCGGAGCACTGATTCACCCGTGCGCTGGAGCAGACCGAATCTGCTGGAGGAATGAGGGGAATGAGGAGATGAGCAGAGCGAGCTGAACAGCATTAAAAAAGGGGCAATTAGGAGAGGAAGAGGGCCAAGTTGTAGTATTTTCACTCTAATGTTTGTTCCTGACGGTTCAGTCAGACAGCAATAAAAGTGTTTCCTCTTCTGGCTTCTGACATTCCAGCAAAACTGTAGTTTTATTTTTGGATATGTTAGATTGAGAAATTCCAGCCTTAAAGCATTTATTAGAAAGACAGCCTCATCCCTGTTTACTCTCATCGTAAAGCTCAGGATGCGGAGAATAACATGAAAATCTGACCTACTTAATCACAATTCCATGACTTATGTGTAATATAGCTATGAAAAAGTAAAGAGAATATGTTCGCTTTGTTGCACAATCTCTTTTGTCCTTTCCAAGTTTCTCTTCATTTTTTTTTACTTCTCTTGCTTTCTGGAGTTGTTATCGGGCCTCAGGATATGAAAGATAAAAGTAGGGGACTCTCTGGGGAGTTTCACTGTATATGGAAATGCCCTCCACTTTCCCTTAATGTAACACTGCCCTATTCATGTAGTCCCTACACAGCGCAGTCTACTCCCTACACACTTAAGAAATGTGCTTTTGTGGAGCTTTGTCAAACAAACAGTTTTCTGTGTTCTGTGTGTGGATGAAAGATGAAAAAAAGGATTTTACACCAGGAAATCTTGCTAGGTATATTTAGAGCAGGAGTTATCTGATGACATATCGAAAGGCTCTATTTTTGGATCATAGGCCATCGTCAGAATAATTGTAATTCTTAATCAACTGATACTTTGGCACTATCTTTGTAAGCGCTATATTTTAGCCCTTTGCCAGCAACCAGTTTTAGTGTATTTAAGCAAAGTTTATTTATAGCCTAATTTCAAGAGGAACATGTGCTTATGATTGACCACAGCTGGTGCCACATTAGCTAACACAAAATTCACCAATCAGACCATTCCTAAGTCACTATAAATAACCAGTTTCATACCTCAGTTATCTTCGGCTTAAAAAAATCCCCTCTTTCACCTCTACCCCTCCCACTTTTACTAAATAGGGTGGCACAGCAGCCCAGTGGTTAACACTGTTGCCTCACAGCAAGAATTTCACTGGTTCTAGTCCTTACCAAGCCAGTTGACATTTTCGTGTGAAGTGTACATATTCTCCATGTGCTTGTATGGGTCTGCCCTGGGTTCCTAGGTTTCCTACCACCTTCTAAAGGTGACATAAACAATTGACTAAACCAAAATTAGCACCACAGACGAGCTCTTTGTCAGCAGTATATCTCTCCATTGCAGTCCCTAATTTGTCTTTACTCATAAACAGCAGGGGAGTTCTTGAGATCTCGCCCTACAACATGGGAGGGAGCCCCTGGCTTGTAGATTTTATGAGCTCAGGGCTCTCTCTCTCTCTGGACAGCTTGCCAAACACACTTTGTAATCAATCATCAGCTAAATGTGAACTTTTGAAAATGTAAAAATAAAATTATACTATGATTACTTATTTTATATATTTCAGCAAGTGTGGTTAAGAATAGTAATGTTGTATATTTTATTTATTTAGACTTTATTATAATTTTTTCTGAACATTTCTTAGCAGATTTTTCCTATTTTTTTCTTTTTTTATAACATTTTTTTTAAAAATCATATTTTTATAATAATGTCAGTGTGCATATTTTTTCTGAAAAATTTAAATATATAAATAAATATTAAAATAAAAACCTTATTAGGGTCAATATTTTTGTTTATTATTATTCACAAGTATGACCTAAATTTATTGCTAATGAATGTTATGACATTCGGACTAAAGAAAAATATCTGTACATCAAAATAAATGTTATACTATTTTGGGTTCTCTTTGCATTGAATAATACTAAAAAATGTAGCAAATTCTCAACAAATATATAAAGATTAATGAAGATAAAAAACTATTATCAAATCACCATAAAATCAGTAAATCAGAATGATTTCTGAATGATCATGTGACACTGAAGAATAAAGCAAAACTGCTAAACATTTTGCTTTGGCATTACAGGAAAACATTTATTTTATACTAACATATTCATTCCGCTGTGGTAACCCCTGTGATTAAGTGATTAAGCCAAAGGAAAATGAATGAATGAATCAATATTAACTGTAGTCCTTAAATTGTTATAATATTTCACAATGCTACCCTTTTAATGAATTTGTTAGAATTTGTTTAAAAGAAAAATATAGGAAATATCAGTTAAAAGCTGAGACTCCTAACCCTTTCACATGTACCGTAAGTTTTAAATACTAAGACTAATGCAATTATTTTTTTTATGTGACAGCAATTAAACGCTTTGTTTCCCCGGTGACACGTCAAGTTTATCACATGAAAATTCACAGATCCAATTATTTTTGTATATCTGTTTTTTTGTTTGACCAAATTGTGAGATTTATAAAATATAGATTCTCAGTTATATGTAAGAACATGTATTTCGTTATTTAAACAGCTTAATAATGATCATTTTATTTGATTTATGAGAATTGACGGATGTCGTCATGACAGTGAGGGATTTTGAGCTGCTGGATTTACAACATGTTAGCTCATCAACTTCTCCCAAAATACAAGAAGTGGCTGTTTAACTAGAAGAAGAATAGAGTAACCTAAACATTGTGTATCTAATGTAAATAAAGCACACTGTCTGTTTATGTTTGCTAAAAAAATGCTATCGCCATCCCCATAGACATCAAGGCATTATTTACAAAGCATACATATAATTAGAAAGCAAATTTGAATTTAGCAGCTGATCACGTGACACACTTAAGAGTTTAATCACAAGTTTAATGTTCAGTCATGCTCTGTAGACTGATCACACTGGTGTGATACTATGAATCAAGGGGTTAAGCCCTTATAAATTATAAGTGACCTTATAAAACGTTTCTGTTAATGTTCAAAACTGGTTGTATTTTAATCTCCCAACAGGCTGCACGTCACTGGACATACATGCGATATTGCTGTTGAGTATTGCAATTATTTCTTACGATATAACAATTTGCTAGAAAAAATGCTATTTTAATTAGCTATGTTTTTACATCATGTATTTATTTAATTGTGTTTAAATAAGCAGGTAAATATAATTCTAATTCAGAGTAAAAAAAGGTGCAAACAGTTAAAAGTTAAAGGACTATGAAACCTCAGCAGATATTCTGACTAATTGGCTGTTGTCATTTTCTCTCAGCTCTGGGTTCATCTTGGGGTCGCTCCAGCCAATAGTAGAACAGCAGCATCTGGGAAGGTGGGGATGAAGATAGTAAGACACCAACTGATTAGTCAAATTTAGATTAACTACCATTGCATAGAACCATTCAGTGATTTATCACGCATGACTGCAATATGTATATTGCATATACTATTATTAATAATTTCACAATATATTATGCAGCCTTACTTCAAAGTATGATCAGATCACTCTCGTGAAAGAAGATCAGAACATTTCCAGGACAGAGAAGAAAACAAAGCTTATATTTATTTCTATTTTGCTTGCTTTCCACATCCCTATTTCTCTCACTCACGATTTCCTCCCTCATGCTACTCTTAATGTTAGTGTTTTCGGCTGTCATTTTCATATAGTCCCAGGGCAGCCCTCATACATGGACCCATCGTGTACCTCTGGCCTATGAATAGAGCCAAAAGCCTCATCTGGGTCAGACTCCCTCTGCAGAGAGACTAAATAATTAAACCCTTATTTTCTCTTGCACTTGTCTCTTTCTTTCCTCTTATTCTCCATCTTTCTCTCTTGCCTCTACCAGATCAGCCCTCCCCTCATCTTGTTCTCTTTGTCAAAGGGTAATAACTAAAATGAGTCATGTAATGGAAGAAAAAAACAGAAGCGTAACGTGCCGTTCAAATAGGAAGCTAAGTTTGGAGCTGTTACATAAGCTGTCACTGCTTGGTGTAGACAAATGAGAGAGGGGAGGTAAAGAGAAAGATGGTGAGACATGAGAGGAGGACAAGATGAGCAAAGGAAGCTGCTGAATGGTGATGGCTGCAGTGCTCCCAAAAATACTTCACTAAAGTGGTCTGACATGTTAAAAGTGAGATGATTGGCCAATTTTACATGTACGGATGGGTGAAACTAATTATCAGTACACTACTGTACATATTTGTCAGTTGAATATGGACATGAATATGGATTAACTTAATTGTACTTAGTCTGACACATGACAGGCAGAGAAAAAATCAGTATAAGGACAAATCCTCTTGTCTAAATTTTAGAAATGGTTAAACTTTCCTATCCAAAACTTTTTGATTGGTCTTACTCAGATATAAACACAAAACAATTAAGGTGACCAGTCAAATCAAAGCTTGTGTGAGCTTTAAATTCTAGTGGGAAACTTCAGCTTGATTGGTTTGATGCACTTTATGCTCAAAACACACCCATAAATCATTAAGAGAATAAACACAACCCTGTTGGACCATGCGCCTGGGTGCAGAGCATTTCTGTCTGTCTTTCGAATAGCAAAAGTTGATTCAGACACTTATTTTGCACCATGTGCTTTAGACTTTGCACTTAGATTGTTAAAATTGAGCTCTTAGTGTTTGTAACAGTTTCGTAAGTAAGGCTGAATATGTGAATATGTTAAAATGTTATTTGCAAAATGAATTAGATCTAGAATTTCTTTTACTGTTCTTAGATATATTTTATGCTTTAAAAAATGAAAAAAAAAAAAGCGCATGGCCTTAAATTAAACCCTTAACTGTTGCCCCTACTTTTTGAACATGAACGTGAAGATGAGAACATAAATGAATTACAATCCAAAAATTGGTTTAAAGAAGACAGATATCAAATTGTAGCTGAAGTGAAAAAGTTCATAGTTCAAAGTTCAAGTTAAATAAAACAAAAGTGATGTGAGTTTATGTTTATGAATATGTAATGTTTATGTCTTATAATACATAAAATATGTATTTTTACAAAACATGTTAAAAATCAAAGCTAAATCTAAACAAATTATATTCAAAATTTGAAATTTATATTTCAAAAAATGAGCTTTCAGTAAGATTTTTTTGACAGGAGTAGATATGGAAAACTATACATTTTAAGCTTTCAAATTATAATGCGATGCAGTGGCACAGTAAGTAGTGCTGTCGCTTCACAGCAAGAAGATTGCTGGTTTGAGCCTCGGCTGGTTCAGTTGACGTTTCTGTGTAGAGTTTGCATGTTTTCCCTGTGTTCTCGTGGGTTTCCTCCGGTTGCTCCAGTTTCCCCCACAGTCCAAAGACATGCGGTACAGGTGAATTGGGTAGGCTAAATTGTCCGTAGAGTATGAGGTTGAATTAGTGTGTGTGGATGTTTCCCAGATATGGGTTGCGGCTGGAAGGGCATCCGCTGCGTTAAAACGTGCTGGATAAGTTGGCGGTTCATTCCACTGTGGCGACCCCGGATTAATAAAGGGACTAAGCCGAAAAGAAAATGAATGAATGAATAAAATTATATATAGCATGTAATGATTGTTTTAGTTTTGTTCAGTTTTGTCCTGATAATAGCAACTTATATCAATATTGCTGCTGAGCGAATAGTTTCACTTTTCAACTTTGTTGAGCCTTAGATCAATTGTTTTGCTGTTATTATGCTTTGGTCAATCAAAGGCTTGAAAAAACAGGTTGCAGTTTTAATAGTTTTCATAAATTTTTCACATATTTTATGCTATTTTATTCTTCGCATCAGACAATAAATCAGACAATTTGCCAATGTATTTACCAAACTGTCCTTTCAGTGTAGCTACTGTACTTAGAGCTTGTAGTGTAGCTAATCTATTTTTTTCTTTTTTAAGTAGCTTGACTGCAGTTCAACGGCTTCAAATTGTGAGCTTGTTGCTTGCCAAGCCACAGTTTTAAAGTAGCCAGATGAACGGCAGAGAGAATCCACTTTGGGAAAGCTGAGTTTGAAGGGACAAATGGAAAAGGGAGAGAGAGAAAGAAAGAGAAAGGGAAAGGCTTACCTTCACACACACAGAGGCTTTCATTAAACACAGTCATCTTTGGTAATAAGCACTTGAAGACTGATCTCTCCCATTGCTTCCCTCAGGTGCTGCATTACCATAATGGATTCTCGCTGCAGCGCGGTATTAAAGCATGGATGCATATTCCAAACTCAACGCAAATGCAACTTGTAATGCACATTATCCCAGCTCAACACATTAGATGTCATTACTAGAGCTGCAGCAGACCGCACTTCGTCATTATCTGCTCAAGTGTTCCACTGGGAAGTGGAAAGTGAAGGAAACGCACAAACAATTATGGAATTGGCAGTTTCACATTGTTGAAAGTCTGTTAATGAGTCTTTGTAAACAAGATGATTATTAATTAATGATGAAGATAAAGCTATATTGCTTTTAAACTCTCAATTACTTAACTATATTAGTTAAATGCTCAAATTAACCAACTGAACAACTACAAACCCATATCAGGTGCTTAGTCTTAGGGTATGTTTACACAACAAAGAAGCACTAAGAATGGAAAACGTTTGCATACAGAAAACAACATTAGCTGTGTCTCATTTCAGAGGCATTTTGAGCATTTTGAAATGAGACAATCTAGCCTACAGAGGATGGATCTTGTCACCTTGCAACCGTAACAGCTGCTTATTATTGTAACTATAGTGAAATGTGTAATGTCTTTTTCTCACAGTGAATTTAAAACTTATACTAATGATCTGAAGGCAAAACAAGTTTACAAAAACTGGAAATATATTTTCCTTTGATCCATACATGTACACATAAATATGTAAAATATCTATAAAGTCACTTTTTAGTAAGACATATCCAAGTAAAATAAAAACTAATTCACACATATAAAACTGTAATCCGGAGTTTTCTTTGAAAAACTTCCTGCCGTTATCAGCGCGCAGTGAATCTTAGGAAGTTCAGGGTTGTGAAGTATTCACCAGATTCTTCATTACCCGTAATACGTAGTATGCAGTTGGAGGGAGCATTTGAAGGAGACTTTGAATTATTATGAAATGAGAAAGTCTTCGTCATGGTGTGCTGACGCAGCGCCCTTCGAAAGCATCCTTCAGAGGATGCAGTTCCTGAAATGAGACACAGCTATTGTCCATGTTCAACATGAACAGAACCAACTAAAAATGCTGCATTATACAGGCCAGGCCTGTACATAGTTGGTGACCTCACTTTGTAAAGAAACACTCTCTGCGCTCATGTGGTCCTGTAATTTGGTTCTCAAATATCGTATACACCAACCCAGGCTCATTCTAAAAACATACCGCTAAATATGTTTCTGAAGAGCACCAAATACGTCTCAAGAGGTACGTATTTTTGCATTTTTTGTTTTCGCAAATCCACTAGATACTGCTTTGATTATTTTTTGAGATCTCAAATTTCTCTCGCTAGTGCCATTTGTGCCTGTTCTTCTCATGTAAATCCACCAGAGGTCGCTGTCTACTGTCTGACTGACCCATCCTTCTTCTTTTTAATACCCAACCAATAGTGTTTTCAAAAGCACCGATTGATCTGCCCAACCACTTCCCTAAATCCAATGGACAGTGTTTTCAAAAGCAATCCAGTAAAAGAAAAGCCCTTGCGGCAGCCTGATTGTTACCACACTTTCAGATTTGACCACATTCTCACCTCGTTATTAACTTGTTTGTTTGTTCTACACCAGACTTGAACCCTGTCGCGCCTCTTTTATGATGTTGCGAGCTACAAACTGATAACAGCGGGAAAACTGTCCATACGGAAGTAAATGGTCAGCTGGTAAGCACGAAAAGGAACGCCATTTTACCGCTCCGTAGCGTTAATTTTAAAGATGATGTGCAGCCAAACAAACTTCTGGCTACATAATTTGTGATCACCAAAAATGTTTATGGGGGACATTTTCAGAATAAGCCTATGTTGGTATATGCACATTTGTTATTTTTAAATCAATATAGATTTACATGAAAATGTATTAACTTAAAGTACTTAGGAAATTATGCCATGTCAAGATCCAATTCCCACTAATTAGTGACTCATTACCTGACTTTTATTAAGATATTGGCTTAAAAAAACAACAAGACTAAACATTGCATATCACATTGCGTCTTAATTAAACACATATTAAATTAAAAATGTTGGGCAACACTTTAGTTTAGGTCACAATTCACGATATTAACCAACCAATAACTAACACTACTAGCTTAATAAACTACCAATTAGCAGTTTTTTTATTAGTTAAGTAGAAGTTTAGTTTTTGTGTTGAGTAAGATTAGGGATGCAGAAAAAGACTTTATAACTACTAATGAACAGTTAATAATAATAACAATACATAGCATGTGCCATTTGCACGGCTAAAAGGTTACCTTCAAATTCAAAAAACAAGTTTTTGGTCACTGGTGGGTGGTCACTGGCTTTTACTGATGGGATTAAATGCATTAATTAACACTTATCTCTAAGGAGTGCTGACTGAACCCTCACTATATGTTGAGGAGTCGGCTGAGATGTCACAGCAATCATTTTAGAGATCAGTCACGTGCAGATGCGCATGAGTGTTTGTGTATGTGTGTGAAAATGTTAAGGTTTGCAGAGATAATTCCCAAGCAGAGCCTGCAAATGACTCATAATGCTGATATAAGGACACTTGCTGTGCTCTTCATGAATAAGAAAAACAATAAAGTGCAGAGAAATGTTCCAGAGCAAGGAAATAGAAGGAAAAAAGCACAAGCTAACTATATGTATGGATATGAATATTTGATCATTTATCTAAGCATGCAAAAGAAGGCAATCTCTCTTATTTTAGCGAGGCAGACAGGGTTTCCCGAAGAGAAGAATGGATAATTCATCACATTTAAGAAAATACAGAGAAAAGCTCAGAACAGGAGCAGAGAGATGAACTAAGAGCAAAGAAGAGATATAGTGAGTCGTTTTTCAATATTAACTTGACACTGAAATTGTCATAACGCTCTTATAGTGATTTGATGTAAAATGTTATTACAGCCAATCTCAATTAACACAACAGACTCGGAGCATTCACCTGCCTCAATAACACACTTTCCACTGGGACTGTGTCGGCACTGGGAATTATGGCTACATCGAGCTCTCCATCTTTCCTGTGACAGTTTTATGAAAGATTCATGACACCGGTAACACAGCGTAAGCTCCACTTTCAGGCCTTTAGTCCCGAGGCTCCAGCACTGGGAAAAGGCAGAATTTGTTCTACAAGACCACAGCAAGCAGAACTCAACTACTACCAGAGAAAAAATATAGCACACTGCACAAATCATCTGCTTGCCTCTTTACAATAATGGAATTGTTTCATTTGAATTGACCGAGCTATCTTAGGCAGTTTAAAGAAACTATGCTCACCAGAGGTGATGTTAAAGTACTCCATAGGTTTGCATAATTTACCAAAAATTCAACAGTCTAATGTAAATTATTTTGCTTGTACTATATGATTACCAGACCAAAAGATGTTGTTCAGATGTTGCATTACAATTACATTGTCAGGTCTTTGTTCTCAAACTACTTCTGTGAGTAGTACTAATTTTATATGCTTCTCATCCAAAGTCTTATGTTTTGTTTTTAGACAGTTGTAGGCAGTGGTGTAAAGTAACAAATTACAAATACTCAAACTGCTATAATTGCGTAGTTTTTCCCAGAAATTGTAATTTACTAAAAATGTGCACTTTTACTTTCCCCTTGAGTACAGTACATTTTTAGTGCTGTATAGGGTACTTTTACTCCACTACTTTCCTTCAACCTGCAGTCACTATTATTTCTTGTCTATGTTAATTTGAAAAATCATTTCTGGGATTCCTGTCCAATCAAATCGCAAATCAAAGTTAAATCACATCCTAATGAACTTCTTCAAGACATGGGCGAATTATAATTGCAGCAAATTATTTAGAAGCATTGAAAGTGTCCAAAAGATGTTTAAAATCTTTACATGCATTGACCCAGAGATTGTTTAGATGCATATCACTGAAGAGAAGATGACAGATGTTTACCGTCTGATGACCAAAATGGCCTTAAATACCCATCAGGCATAAGACGTCAACATGACGTCAGATTGATGTTGTACCACAACGTCGTAGGGATGTTGCATTTTGTTTGGAATTGAAAATCGGGTTGACATCAGGACACAACGTCAGGCTGACGTCAATGTCAAAAGTCCAACCCCAAATCAATGCCTAATGATGTGACAGTACACCTTGACATTGTGAGGACGTTACCACTATGGCATCTATCAGATGTAGAATTTTGTTTGCCATACCTGGTGGATAAATGTTAGTATTTGACATCAATATGATGTTGGTTTAACATGTTGGCTTGACGTTGGAGTTTAGTCATTTTCTAACACAACCTAAAATCAACCAAATATCAACGTCATTTGAAGTCGTTTTTGTATGCTGGCTAGCCATTGAATTTTGGTCACCTGATGTCACAACCTAAATTTAGCCTAATATTAATGTCTTATCATGTGGTCCTGCTGGGATGGAGGTACCTTATGCCAAGTTCAGACTTGATGTTTTCACACTGCACGACTATCTGGGCTAGCGTTCCTTCTGTGCTGTGTTTACAATGCAAGATGGATTGGATCTTTGTCTCGCTCTGCAAACTACTTCTACGAGGTAATGTACTATTGTTATTAACTACATAGTGAAATAGAAGCCTTTAGTGGTTGTAGAAAATGTACTTACTCTGCTCACCAGGGTTTAAAGGGAATTAGTAACTTCTTGCTAAAGCTTTTTCTATTTCGACCCTGTTGTGATATTGCTCAAATGACACATCAAACAGACATGAGTGCTTCTGCCAAATTTACATTAGTTTACACACCTCCCGCTGGCCTGCAGATACCCATACTAGTGGATGCTGCTCTCTCATTGGCTGTAGGTGATTGCTGATGTTATTTTCAGTCAGAACACATTTCACACGGCATGATTTTAAATCACAGACAGGTCCAGATATTTAGAATGCCAAATATCTCATGGGTGTTGGCGACTCATCTCTCAAAGGGTGTCTTTGATAGTTCACACTGTGTGATTGTTACTCACGTGGAGTAGCACTGATTTGCCTGCGATTTCAGGCAATTGTCGTCAATTTCTCAAAATCGAGGCTAAAATCATGCATCATGTAAAATCAAATAATTGCACTCCTTTAAGTTCATGTGAAATCTAAATTTACAATGCTCATCTTGCTAGTGCACATTGTTATTATTTAGAACAATTAATCCGACTATTTGCCTCTGTGTTTGGAGTGGTTGTCCTTCTGATGTCAGTTTGACGATTGAGTCCACCACATGAGTGTAAATAAATGGGGAGGGTATTTTGATTTTTGGGTGAACTATCCCTTTAAGGATTTTTTGTGTATGAGTTAAATTGTATCAGTTTGGTCAAAATCGTGTTTTGACTGAGGCAAAGAGTAGTTGCTTAAATCTAAGCCAAGAATGTAGTTTCATTTTTCATTACCAGATTAGTACATGCACACTGTACTCACACTCAACATTTGGGCTGCCCACACACAGTAATCACTTTGAGCTGTTTTCTTCACATCTAAGTTTGTCTGGAGTGTGTTAACACTTAACTGGACTATTGTTTAGCAGTCAGAATTAGAAGAAAAGAGACGAAAAAAGAGCTATAACACTGAAGAATGCCAAAACTGCAGACATTTACATTAAGGAGTGTGTATAAAATATATCTCTTAATAACTCTTTATATGATTGTAAACACATTCTTAATGATTGTAACCTTTGGACAGAGAAAGCACAGATAGTGAAAGAGGATGTATTTTTCTGTACGTTGAACATATGTTGAACAGCTTATTTATACTACCAAATGGAGGAATACTTTAAAAGCTCACATTCAGCAGTTTGCATATGGTAACGTACAAATAAAAAGCTAATTATACATCGAGATTAATATGTAACTTGATTGTTAAAAATGGCAAATTCTGTTATTGTTATGCTATTTGAATATTGCTCTCTCTGACCAGTTTAAGTAAGTGTGGAGGAAGCACATTCTATCTGACTGACCAATGACAGATGGCATATTTGTAAAAAAAAATTTTTTGCAGGGCTGTTTGGTGATGCTTGTTGTGCAGAAATAACACACTTTAGCTTAAGTAATGTAATAACTGCAGCTAGTTCTCTGCAACTCCCACATGGTCACTCACTAAAGCTAAGCAGGGCTGTGCCAGCTCAGTACCTGGATGGAAGACCATATGGGAAAACTAGGTTGCTGCTAGAAGTGGTGTTTGTAAGGCCAGCTCAACCTGTGGCCTATGTGGGTCCTAATACCCCAGTATAGTGAAGGGGACTCTGACATACTGTCATTGAGTGTCGTCTTTCGGATGAGACGTTAAACATTCCCATATCATAATTGGCTTCATCACTCTGTCTCCACTCCACCAATCAGCTGGTGTGTGGTGTGTGGTCTGGCGCAATATGGCTGCTGTTGCGTCATCCAGGTGGAAGCTGCACACTAGTGGTGGTTGAGGAGATTCCCCTCTCTGTGTATAGCACTTTGAGTGTTCAGAAAAGTGCTATATAAATGTAAGGAATTTAATAAATAGATACAAGGGCGTAGAATTGGATGGAGGGGACGTGCCTCCACCAATCACCACCAATTACTGACATGTCCCTACCAATAATTTAATTCAAAATAAAATAATGCTCTGTTAACCTTTAGTACCCCACATATGCACAAAGTCAAGATCATTATGAGTTCACTGTAATACTATTAACCAAGACTGTGCAATTAATCAAAGTTCGGGTTTGGCCTCCTTGATTATGAAAAACAATAATCTGGATCAAACAGTTAAATTGTGTCACACACCTCTCTAAATTTCTTTACATTCATACCTCTTCAAATCCAGAATGCAGTAAAATCATGTAAATTGCATAGACTGTAAAAGATATGAATGTAGACATCACCCATAGGTTTCTGAAGAGCGTAAATGAAGCTACAAGTAGGCATGGCCAACCATCGCCATTTTGTTTGTGCATCATCGCACCAACCGGGGTGACCAAATAAGAGCAAAGAGGCAGAGCTTCAGTTGAGCTACAAACGCCTGCTAGCATTATGCTTAGACTGGCTTTTCTTTGGGAGAAACACTCAATACTTCATTGCCTGTGATTCGTTTGTATTCTGAACACATGGGCTTAGTTGTGTACTATATCAATAAAGTGTTTAGTCTTTTAAAGGTACACGAAACCCTCAAGTACTTTTTTTGAGATTTTAACAGATTTGTTGAGCATCACTTAATACAATGTTGGCTCCTGTTAGCTTTAATTGTGGAAAAAAACGGATTTGAGCTTTTGTCAGCTAATTTTAGCTTCCGTGTTTAAAAAGATTTTTGGGGCGGGATGGAAATCGCCTCAAAACTGTACACGTACAAAGATGACGCGTCAGTTTTCTCATTATTATTCATAGCGGAGTTTTCTTATTCTATAAGAAAAGCTGGCTTCTTAATTATTCCTGACTGCACGTGCTTTCTGAAGGCAAGGCAGACCTGCCAGTGCCAAGCTGTGAGACACAGACCCACGGCACACACTATTTAGCTATCCCCCCCCCCCCCCCCCCCCCCCCACTATTTAGCTATACCCCCCCCCCCCCCAATGCTGTCAGGGCCGATACAGAAAAGCTATTTGTGTGCTGTAAACATTTTTGTCGGGAGAGCAGTATGAGAATTGGAGAATGGCGGACATTGTCTTTTATCAGGAGTCCGTTCACATTTAGACACATCGCTGTGCTGCTGTGTTTGCCTAAATCCTATAGATTACCAGCAGGGCTAATGGTTAAAATAGACAGGGAAAGAGACCTGCTGCATTGAGTCTGCATTCAGCCCTATGATTTAGACCCAGGAATTGAGGGAAAAGTCCTCATTGTGTTTAAATAAACACGATTTTCTTTAAAATTATAAAAATTGTGGTTATCTTTATATGAAATTACGAATAACAAATGAAGTAGGGCATTAAATTACTGTTTATTTCTTTGCATTTTAACTTTGTAAACTATAAAATCATGGGTCTCTCACGGTTGTGTAAAAACACTGTTGTAATACATTGAGCCACTTAGCATCATTCTTATAATATTTTTCCACAGAAGAAAAGTGCAAATTACTTTCAAATACTTCTTCTAAATGTAGTCTATGTTCGTAAATCCAAGGCTATGTATAATATCCATGCATAAAACTGTATGACAACATTTTAGATGAGTTTTGTAGCCTTAAGCTAATCAATCTGTCAGATTCTGGAGTGTATTACATGTCCAAAGAAAATTATAAATGATAAATTATCTTAAGTAAAACAAATATATATATATATATAATAATATAAATATATATATTATTATATATATATAATTTTACTCACCTGGAAAATGGACTCAACTTGAATAATTTGTGAGCACAATTAAGTGCACACAGCATGCCATATAATCTGTTAATTGTAGGAAATAATTCCAAAAGGTAATTGACTGTGTAAAGCCACCTAAAATAAAACAAAATACGATGTATATGCCGAGCTCAGCAGCTAATCAGCCGGAATCAGCTGAGGTGACGTGACAGCTGTCGGCGAGAGTTGTCACTCAAGTGGCCACGCCCTTAATTGTGCAGACTTAATAAAACTTAATAAAAGCAAAACGGATGAGTTATAAAAAAAATCACCCCCTCACTGTTGTCATGAATGGTAATATTAGTTATATGCACCAAAACCATCTTTTGTACCAGGCTGTAAACATGTTTTTATCAGCTGTAAACTTGGCCAGTTTACCAATGCAGTCAGAAATCATCTCAATTTGCTGGAGCCAGTCCCTAAAGTCTAGTTGATAAATTGCAGTTTCAGTTACTTCTGTATTGGCTACACATTGGCTTCATGAGGAAGAATGAGAGGTTCCCGCTTGGTAAATTGACTTTTGCAGCCTGGGACGTGATTGTTATTTGTATTAAGTGTTTATTTTATATCATTAAGTACTTTATTCACATTTTTATAAGCGTGAAACCGAATTTGTGCTGTTCAATGCAAGCGCTCTAGAGATGTATGTGCCCACTAATGAATTTACCCTTGAATAAACACAAAATTGGATGCATTCACCTGTTAAAATGACAGAAAAGCATTTTTAATAATATGATATTTAAAATAAATACTCATTTATTGATTTTCTTGTCGGCTTAGTCCCTTTATTAATCCAGGGTCGCCACAGCGGAATGAACCGCCAACTTATCCAGCAAGTTTTTACGCAGCGGATGCCCTTCCAGCTGCAACCCATCTCTGGGAATAAAATAAATACTATTTAATAATTTTAGTGAATAATTAGTTTGCAGTAATTATGATTTCTGATAAAATATGTAGTATATTCCTTTAACAAATTATTGCATTTTCAATTAAGGTTTTCAGTTTTAATGTAATTTTTTTTTGTAGCTCACTTAAATTAAACATAAAATTGTATCATTATATACAATTTTGTATTTATGTAGGTCATGTTCTGCAGGACACTCTTGTCACTGCTGCCACACAAATGTCAGTTCACCAATTATGCCCATTTCCCAGCTCCGACTGCAAGCCAAGCCTCTTTTTATCTCACTCAAGGACAGCTAATATTTACCCTCTTTATCTGTGCTCTCATTGTCCCCAAACACACTTTTCAGATCGCTCCTACGCTCCCGATATTAAGAATTCAGTTCGAAATGACTTGGCACCTAAAGTTAAGTGTAGAGGAACGCGTGGAGACAGATGACACATTGAAAAGTTTAATAGAAATCTTTGGAGACATCTTGTTGTTGTTGTCATGCAAATGCGCACCATACTGCTAGTAAATAAAACAGATTGAAGAAAGGCACAAAACAGGAGAGTGTGTGAGTGTGCCCATGCTGATGTCCGTAGGCATGACTCCAGGCAACATGCCCCGTTTGGCGTAATGCAGGAGAGCAGTGCCGAGACAGCGCCCCGTAAGACCTTCCCTCACTTTCTCAAATCTTCAAATTCCTTTCTTTGTCTTTCAATCAGACGCACCATCAGCGCTGTACCTGGGAGAGGAGCCACATTCTTACCTTCTATTGTACTTTGGTGCCTCATCTGTCAAAAAGTATCGCTCTTTCCTTGAGATTTGAGGAAAGCTGAATCGTGATTTGACAACACAAACTATTGTTATGTTTATTTGTTTACCTGTGAAAGAAGCGAGCGTTTGCATATTCGTATTCTTGTTGTCTTCTTCTTTTTTTGGTAACCTGCCTACAAATAACTCCGTTTTGGGGTAGATCGGATGTCGAAGAACATTTGACAAGCGTTATTCTGCGTGCCAAAGCACTTATATTTACATAATGAACATGTGAATGCATTTGTCATCTCGCAAACCGCACAAATCCATATTGTTTTTAGAGGTTTTTATCATTATTGTTATTTTTACCAGCTCAAGTCGGCAGCCGCTGAAAACTTGCGCAACAGAGATATGAATGCATTATAATATCGGGCCTGTAACAGGAAATGTGATGGTTAATTGTATATTTCAAAAGCCTTAATTGCTTTAATTCCCTGTAATTAATCAGTAATTGCAGCAGGAGTGCTTTTCACAGCTTAGCTTGAGATGCACAGACCTTTCCAATATGGAAAAGCATGAATATAGATGAGCAGAAGAGAGAGGCAGACCACAGGAGCTATACGACTATTCTATATTTAGGAGTTTAAAAGCTGAAACTCGCCGATATGTGGTCCTGTTTATCATTTATGTATTCGTTTATGATGCAAACGCATAACTTAATGCTTCAAACTGTGCTGGCCAGGCTGGGTGCCTTGCTGTTAATGTTTTGTCGAGGCCGTAAATGAGCTAAACCGCATACCTCCCCAACTTTTTCTCCATCTCCCCCTTGAGACATTCAGTGTGGGGAACACCTGGTAGGTTGGTCCCTGTCCGCCCTCCCGTGATCATACCTACAGCCCCCTGCTGGGTTCCACACTATAATTTGAGGTTCCATCACTGTGGCAGATGTTGAGTAATTGCTGTTCTAAAAATGGCAGTAGCGCAGCCCATCTGCCCAGAGGAGACACCTGGAGAAGTGCGGCACGCTTATGCTCCTGTGTGGGAGACTAGAGGACTTGTTGCTGTGATGTGCACTGTGTTGCTTTCCCAGGTTGCCAGTTGTGCAACTTAATTTTACTGGCTGGAAACTTGCTTTACTTTGTATCCAAAAACTGTACTCTGGTGCTACACTGTAAACCCAACTGTTGTCATTACTAAAGCTATTGGGTTAATATAACTTGACATTTCTTAAAATAACAAGTTTTGGTATCCAAAATAAATAGGTGTGTTTAACTTACTCATTAGGCAGCAAAAAACTTTTAATCAATATTTTAAGTTCTCTGAACTAAACATTTTAATTTCTTTTAACAATTCACCATGTCTCTGTTAAAATGATTGGTTGCACTTGAAAGTTTGTCTTAACAACCGCGCTGATTGGTCGATATATTGTCACCTTGGATTTATAAGGTTATATCTGATTGTAAATGATTTTGAGATATTAAGCTTCAAAGTTTTTGCATTCCATATAGCAAACCATATGTGTGTAAC
Organism: Danio rerio; assembly: GCF_052040795.2. Lineage (NCBI taxonomy): Eukaryota > Metazoa > Chordata > Actinopteri > Cypriniformes > Danionidae > Danio > Danio rerio. The sequence goes on along the minus strand of NC_141034.1, from coordinate 25,614,620 downwards.
AGTTCTCTTTCATACATTTACATGTCAGAGACCCTAAAAGTACACTAAATGTAAATGATCAACATTCTCCTAAATTAGCAAATTAGGTTAAAACAAACAGGACAAATGCAGATAGAACCTTCTAATTCTAAAAAGTCATTTTCTGCTTTGAATTATAAGGTTTTATCTGGCAGATATTTAAATGAAAAATTTAAATATTAATTTTCTTATTAATTTATAAAAATAAATAAAATTGGTGTTGTAACAATATGGTGAGGTTTGAGAAAGTTACAATTTTACCTTTAAAACATTTTGTTAATGTTTATTGATGAATAATTTTTTTGCTGAAATTATGCATACACAGCTGTGCTAAATATTTTGTCCAGTGCAGCTGTTTATTTTATGTAATTAATATGGTATTACTATGGCTTTATTGAATTAAATGCTTTATATGAATTATTGAGTTATATTTATTGTATCATATGTTCCATAAATTAAATTATTTGAGGCTTTTAAGGCCTAATGACAAATTTAAATGCTTTAAAGGAAAACAGACTATGAGCAAATAAGTTTAATAAACTCTAAAAAAAAAGTTTCACTGACAATATATACACAAATGAAAATATTTCACATTTCATTTATTACATTTTTAAATAAATTCTTATATAAGAGTTTATTTTTCAACAATGTCAAATTGAACATTTCATCTCAATGTCAAAAAATGCTTCTAAATCTTCACATTTACAAACATATTTTCAGTTTCAGGTTTCCTCTCAGTTTTGTGTGGTTCGGCATTATGTCAACTCTGATCTGGTCTTTCCCGCTATCAATGGAGCAAGCGAAATGACAATGAAAGCTGATTGGCCCTCATGTGTGCATTTGAAATGGGGATTGACTCACAGAAGGAACCTAATAGGGTCAAGCTAGAGTTCGACTTTGTAGATAAAATCTATTTTGTTTTTTAAATAAAGAGTCTTAAAATGTAAACAACTCATAAAAAAATACCACATAATGTAAATAAGTTGTCATTCAATAAGAATATGTGAATAGCTGATTTTTAACAAAAATGTCAGATAGAACCTTATAATTGTAATGTGACGATATGTTGTATAAAATAAGGTCGTCATTTTGCTTGTGATGCTGAATTTTGCTGATGCGAAGCAGGACAGGGGCCCTACCTGAACTCGTCTGATGAAAGAGAAGTTTAATTAGTACGTTTTCTGCAAGTGTGTAAAAGCCTCAACTCCTGCAGAAAATGTCACTTAAACCAATGTTTCTCAGCCACATTCCTGGCGGACCACCAACACTGCATGGCTGTTTCTCAATATGCGTTCTTCAGTGATCTTGTGTCCACATGTTCTCATGTATAGTCATCATTAACCACCAAAGTTCTTTTCCAAAATTCAAGACCGCAAGAACGGAGGACGCATGAAAGTTCCCGGATGTGTTCTTGATGTACTTAAGTTTATCTTAAAATGTATTTAATACAAATTTTTAGTACATTAAATACAAAATTAGTTTGGGAAAATCGAGCACTCTTAATACAGTATTTAGCACATTTTTTTTTACAATTTGTATATTCTTTTAATATATTACTATTATACTTTAAATTAGTCATAAATATATTTAAATGTTTTAAAGTAGGGTTCAAGTGTATTTCTAGTTGTAACTAAATATATATATTTAAAATACAGATATAGTATGTTAAAAGCACATTTTAGTTCAATTTCAGTGTGTCTCAAAATAGCACAGTTGAGTGCACTTAGATGGTATAAAGTTTATCTTAACATATACTTAATACTATCTTTTAGTACATTAGGTACAAAATTAGTGTGCGAAAATAGAGCACTTTTAGGATATTACTGAAAAGTGTACTAAGTATACTTAAATAAGTGTATTTAAGTGCACTTTTTTTTCACCTGGGTCCGTTTGAGCCCTCGCAATCTGCGTTTAGCCGGTAGATCTCGCACTGAGCAGAGCTCTCAGTAAGTGCTTCTTTGTTTCGTTTTTTTTTTTTTTTTTGCTCTGTCCTGCGTGTTTTATTTTAAACACTACTAATTTTCTCTTAAATGAGCACATACAGTTACAAAAGTAGTCGAATGCTTCATTGTAGATCTGTGCATTCTTACATTAACACCTCCGTTATCAAACAAAACACAATGAGAGATTCATTTGCTCTTCTTCACAAAATAACTATAGTAACTTTAATCAATATGCAATGATTTTATGCAATATGCTAATGTTATGGAAGGGCATAGATGTTATGGAAAATAGTAATAGTAACTTCCCCCATCATTCCTTCCTCAACCAAATGTGTAAATATTAGATCTATTCAGCTACAATGTTAATTGCATTGGCATATTTATCTGATGTTTTCCCAGCTTGTAGTAATCGATCAAAAAGCTATTTAGTTTCTTATGACTATACACTAGCAGTGGAATTTACTGCAATGTGACGGGGCTTGATCATAATCAAGGGGCTTGATCAAAGCTTGATCATATTCTCTTCTAAAAAAAGAAGAGTATCTTTTTCAACAAAAAAATGATCACAGTTATGGCCAGCATCCCACAAAAAGCACTTTGAGCCTCATTTTGTTCATATCAAATCGCAAAATCCAAAAAGGCACACCATATATTTTTGACTGCTTTGAATGGATAAACTTTTTTTACCCATTTTTCCATATTAAAATATTATGGTAGGTCTTGAGATTCAATTACTTGCCTAGGTGGGTCCCGGAATAAAAAAAGTTCGGGAATCCCTGTTTTAGAATATGCTCAAAAATGTTTCTTTTGACTGTCAGGATAACAAATTAGACAGAGCAGCGTTCTCAGAATTTGCGAATATTGTTTTCTAATTTTGATATCTACTGTGTATAAGGTTACAAAAAATTCTTCTTCAATTATTCAATAGTGGAGATCTTCTCAAGATGTTCATGAATTCACATGCACTCCAGGATGAAAATGAGATGTTTTGAACTTAAGCTGAGAGTAAAAGCCAAATAAATAAATGACAAAATCCCTTATTATTCGACATAAAGCTCCATGTTCCATGTTCATTTCATCAGTATCTGCATTATACAACACTTTAGTCCCTAATATGAATTCTCAGTGTACTTGCTGGGTTTAAAATGGAAATAAAGTGCATTTGCATTTAGCAAGTCTTGGTGCTTATACAGGGTAACACAGTGTAAGTTGATAATGTATGTATAATGTTCAAAGGCTTATTCAACTAATGTATTATAAATATTCAATTTCAAGTGTAAAATAAGATTTTTACATGAAAAAAAAGCACAAGTGGTGCTTGACCATACAAAAGCTGCTGTTGCAGTATGGTACCAAGCTGTGCTCAGGTGTTATGCCATTTCTTGGATGTTCTGGGCAGTTGCATAATGAATAAAAGAAAAGAAGTAATCTCTCTGTGATATTCTCTAGAATATAATGTCATCATTTATTTACTATTCAACTGTTCCAAACCTATATGAGTGTCTTATTATTATTTATTTATTTTGAAGAATGTTGGTAGCCAAATAATGACCATTAGTGTTATTCATACTATAAGTCAATGGTTACCACTGACTGTTTGACTAGCAGCATTCTTCTGTGTTCAACAGATTGAAGAAACGTGACTTGTAAATGTGAAAAAACTGAAAAATGTAAAAAAAAACACACTCAAAATAAAAACACAATGGCTTCCATTGCAGTTTCCCGAAATGTTCCTTATTTAATTGTCTAAAAACAAGTATAAAGTGTAAATATTTTTATTTTCAATACACAGAATGGTTTTTCAGTAAGAATGGGCGATATGGACTAAAGATATAGTGTAATGTTTTCTGCCATTTATTGTAATAACAATATTAATAATGATAATTTATACATATACACTAAGAGAAGTAAGTCCTGTAACATTAGAGAAAAAAATATTAGTTTTCATATTCTTTTTTGTATTAAATTAAAAAGTTTTTATTTAAAAAATTAACTTTGCAGGAGTTTAAGACATTGTTATGTAATTCTGTTCATTCATACTGGACAATAGAAGGCGCCCCCATGCACAGATCCATCTGTAGATCACTGAGGAGACATTAGCTAACGCTGCTGCAGAGCAAAGATGATGGAAATGGATCAAACATTAACACAATAAACAAATACTTGTGGTAATATCTGGATTATTTCTCTACTTCAAGCCATCCTGGGTATGTAGTGCTTTCAGAGACAATCTGATTTTCTCTGTTTTGTGGTTTATATTGTAATTAGTACATTTAATTCCTAGATATAGCCCCTTTCTTGCCAGCTTGCATTTGCGGAAGACTCCCGGAACTTCCAGGAGACTTGGGATGTCTGAATATCACATTTAACAACTATAGTGAGACGCGGCCCAGCGGTACATCCTTGATAAACTGTCCGATGTGCACTGCTCACTGAAGCTCAGACGAGTGCATGCTGCATGACAATGTGTGTGGTCACGTGATATGTGTTTTTAGTGGACGAAGAGCTGTTCAGAAATGCTAGGTAAAACACAGTGTGGATGTGGATCATTTCATTCTAAAATGCCATTTTAACACTAAGTCGAATCAGTGTAAACGGGGCCTAAGTGTGTATTTTTCGCTAGTGGGTTTGCGACGGGGGCGGGGCAGAGGACCGGTGATGCCAGCTCAGCAATGTTTTGTCTATTTGCCATCGGCAACCCTAATTCCCTCATTATCTCTATTATGATGAGCAGATAAAATGTGTTGATGTACAGAGTTCATTTCAAGTTTGCTATTTGCATTTGGAATCTGTTGCTGTCAACTCTCAACATGAGATCCAAAGAGCTGTCACTATCAGTGAAGCAAGTCACCATTAGTCTAAAAAGAAGACAAAACCATCAGAGAGATAGCAAAAACATTAGGCATGGCCAAACAACTGTTTGGAATATTCTTAAAAAGCAAGAAAGCATTAGGGAGATCAGCAACACCAAAGAACCCGGAAGACCACGAAAAAAACAACTGTGGCGAACAACCGAAGAATTCTTTCCCTGTTGAAGAAAACACCCTTCACAACAATTGGCCAGATCAAGAACACTCTCCAGGCGATGAATTCTTTCAGTGTTTCAGGCAATATCAATAATATTCTCAAATACTTCAGAACTCATTGGACGGTGCTTTACAGTGAGATGGAGAATCACCCAAAGCAAACTGCAAAAGCAACCAAAGAGGTTTTGAAGGAAAAGAAGTGGTATGTAATGCCCAAGTCAATTCCCTAACCTGAATCCAATTGAGCATGCATTTCACTTCCTGAGGACAAAACTGAAGGGAAAATGCCCCTAGATCAAGCAGGAACTGAAGATAGTTGCAGTAGAGGCCTGGCAGAGCACCACCAGAAATGAAACCCAGTGTCTGGTGATGTCTATCCATTCCAGACTTCAGGCTTTCATTGACTGCAAAGGATTTGCAACCAAGTTTTAAAAAGTGAAAGTTTGATTTATGATTATTATTCTGTCCAATTACATTTGGTCCCTTAACAAGTGGGAGGCGCATATGCAAACTGTTGTAATTCCTACACTGTTCACCCGATTTTCATGTAAATACCTTCAAATTAAAGCTGACAGTGTTGTTTGTGTCATTTCAAATCTATCGTGTTAGTGTATGTAGCCAAAAATGTTAGAATTATGTTAATGTCCAAATATTTATGGACCTAATTGTATATTGTTTACAATATTTACAGTGGCACTAACTTAAACATTTTAAGTCAAAATCAAACCGGCATGAGTTCAGTTAATAGAACAAAACAAAGTCTAAACAACTATGTAGCTACTCAAATAGTTTGGCATTACTTCTAGTATTAGAGTTAACACAAAATATATAATTAATTAATTCATAACTTGTTAGGTTTGAGTTCTGCAAAATATAATCACTTTATGAGTTATCATAACTGTTTTTCATAAAGTCAAAGTAACTTTTTAAAATTATAAGTTAAACTAACTTATTTCATCTAGTTTTACAATGTAGCGCTCCTGCTTGTCAACAGAAAAACTGCACGTCTATGGTTTTGTGTGTGGCTATCTGCGTGTGGGCTCTAGTTTCCAGGGGATCCCTGTCCCATTACTTTTCTAACAGGAGAATCCCACCCACATAAAACACCCTCACTCTCACTAATCCAGCATCTCTCGTCTGTAGCTCCACGTTCATCCCTTCATCCACTGTCTCTCCTCTCATTAATTCCCTATTAACACCACCCCCATCCACCCACTCGCTTCCACTTCACCACCGACTTTCAAGAATACTCTTATTCTGCTTTGCAGAGTTCAGTGATTGTGTAAGATTTCATTGCATATTCTACTTCACATGAAAAGACACTCTTTCCGTGTCATTTTATCGCAGCTGTCTGTGGTGCGTTAAAAAAACGATCCTCTTGTGTTAGGCCATCGCCGTCTCTGTCCTTTGTTTCTGCGTTTCTCAGAAGCCGAGCAGATTTATATCAAGCAGTCGCACATGTGGAAAGCCCTCCTCAAAGGAATGATCTTCCTTGGAATGATCAAATCTGATCCGATGAATTATTAAGCTTATAAAACATCCTGTAAATCTGTTGTAATGAGATCAAAAGCACAAGCTTCTGTAATCGTGCCTCAGGAACACAAAAGCGTAATCCGCAACGCATCGGGGTCATGTTTTTTGCATGTGCCGGGATGCCATTTAGCCATGATGTTAGTTAAGACGGCGCGACTCTTTGCAGGCTTTGCATGTTGTTACGCATGTGTGCATTGTTTGCAAAGCTGAGTTCAAATGCTCACTCACACGCTTAAGAAATCTCCGGCAAATCAATACAGGAGCGCAGCAGCTCCTAGACAGAGGAGAGCTTTAAGGATAATTATGGATTAAGCCGCCATGAGCCGCTTTCATATCAAAACTTTTTTTTTCTCCCCTGCCCTACTTAGAGAGCGGCTGTCAGTAATCGAAGTTAGTCATCCAGAGAGCCATTACCAATTCACAAGGGGTGGCGAGAATCGAATTATGCCATTGAATTGATTCCGCAATTCCTCCAGAAAAAGAGCCAACATAACGACAAACAAGGAGATTGACATCCTTTAGTGCTGTCGGTGCGATCTCGCTTCGGGTTGGTATCATTACGGTAAAACGGGCCCTAGTGGCTCGGTTCAGAGTTGGTGAGATGAAGTGGGTATGAAAATCAAGCTTTGTTTTATGCCTCGGCAGCATGAAATGAGCTGCTATTTATACCTCGGCTCAATTGTGCGTTCGCGCTTGCCTGAGACAGGTTGGAAAAGGTCAGATGTGGCAATTATGCAGGTGTGGTTTGAATAGAAGTGCGGGGCTGGTGATTGGGGGCTCTCGCGCTGTTGGGGAGGTTGAACGCAGCGACTGCGAGCGGATGGAGAAATGGCAAACATCTTGAGCTTGATGAATGCTCATATTTTTACACTAAAGGGTGGAGATTTAGAAGTGTTTCGTGATTGCAGAGAGCTCTAGCACAATGGTATCGATTAGCGCTGAGTAAACTGAGTTTAGAGAAACAAATCACAGATGCAGTCCTCAAACACTACTTGCACTTTCAAATTACCTCACCAGCACACACACACACATACATACTCATGACAATGAGCGGGTGATAATGAGGCATTGCAAATATCCAGTGCATGTACGTGCACACACTCACTTGTACAGCTATCTTTAAGAGGACTTCTCCTAGACTTTATAAAATATTTTAAACCTGTACAGACTCTATATTCTATACCACTACCCTACCTCTAAATTCAACCCTCATTGGGCGCTTTTACATTTTCAAAAAACTCTGTCTGATTTATGACTCTCTTTCTCACACACACACACACTCACACACACACACAAACACACCACACACACACGAGAGACAATGTTTATATGAAATACAAATTATAGAAGCTAATGAAGTTTTCAAATGTGTCTTAAATTTTTAAGGTTGTGATACTGAAATTAACTTTTGAAAATACTATCAAATTTTATCATTGACCATTTATCAGTTTTCTACCCTGACTAAAATGTAGGTAATTATGCAACAATATTTAGATTATTATTCTGTTCACAGCAGTTTTAGCACAACAAAGATGACAATGTATACTCTGTAAAAATGTTGATTAATAAGTCAGAACTTGATCTGTTGTTATGTTAATTATATTAATCAAGTTAAATTAATCATCATCTATTTTAAAGTACGATTCAACTTCATTTGAAGTCTTTTTAAGAACTGACATGACTTGAAACTCATTTTACACAGTTTAATTACTAACACAACATGCTAATCCATACTTAATTTACTTAGTTTGTGCTGACAAAAACAGTTATAGTTATATAACTCCTGTAAATCTATTATAATAAGCTTAAAAACGCAAGCCTCTGTAAGCTTTGATATTAGCTTTGAGTATTTTATTTGAATCAATTTTAAGACAGCAATATCAAGTTTTCTAAAAAGCCATTTATATGTTTTTAACCCAAAGTGAACTGTAATATTGGCGAATCCTTATATAAATGAAGTAGTTTATACCAGTGATAAGAACAACAGCTTCATGTTTGGGATGGATGGAAGATTTTTCCTTTGTAGTCATTAAAGTTCATGTGAAATAAAAATCTACAAGGTCAATTTAGGTCAACAATCGAAGGTTTGCAAAGATATTCCATGCTACTACCTATTAATTCAATTTAATTCAAGTCATCTTTATTTATATAGCACTTTTACTATGTAAATTGTGTAAGAACAGCTTAACATAGAAGTTATAGTAAATTGAAAGAGCTGCTACTCCAAACATGGAAGCAAATTGTTGGACCAAAAGTATTTTTTTTTTTTAATGTAATTCGTGTATTTCTAAAATACAAAAGACAGTATTTTGATACAGCTGTGGCTGCTGTGTTTTGATACACTTAAAATGGATGTACTTGGTATAATTAATTTTAAAATCCAGTTCAGTATATTTCTGCCCATCTCTGCCGTACCTGTTTACCTGTGACAACAGCTGGCTGCACACAGTCGAAAGGAACTATTAAAGGCCATCGTATCGCCCCATATGAGGACGGTTGACCTGAAAATGGACAATAGTGGCCACTGTTGACTCTCCCTCGAATGGTTCCTCGCCTTTAAAAGAGTCTTTCTTCTGCTAAACACAAAATAGGACCTTCTGAAGGAAGCTGAAAACCAGTAACCATGGACTTCCATAATAAGAAAAACAAATACTATGGACGTCCTTGCTGACAGGTTTCTAATTTATTGATTGACTCATTCTGGTAAACAGTAAATCCAAATTAATTCACTGAAATGTTCTAACAATTTATTTCCAAATTTGTAGTTGAAGCCATTTTGTTTATGCCAGTTTGTTGTCTTCAGCCACAATATTCTTAACCACGCCCCTTTTGCTATTAGTTTGCTACAAGGGAATGATGCACAAAAAGAAATCCTCTTCTCCTACTCAATATTCAATTTCAGTTGGAAGTACATCAACATACTAAAACAAAAGTCTCAGCTACTTCCAGTTCACACAGACTTTAATGCTGACAATATATAATTTAATACTCTGAAGTACTAATTTATCACCGTTTAGCTGTTTAATGAGTTCATCCTTAAAATGGCCACTGTCAGCCACCTCCATGTCAATTCCCATGTATCTCATCTACTTTACATGACGTTGAAGTCCCATCCCTCAGTCTGTCTCTCTCGGCATCGCTTGTCATCTGACCAGTGAACAAGACAGTCATTCACTTCATTGTTCACTAATTACCATCCCCTTTCTATAACATGCTGCATATGTGCGGTACTATATATAAACGTGCTCACAAGGGGTTCAAGGCAAAATAACTACTTTCGACAAGGCTGAATGGCAGTACTGCGGCTTGTCATTCTGCTGTAATAATTCTGATTGTCGGAGTGTGGCACTGATCCACCCATTGTATAGAGGAGCCTGACACTCATAATCACATAGTCTCAGCTCGGATAAAGGCATGACAGGCCCATGATGTCACTGTTTCCAAGGCAACACTTATTTGAAGAGTGCTTAATAAGTTCTAGAAAATGTTAATTAGTCATGGTCATGAACTTGACATGAGATGTTGAAGGCTGATGACTGACTTAACTTTGTTGTGGAGCACAGCATCGGCCCTCTTGTGTGGTGAACAATGTATATTTACTTGACGCTTTTATCCCAAGTGTGTTAGACTTATTACAAGGGGCAATGTTGGGTTAATTGCCTGGCCTGAGGGAACATTGGTTATAGATCATCATTAAAAGATTTGAATATGCCACCCTTTGGATACTAGATGAGATCTTTAACTTTTAGGCTGCACCAAATCTAAATGTTGGATGTCATTTGGTTTTTTATAGGCTGTAGTTTTTAGTTTACTCTTTTACATGTTTACTTGGTTTAAAACCAATAAAATTATCATAAATAACACTTCAACGCGTATGATCACTTGTCATGATCACATTTACAGTGTGAATAGAACGTTAAGTGTGTCATGTGATCAGCTGCTAAATTTAAATCTGCATTTATTAATGAATTAAATACACATATGTTATAGCAAAACATAACATTTATAGTTCGTAATATGCACACTGATATACTTTAAATAAAAGAGGATAGAATCACCAAGAGGCGACATTCTGGTGCGATTTGGGAAACAGCCTGTAGGTGTCCCTAGATGTAGCAACTAGTGTCACGCGGTGGCCATTTTGGAATGAAAAATAATAGAACAACAGCATATTGTCTGTCAAATAAACGATTAAAAGTGTTGATTGTGATAGTAAGTGTTGTATTGTCGTCTTTCAGGTTGTATCTCACCTTTAATGCGCATTTTAAATAAAAAATAAAAAACAAAGCAGCTGCTTGTCATCGCGACAGCAATAAGATCCAATGGACGGCCGATTGCTTTCACTCCAAAATGGTGGAATCGCGGGGCTGTTGCTGGATGCTGCTGTTGCAATGGAACGTTCTATTGAGTGTTGGCTCATGGGAATTTCAAACTCTTTGCAGTACATAGAGATGCAATCGTAATTATTTTTAAACATAAACAGACAATGTCAGTTATTCACATCAAATTTATTACCGTTTATGTTACTACTCTATTCCTCTCCTACTAAAACAGCCACTTAATTTCATGTATTTAGGGAGAGGAGTTGATAAAATAACATGTTGTAAATCCAGCAGCTGTAATCTCTACACTGCAGCACAGACTTAAGCCCCGGTCAGATTACACAATTTTTTTGTCGGTTCCGAAAGTCACTATGTCAAATTATGTGATTACGTTCCTGCATGATCAGTCATCCTGTGACGTCTACGACTAGTGTTATTTCCCAAAGCAGTCACACAGGTTGCTATAACAATATTTTTTATCTTATTTTTAATGTTTTTTTTGTTTTTGTTATTTTATTTTAATCTCAATAAGCACTGATGCTTGCAGACAACTAATAACTAGGTTACATTATTTAAGGGGGCTCATTAGGATAGGATCAAACTTATAATTCCTTTTTAACTAGGGCGTAGCCACGAGTGTGCCGGTGCCAAAAAGTAAATAAATAAAAATTATATATATATATATATATATATATATATATATATATATATATATATATATATATATATATATATATATATATATATATATATACATATATATATATATATATATGTATATATATATATATATATGCTTATAGCCTATTCCGTGCTTAAGCGCGCACAAAAATCTCGCGCTGAAAGTGTGTTGGGGGAAAAGAAAACATTTGAATAATTTGTTAATAAAATAGTGCAGCATTATTCTCAGTCAGTGGCTGAAAATATGATGATTGTCGAATGCCGACTCTGCATACGTTTTTTTCGTCAAGTAGCCAGTTGATTGCTGCGACGCGCTCTTTCACAGAGACTGCATGAGAGAAAGCGCATCTCGTTTATTTTCTTTATTTTACAAGCACACAACTTTGATGTTATTGTGTGTACATATGTTTTCATGGTTATATAGACAAGGTTCTAGTATTGCATAAGTGTGGGCATTATTTTACCGTGGTAAAGTGTAGCATTGCTTGGCAAGTTAATGATTTATTGTTTAGTAATTAAATTTCATAGTTATAAAATACATTTAAATAATATTTTAACACTAAATGATTCAGGATTATTTACAAATAAGTTACAAAGCAACATTAAATATTTGTAAACTTTTAAACTGTTTAATTTGTGTGTAAACGCCTGATGCAAAAAGCTTATTTAGGCCTGCTAAATGCATTTGAAATATTTATTTTATATTTTTTCTGTCAGTTGTATGCAAACATATAACCAAAAGTTACTTTAAAAACTTAAAATTGGCAGAGTTTGCATCGCGAATAAAGTGTTTGTTAAATAAAAAGTCATGTGTCTATTGCGGCATTCATTTATATATATGCATGGTGCATTCAAAGCTTCAGAAAATTACTCATAAAAAAGGACAAGATCTAAGGTCGCAATCAAAAATGATGATATTACGTGAAAACGGATTAATGCACGATAGCCTATACCACTTATCAGACGGCCTTGAGTATTACCCACCTCTAAATACCCTCTGATACGTGTCTTTTAGTAGTGTCCTGCAGTAGCCAAAATCATGACAGTCCACCACATCCAGTCTTATGTGAAAGTCACAGTGATGATGCAGTCACAGTGAATACCGTGGCGCCGGCTTGCGTTGAATATATTCGATGATTGCACCATGCGCCCGCTTCATCTCCCACACCCTATTAATTTGAACCAGTACATAATAACGAAAACAATACCTTACAAATTAAAAGCAGGTTTTATGATCAGACATTTCTCAAACCAATGAACCCCTGCAAACTTTTTAGTTCAAGGATCCAGTAAACGGATGCATTTAAATAAGTTAAAAAAGTCTTGGATACAGAAAGATTTGAGATTGTGTGTGCTATCAGAAAATAAGTAGGGCTATCATCTGAATGAACAATGGGTATGATTTACAGCCCAGTCTGTTCTGTAACATTACGCAGAGTCTGTGTTTTTTTTTTTTTGCACATTATTTTGACAATACATAAGGCTCTCACAGTTTTTCTGAAGATAATTTCTTTGAACTCTAAATGTGTATTTTCCTGCCATGGGTTTCTTAATTAACAATCCCTTGCCTAAACTTGCCAGGAGAGAGACGGATTATTGAAAGCACATAAGCAGCAAGGAAAAATCATATAGCCTACTCATACACAATTTTTAAAATAATGACATTTAAAAAAAATAGCAAATATATAACTGAGATTTGTGAGACAATTACACTGAAGCAATCATTAAATCCTGATTTTCCTCAGAGCAAAATAAATAATCCACCCGTATAGTTGGATAGTGGAGATACAAACAAAAATATAATTCGTATATTTTTCTTGGAAAAAATATCCTTTTAAAACGAATTTTGCTTGCTATATTTTTTTACTTAAGTTTTATGTATATTTTGTTGATCAGTTATCAAAAACAAGAATAATAAATAAAATTTAATGTAATGCACTTCAAAACAAGTCCGCTATAAACACTTTCCGCTATAAACAACTTAATATTTTAGAAAAGGTAGGCTAGTTAAAGTTTGTTCAACCAATAATTGATCTTATCCACCCGTGACCCACCTATAAGTAAGCTATAAATATGCATGCAGCCTATTTTTGATTACCTGACTAGTGCATTAACAGCAGCACTCACTGATATAATTGAGAAATGATGAGCTCCTATTGCACAGTGTCATCCATGTGACGGAACTCGTCGTGAAGATTGGGGAAAAATTAAACATGCCAGATTTGTTGCAACGGTGTCGTGAGGCATCGCAGATATGGTATTGGTTGTCATGAACTATGCCACATTACACGAGAAGAAACGATTGAATCTTGTGTCACGATGCCCATTTGTCGTTTACGATTCCCTGCGACACTCTAAGTCAAGAAAATCGTGCCTAAATCGTGTAATCTGACCGGGGCTTTAGGGGCTATTTCGACCCCCAAGATACCGACCATACTTTTACGTTGCGCACGGCACAGCCTTTTTATTGACAAGAGAAAAAGCAGTGCGGTGTGCTTTTTTCATGTCACTGAGCATCAGTTGCATATTGTGCACGAGTGTTGCTGTTGGTATTGTTATAACTGTAATATTTAATAATATTGTGATGTTCAAGGTTTGTAAAGTCATACAGCTCCGGATAACTCAAAACAGCAAACACAAGTCTCTCCTCTATCTTCAAAAGTCTCCGTAGTCGTCTTAACAACACAAAAACTGCAGTCACCTCGACGGAAACCCTGCCTCTGCTTTCATTGGATTGAAGAATAAAAAAGACGTGACTGATGTAACGCATTTTTCCCCGCTCAGAGTTGACGTTTTTCAACTGAGAGCGCACATCATGCAATGGCAAAAATGTGAGGCGCAGCAGACGGCTAAAACATGAGTAACGCAGGGCACGTAAGCAGCACGCAAAACGCTCGCGACTGTAAATTATTAAAAAGATGCACCTCAGAAAGTGCGTTCTGTGTGATTGGCCCCTTATTGAGCATTATTAAGCTGTTTAAATGGTGAATTACATATTATTACACACGTATGATTAAGAATATCAGATATTTTACAATAAAATTTTACATTTGTCACTATTTATAGAATATGTTAATATATATATATATATATATATCATCAGGCTGTAGTTAATCATGTGATAACATTTACACATCCCCATGGAAAATTGTTTGTTCCTGCAGGGGGTTCAGTAAGATTATTTAAAATGAAATTTTGAAAGGTTTAAATTAAAGTCTTAAGACATGCTCACACCAAGGATAAAACCAAAAATAATAACAATCTATCTGCCCTCCAACTTTCTTGTCCAAATAGCTTAATTATCACTTTTCTAAAATATGACCTATACTGTATACCCAGTGTTGGAGTAATGCATTAGAATTATAAAATAGAATATAGAATTAGAATATAGAATAGAACACATTGCAGTAATTGTTTAATTTTTGCTGTAACACATTGGTGGCATTACTAATATATTTTCAGTAATATTTTACTTGGTAAATTTTTACTTTTACTTGGTTGTTTTACTTGATACACTTTTCACCTAAAATTGTAATTGTTCAATAAGCTTTAATATTAAAGAATAATATAAATATTCGCCACTAGACTGGGTGCATATACAAAGCAAACAAAGGCATAGTTTGGTGATGCTCTGACTGTGTAGAATCATGGGAGTTGTCAATCACATTTAACACAAGTCATGTACATGGATGAGCTGTAGTATTCAGAATCTTTTTATGTAATGCAATACAATTCTAATATTGTATTATTAAGAAATATTGTAAATTAAGGAATTACTTCTAAATAACAGTAAGAGAAAATCTGTAATGTATTACAGTTTGGAAGCAACTTGCACAGCACAACCTATTTGTATTTATACTGGTAATGCCGACCATACTTAATTTCATGTTTTCACACCAACCAGAGGGCACTATAAAACATAACTATAGGCCTTAATAAGCTGCAAGGACAGACAACCGAGTTGGTCATTAATCTACAGGTTAACTAGCTCATCAAGTAATTATCATTGCATGATCCATTGACATAAATTTAGTGCCTAAAAAAGAAGCTGAAAATTCATACAGTCTGCACATCAGCCATAGCTATTTTTCAGGACACATCTTATAGAAAATACAAAAAGGGGTTTTGCGTCCCTGCAAGCTGATATAAGATCTGACCCTTTTTTTATTCAAATCATTATAAAAGAATTGTAGAATAGTGGAGCCCAAACAACAACTGAAGCGCTAACATCACAAAACAACACCATTATTGTCTAGTTTTCTAGCCGATAAGCGATAAAACTAGCATCTAATCAGAATCCATCCTACTTTAAACGAGTTCGAGCATTTAAAGCAGCAGATGATAAAACCGTAGGGGGTACTTATTATAAACAGAATGTGGTGTGAAGGCTAATATAGCTGTCAAAGCTATTGTAAGCTGGCCTTTAGTCTTCATAATCTGATATAAGAAGTGTCCTTTCTGTAATGTATATTTATCCTTTGGTGTTTTTTACACAGTACAGTACTTGTTTTATAGAAGTTGACGTTTAAGGCAAATTAAAGTAACATAGAATTTTAGTAATTTATTGACACCATTAGCAGTTTTTGGGAAATAAGTCTACATTTGGATATGAAAAGTTTTCCCAGAGGAAGTTAGAGAATATTTTTGTTGAACAGGCATAATTTGAGATTTGAATGTGATTCTGCCAAGTCTGTACTTTTTCTTACACAACTTTTGTTCAAATTCATGAGCAAATCAGTTGCAGTTTTTCAGAAAACTTAATGGTCCTCTGAGGAATGTCATTCTGTCTGAATGTGAATGTCTACTGTAGTTTTTTATTTTTGACTAATCTGAGTAATACTGTTTGCACATTATTCACACACTAAAAAGTTGCCAGCCGCTCTAACATTTTTTTTAAAATGAAATATTCTTGATGCCCAGATTATATTACCTGAACGTACAAAAAAAAAAAAAACAGAAAAAAGAGTTCTACATTAATGCATTCACGCTAACTACGTGATACATTTATTAAATAAACAAATATCTGAAACAATTGCACATAGATCCCATTCAAAAATTTAAAATCTATGATATAGACACATACGCTACCTGATAAAAGTCTTGCCATTGATCCAAGTTGTAAGAGCAACAAATAATAACTTGACTTCTAGTTGAACATTTGGAAAAGTTGTAGATGGTAGATTTATCTAACCAATCTTAAGAACTGCATCGCAATCATCACAAATACTGCAAAAGACCAACTTGAAGCCGCATGGACTCAAGATTCTTGCACAAACAGTCAAGTTTGGTGAAGTAAAAATCATGGTTTAGGGTTACATTCAGTATGGGGGCGTGCGAGAGATCTGCAAAGTGGATAGCAACATCAACAGCTCGAGGTCAAGACATTTGTGCTGCCTATTACATTACAAACCACAGAAGAGGGCGAATTCTTCAGCAATATAGCGCTCCTCATACTACACTCTTCACATCGAAATTCCTGAAAGCAAATAAGGTCAAAGTGTTCCAGGATTGGCCAGCCTAGTCACCAGATATGAGCATTATTGAGCATGTCTGGGGTAAGATAGGGTAAGATGAAGGAGGAGGCATTAAAAATTAATCCAAGGAATCTTGATGAACTCTGGGAGTCCCGCAAGAACACTTTTTTTGCCATTCCAGATGACTTTATTAATAAGTGATTTGAGTCAGTGCAGAGATGTGTGGATGCAGTCCTCCAAGCTCATCAAAGTCAAACACAATATTAATTCCTTTTGCACAGCACCATGACTTTATATTCTACACTGTTCATTATCTCTAAGTGACAAGACTTTTGTCTTAGCAAAGTCAGACCTTACTGTCCTAACTAAATAATAAAAAATCTAGGCATGATCATATTTTATTTTGGTAAACTAAGCGTAATCTAGCTTTGTTGTTCCTAAAACTTGGAAAGGCGACAAGACTTTTTTCATAAATGTTGAACACCATACAGCAGCCAGGCCATACAGCAGCCAGCCCCCTTTTGAAAGTGAGTATTTTTTTTTATCAATTTCTCAGTGAATATAGACAATAAAGCTGTATTTGTTTTTGCTGAGCACTGTATACCTCTCCATGGGTTTGACAATGTTTTGTGTTAGCTTGTACCACTCTCAATCTCTTCTTTCAGCCTTTTCTCCAGTTCTTCAATTAATACATCATGCTCACAATTTACTTTAAACAAGGGAACAAATTAGTAAATGTGCTACCTAATTAGTAAGACGCTGAATTGAATTAGGGAATTTGTAGCCAAGACATACATTTTTTCTCCCTGCATATCATGTGCAGGGCTCAGTGTGATATCAGCTGTAAAAAAAGAGAAAAGTAATTAATTAAGCAAAGTGAAATCACATACATTTCTAAAACTGTCTGTTTTAATTTTAACATCCGGCTAGCCACATTTACACAAGGGAAAACACACACTCCCACCTGTGTATTAAACACTGAGATGTTAGTAACTGAAACACGCGCACACACCAAAAATCCCAAGACTTGCAACTGAAATATTGTTTTGAAAAACTAGCCTCATCCAAATAGGGCTTATGTATGGCTCACTTATAAAGTCATCTCAGCATATTAAACTGGTATAGGACAAGGTGTTTCAACATCGTAAAAAAAAATCCTCACTTCAGCTTTCAGAATCTATGAGAGTGATGGGTAATGAGTGATGACGATGGAGGTTTATGGATCTCAGGTGTTAAAGAACACTCAATGCAATTAAGAGGAAAGTTATTGTGCTGCATAAACATTTTCATACCTGCATCCGGACTCCCTGAATGAGTCACATAAACGCTGAGACACAGAGAAAAGTGGATGTACATAAGGAAGACTACCAGTTGACATCATTATGAGGGATTCCTAGACTGCTAAACTTAAGCTGGCCAGACAGATAGGGTGGAAAAGAAAGAAGAGGGAAAAATGGACTGAGAGAGGAACAGAAAGGTCAGACTGAGATGACAGAGCAGGCTGATGTCTGTGATGTCTGGTCTTGACTTTTAGAGAATGTGGTAATGGTGTTGGTAGGACTTGGACAAGACAAAATCACTATGGCTTTCCAGTGACTGCCACTCTGTCATTATTTACTGGCCCTCATGCGGTCCTGAACCCTTATGCTTTTCTTTATGGAACCCGAGGGATTATTTTGTAGAATGGCCTGGCTGCTATTTTCATACAGTGCAAGTTGAATGAGGAATAAATAATTTAATTATTTGCTAAACTGGACTGAGTTTAGCATTCATATTAACACCTTAATTAATTTATGTTGTGTTTCACAAACAACAATGTCAATGTAAAGCTTAACTACCAAAGTTTGCAGCCCATTCAAAGTATTTAGGCTCATTGAAAATACATGCTCTCCCTGTATTCGCGTGGATTTCCTCCGGGAGCTATAATTTCCCCCACAGTCCAAAGACGTGCGGTACAGGGGAATTGGGTAGGCTAAATTGTCCGTAGTGTATGAGTGTGTGTGTGAATGTGTGTGTGTGTGGATGTTTCCCAGAGATGGGTTGCGGCTGGAAGGGCATCCGCTGTGTGAAAACTTGCTAGATAAGTTGGTGGTTTATTCCGCTGTGGCCACCCCAGATTAATAAAGGGACTAAGCCAACAACAAAATGAATGAATGAATGAAAATACATGCCTCAGTGAAACAAAAAATGCATTGCTCCAGGTACATTTCATTGCAAGTTTCTGATGACAATTGCACTAGAGGGCGCTGTCTACATTTTTTCAGATACACATCCTTCTTGTAAACATCCATGAGAATCAGTGGTGTAAAGTAACAAATTACAAATACATAAATGGATTCACGGGTGGATTACAGTGCACGCGGCGCACAACAGAAATACAAGTCTAAAGAACATTTTTTACCCGAGAGCTTTTCTCATCTGGAAACGGTGAAATCCGAATTTGCCGCTAGTCTCCTTTTAATAAAGATGATAAAGTTAGTTCGTATCGTCAGCAGTCCTCTTTCAGACAGAACTTAGTCAAATGATTACTAAGTTAATAAAGTTTACAGTATGTTAATAACACTACAATATTATAGACTGAAAAAATCAGCTGTAAATGCTGTAAACATGCAAGCACCATAATTAAACTTACCTTCGTGTTGGATTTTTGCTGCATTTTGTGACAGGAATAACACACACAGCTTTCTGACGCTACCTACCGAATGCATCTAAGTTACCAAGAAATGCAGAGGTAATTATTTCTCTCCTTTGCCGTGCGGTAAAAAACGTTGCATGAAAAATACACACTTACAGCAATTCCTCGAATCAAATATGTCATTTGTCACAAGGGGCATGAATGAAATTCCTGAATGAAATTATGGATTCTGTGATTCTGTGAAAATCAGCGCGTGCCCAAACTGACACTCCCATTTTTATGCAAATTTTTACGGACCTTCCCTCTTTCTCCTCCTCCGACACTCCCCTCTAAACAGAGCTGGACACGCCCACTTTACTGACTTTTTCCTAAGTTGAGGTGTGAAAAAACCCTGCTGAAACAAGAGGGTTTCATGGCCCTTTAAACACCCAGCAGGCACAATACTGCATGTTAACATGACGTCAGATTGAAGTTGTACCCCATCAGAACCCAGCGTTATTTATTTATTTTATGACAGAATAAAGATCCTCCTCCATTAAGACATTATATAGTTCCCCTTCGGTTGGGGAACTTCAGTGCCATAGAGTGGATAGATTGAATCCACGAAAGGGGAGGATTCGGATCAGAAGCCGCTTGTCTGGAGAGTATTGAACGGGCCAATGAATGAAATTAATTGGCAGCGTAAGCTTGCGCAGGTGTGCGGCATCTGCAATTATCTCAGCATATAAGCACACCTGAAGCCAGCAGACGCCATCCTTTTCGCTTCAGATCCTTTTTGAGTGAGTCGATGAGGGTTCCTCTTGCTGATCAGCACTTCAGAGCGAACGAGTGTGTCTCCCGGTCCAGAGTGGGTCTTCGCGGTGGCAGACGGTCGAGCTGGGTTTCTCCCTTGCCTGCGGTTCTTTGGGTCCGGTCCTCCAGAGCGGTGCGTATTGTTGCAACTTTCCTAAAAGAGCAACACAGTCGTGCAGCACGTCCTTTTCAGGATGGCGCTCCGACTGTGCGTTTCTGGATGCGGGGGTTTCCTGGCTCCGGATGATGGACACGATCACTGCATTGCATGTTTGGGGGTCCAGCATGTTAATGCGGTGCTCGCGGGCAGTTCATGTCGTCATTGCGATGCCATGACCGTTGCACAGCTAAGATCGCGGCTAACTTTCGCAAGAGAGCGAGCCACCCCAGTTGCCTCCTGTTCTAAAAAAGCAGCGGGCGCTCGGGCAGATCTGAGGGTTTCAGCGGGAGATAATCCGCCGCCCACGGGCTCGCGGACCTCTCGCTCCTCACGGCGCTCCATCCAAGCTTCGGGTAGTGGGAGTGATCCGTCTAACCAGATGGTAGCTCTCACACTCGCTGACACCGGAGATCAGATGTCCTCCGCGGCATCGGAGGGTGGGCTTTCACTGTCCGACGAAGATCCGGACCCGCTCGCCCCCTCCGGGCAGGTGAGCGCTGTCAAATCGGATCCTGAAGCGGACATGTTAGCCGTGCTTTCCCGGGCTGCTTCGGCCGTGGGGTTGGAGATGGTTTATCCCCCAGCTCCGCGGCCGGACCGACTAGATGGGTGCTACGTAGAGGACCAGAAGGCGAAGCCTTCGAAGCCTCTCGTCCCCTTCTTCCCGGAAGTGCACAGTAGGCTCACGCAGTCTTGGAGGGAACCTTTCTCTGCCCGTGCTGCGTGTGCCTCCGCCCTCACCGCCCTTGACGGCGGAGCTGCCAGGGGGTATGAGGCGATCCCGTCAGTGGAGCGCGCTATCGCGGTCAATCTTTGTCCGCGCGGCGCCTCTACGTGGCGGGGTTTGCCCCGCCTCCCGTCCAAAGCCTGTAGGTTGTCTGCCTCCCTCGGAGCCAGAGCTTATAAGGCTGCGGGCCAGGCTGCTTCTGCTTTGCACGCGATGGCCACCTACCAGCGCTACCAAGCGCAGGCGCTGGCCGAGCTGCACGAGGGCGGGTCCAACCCAAGCTTATTACATGAGCTGCGCACCGCGACCGACTATGCTCTTCGGACTACTAAGTCCGCCGCGTGTGCGCTGGGGAGGACGATGTCCACACTTGTGGTTCAGGAACGCCACCTCTGGCTAAACCTGGCCGATATGCGCGATGTTGACAAAAATCGCTTTCTTGACTCGCCCATATCCCAGGCTGGCCTGTTCGGCGACACCGTCGGTGAATTCACCCAGGAATTCAAGGCGGTGAAAGAGCAGTCGGATGCGATGGGCAATGTCATCTATCGGCGTGGCCGTAAGCCCGCTCCGCCCGCCGAGCCATCCACCTCCGCTGTTCCTCGCCGAGGGCGCCCGCCAACGAGTGCTGCCCCGCCCCTGCCTGCGCCTCCGGCCAAGCGGGCGTGGCGTACACCTCGAAAGCAGGCAGCCCCTCCTGCCCAGGGCGCCGTTAAGTCCGGTAAACGGACCGCGAAGCGTCCCTGAGACAGGCCATCCGGAGAAGAGGAAACTTGCTCTTTCCCCGCTGGAGGGCGGGGCCCTGATAACAACGGTACTTTTTAGTGCCACCAAAACATCAGTAAAAGAGCACTTTTTCCCTTCCCCGGATGTGACTGCACGAGTTCTGCCAGTCCGGGACGCGCTGCCTTCCGGCTCGCAGACTCTACGTGCTTCGCCAGTGGCTCACGAGCGCTGGGGGGACGGTCTCCCTTCCATCAGCCCTCCAGCCCCCTCTCTGGAGTCAGGGTGCGGAGCCAGTGCGAATCGCTCTCCTCCAGCTCTTCTGCGGGACCCTCGTGCTTCCCGGATCAGCACACCCACTCCGCGCTGCCCCACCGCTGGTACGTCAGCGATTGTAGCGATGACTCCATTAGCGAGGGCTCTGCCTGCCTGGTTAGCGTGGGCCAGCCCCTCGCGGTGGCTCATACGCACAATCAGACTCGGTTACGCGATTCAGTTCGCGAAACGGCCCCCCAAGTTTACGGGCGTGTATTTCTCCAGGGTCAACCCCCTGTCCGCCCCTGTCTTGCGAGAGGAGATTGCTGCCCTCCTGGCGAAGGGTGCAATCGAGCCGGTTCCTCCAGCCGAGATGGAGAGTGGGTTTTACAGCCCATACTTCATCGTACCCAAAAAGAGCGGTGGGTCACGGCCAATCCTAGATCTGCGCGTTTTGAACCGCTGTCTGCACAGGCTGCCGTTCAGAATGCTCACGCAGAGGCGCATTCTCCAATGCGTTCGTCCTCAGGATTGGTTTGCAGCCATAGACCTGAAGGACGCATATTTCCATGTCTCCATTCTTCCAAGCCACCGCCAATTTCTGCGGTTTGCGTTCGAGGGTCGAGCGTGGCAGTACAAGGTCCTCCCCTTCGGGCTCTCTCTGT